>NC_135477.1:193162070-193477219 GCF_052094955.1 Ictidomys tridecemlineatus
CAAACAACATAATGCTATCACCTCTTGTGTCCTGGTTGATTACTTTTTGGCATGTAAGCCTACAGACAGATGTTATACAATTCTATCTGTATCTAGAAAAGTATTTTATGAAATTTATTGTTTCATTCCCCAATTTATGGGTTCCTAGTGACTACCTGCAATTATTTCAAGGTGAATATTTAGCATTATTAATTGGGTAACCCATGATTTTTACTCTAATTACTCAGACTTTAATTTTGGAGTCTTGGAGATTTGAGTTAAAAGGAGTATGGCATATTGGATTTCTAAATAAGGAAATTCAAAAAGAACAGGTTGTAATTACATAATTTATTCCAATAGGAGTCAATCATCCAGTGAGAAAGAAGTTGGAAACTTGTACCTAGATTCTCATTACTCACTCTTATTCTCTCTCCCTTTAGCTCTTCCTCATCCTTTATCTCTTTCTTCTTCTCAATAAATGCATACTGAGTACTCACAATGTTCCAATCACTGTTTTAGGTGCTAAAGATACACAGTAATCAAGAACTCATATTTGGACCTTAGACCTTACTAAGGAAAAGTAGACAATAAATATGTCAACAAATAAACAAGATAATGTAAGATGTGATTAGTAGTATGAAGGATACAAACAGGATGCTGTGTAAAAGCAGAGAACTTGGTAGAGTAGCTAAGGTAGACAGGGTGCCTTTCAAAACTAAACTGTAAGAAGACATTTGAGCCAAGACCTGAGATGAGAGGAATCATCCACAAGTGGCTCTAGCATAAGGGCTTCCCAGGTATTAGAGAACAGGCTGGAACAACAACAAAGGTTCCAAGTAGGAAAAAGTTTGCCTTATTCAAGGCACAGAAAGGACTGTGGGAACTTAAGTCTGACAAGCAAAGGGGAAGCAGCAGGAGATCAAAGTAGAAGGTTTAAATCAAAACCTAGCCCTACAATTACAACAATAACTTGAACATTTACATAAATACTCTAATCTCCCCAGTTCTAAAATGAGAATGCTA
This sequence comes from Ictidomys tridecemlineatus, assembly GCF_052094955.1. Taxonomy (NCBI): domain Eukaryota; kingdom Metazoa; phylum Chordata; class Mammalia; order Rodentia; family Sciuridae; genus Ictidomys; species Ictidomys tridecemlineatus. The sequence continues at coordinate 193,163,073 of NC_135477.1, forward strand.
CTTCCTTTACAGCTATTAAGAGAATTACAGCCTAAATAAATGTATACAAAATGGCAAGGGAAAATCTAAAATGGACATTCACTCTCTCCATGACCTTCTTGATCTAGTTGACTAGAATCCTAATATTTCTTATCTCACTAAGAAGTACTGTTTATTTTTTAATACAAGAACATCTTTTCTATACTTCTGCATGATCATTGTTACTAAACTATTAAATCAACTCAATATTAATAAGTAATATTAATAAATATTGATCACTTACACAACAATGGAATAGATACCAAGAATGGGGAGCAGGTAACAAAAAGATCATGTCTCACTCATATCAGAAACAAAAACACAGAAATGATCATATTGTAATAAGAGTTTAATGAGATGGGCAAAAAAATCAACCATTAAAAATGTATATAACAATAATTTTTAAAAGTTGATCCTGTTATGGTGGCATGTGTCTGTAATCCCTGGTACCAAAAGCCTGAGTCAGGAGGACTAAGAAGTTCATCTGCCTAAGCAACGTAGGGAGACCCTGTCTCAAAATAAAAATAAAACAATAAAAGGGCTGGGGTTGTAGTTTAGTGGTGAGTGCTTGCCTTGCACATGTGGCACTGGGTTTGATCCTTAGCACTACATGAAATGAATAAATAAAATAAAGGTATTGTGTCCATCTACAACTAAAAAAGTTTTAAAAAATAAAAATAAAAAGTACTGGAAATATAGCTCAGTGGTAGAGCACCCCTGGGTTCAATCCCCAGTATGTCAAAAACAAACAAACACAAAAGTTGAAAAATATCTTGGTTATTAAGAATATCTTGGCTGAGTGTGGTAGTGCACACCTGTAATCCCAGAGGCTTAGGAGGATTAAGAATTCAAAGCCAGCCTCAGCAAAAGTGAGGCAAAAGCAACTCAGTGAGACCCTGTCTCTAAAAAAAATACAAAATAGGGCTGGGGATGTGGCTCAGTGGTTATCTTGCATTTGTATTGTAACAGAATAATTAAATAGTATTTTCTTTTCTTTGGTATCAAAGCTCTGAAGAGGAAGTATTTGCTTTAGAATAATAGCTTTGTTATATTATTTTTACAAGTTAAAGTATTATCAAACATTTAATTTATGTGAATAGCTTTAGAACAAATTTAAATAGCTTTAAAAAAATTCTGTTTTACTTTCTATAACTGTAGTATAGGTTTACATTTTCAACAACTATGGAATAACAGATTCTATTGTTCTTTTAAAATAGCTTAAACTTTACATAGAGTTTTCTTTCTACCAATACTAGCAATGATGTTTTAGGAGGATCTGAAGAGGAGCTTGAATTTTACAAAAGATATTATCATAAGTATGAAGCATGTCATGGGTTGGAGATTCATTGGCTGATTTGGTAGGACTTACACACTTTGTATCACTACATGGCAGACATCTGATGCTACTCCACCATGGAAAATTCAGCACTCCCAGCCTTTCTCTTGGAGCATGGACCTACCAACCTCCTGAAGCTAACCCTCAAAAGATGACACACAGGCAAATATCAAAATGCATTCTGCTTTTGTGACTGACCTGCTTCATTTTGTGGTAGGAAAAATGGGCAGCTGCCTTAATTTTGAAAGGCTATTTTTTAAATTATAGGAAAAGATTCCTTCAAAATATTCAAATCTATTTAACTCAACACAATCTTGCCAAGTTCATACTACACTTAAAGCATTCAATAGGCTCTGGGGTGGGGGAAGAGTCCATTCATAATCTCTTTGAGGACTGAAACAAATACAAGTGAAAATAACACATGTGAGAGTCTGACAATGGATAGTTAAAATGATCCTATACAGAAGAGGAGGCAGAGTTTAATTATGCCTCTATAGAGACAGCAGAGAAAGCTTTCAGGGAGAGGTGGGATTTCTGTGAATCCTTGAAGGGTGGCTTAATAGAAGGGAATTTTGCAGGGTGATGGTGGGAAGATATGCTTGAGTAAGCAGCAGTATATTACTGCAATTAACATAAGAAAAAATGGCTCAGACTTTCACAATCATAGTTTTAGTATTTTCAGACAGAATTTAAAAGATTTCAAAATGTTGAAGTAAAGAATACATCAGCCTAATAAACCAGCCAAGAGCTAGGGATATAGCTCAGTGGCAGAGCATTTGCCTTATATGGGCAATGCCCTGGGTTCGATCCCCAGCACCACACACAGGCACAAAATTAAATTTTAAAAAAACTTTTTTTTTAAAAAAAAGAAAGGAAACCAGTTAAGTTCAACATATTAAAAGTTAGAATTCACTATATTTTCTTAGAAGAGGCTTAACTTTTTAAAAAGCAAGCTTGAATAAGTATACTTAATCTGAAATATTACTAAATACCAATTTGTAGAAAATATTTAATTCCAACTCAATAATTAACTCACAACAAGTGCCCTGCTTGGATAAATTCCAAATTACAGAGTCTACCCTACTGAAATACAGAATACCCACTTATGTTTCTTTGAGAGGCAACAGCAAATTAAAATCATCTAAAAAGATAACTATCAAAAAGGGAAAAGTACAAATGAAAAATATTATATAAAGTATAATAAAGTGAATCTCCAAAATACTCTTTCAATTTCTACTCCAAATCTTTTTTAAAAAGCCAAAAAAGTAATAGATTTTAACCTGATCTTCGACTAATACATGGGTCAATAATTTCTTAGGAATTTGAACTGGAGAGCTGTACTTAGGAATGATGTAGTACAGCACCACTACAGGTATTAATAACAGCATAGTGAAAGAACCGGTCCAGGTGACCCTAAAACTCATTCCTGGGATTTACAAGCTAGTGTCGATGTTGTCCTTAGCAAAATGTTACTGAGAGGATTCGAGTGCTTAGCATATAGATGCTATTCTAAAAAAAAAAAAAAAAAAAAAAAAAAGAGCAATTAATGAAAGATCTTGTGAGGCAATAGAAGTACTTCAGCATGCTCAGAGGAAGAGATAATAAATATATGAGTATATATATATATGAATTAATATATTCATAATAATTCATAAATAAATGAATAATATATATATATGAAATAAACATTCACAGTCTTTACAGCCACTCTGTGTATCTATAAGATTCTTAAATTCTGTTTGGAAACACACAACTAATAGGAAATAGTGGCTGAATAAGAAGCCAAAATCATAATTATTTTTATCATAAAAAACTGAGGGCTGGTGACGTAGTTTACTGGTAAAGCACTTGTCTAACATGCCCAAAGCCCTTGGTTCAATCCCCAGCATCATATCTCTCTCTCTCTCTCTCTCTCTCTCTCTCTCTCTCTCTCTCTCTCTCTCTCACACACACACACACACACACACACACACACCACACACACACTGATGCACAAACATAATTTTCAGTAGAACCACCGTATAAACAACTTTTGCAATCTTTTATTTAAAGCCATCAATGTGTTTTTCTCAAATTAATCTTAAAATGTAGCCAGTCATAAAAGATCATATATCATATGAGTCCATTTAAATAAAATGTCTACAATAGGACAATTTATAGACAGAAATCAAACTAATGGTTTCCTAGGGCTGGGAATTGGAAGGGATTTTAGGGGGATGGCAAGAAGTGAATGACTGCTCATGGGAATAGGGTTTCTTCTTGTGGTGATGAAAATGTCCTAAAATTGACTGTGGTGATGTCTGCATAACTCTTCCAATTTACTAAAAAAAATTGAATATGATATGTTAAATTGGTGAATTGTACTTTATATAAATTAAATCTCAATCTTATACAAAGTATTTATTAATGCTTTTGAAAAATAAAGTTTTAGGTACAAAAAACCCCAAAAATTTGTGAGAAATATTACATTGATTAGTATCCTTATATACATTGGATATAGGCATAAGAACTATTTCTGAATATAAGTTGTGTCTCTTATAACATCTCCAACTCTTATGATCTAGGGCTGGAGATGTAGCTCAGTGGTAGAACGCTTGCCTAGCATGTGTGAGGTCATGGGTTTGATCCCCAGAACCACAAAGAAAAAAAAACTTTATGATCTGGATTACATAAAGTAACCAAAACTATTAAAATGACAGAGTTCATCAGAATTCTTGCCATATTCAGAAGGATGGTGTTCTGAAGAAATGAAATATGATCATCTAAAACTGTGGAAAAGCCACCAGAAACACAACAAATCTGCTATGCATTCCTTTGTTGTTGTCTGTTGTTGTTGTCTGTTGTTGTTGTTAACTTCTCTTTTCCAACCCAAACAACAGAAAATCAGATCCCTTCAGTATACTCTGAGAATCCTTTTTCTATCCTGGATCTGCAATACAATCACATTTCAGCTATCTCAATAATATATGTCTTTGTTAGAATTGATATAAATGAATTAGATATTGGCAGTTTGTGGAATTTATAGGAACATTCTATTTAATTTTTTTTTGACAGAGGGTACTGGGATTGAACTCAGGGGCACTTGACCACTGAGCCACATCCCCAGCCCTATTTCATATTTTATTTAGAGACAGGGTCTCACTAAGTTGCTTAGTGCCTTGCTTTGCTAGGGTTGGCTTTGAATTTGATATCCTTCTGCTTCAGCCTCCCGAGTGGCTGTGATTACAGGCATGCACCACTGTGCAAGGCTCTCTTTAGTTCTTAAATTAATTTTTTACCTCTTACTCAAAGCATATTTACATTAAAAGGATTGCACTAGTGTGAACTGAGATAGACTGACAAATGTTCTGAGATATAGGCCCTGCTCAGTTACTGGGGATTGAAGTGAAACAGGACAAACAAATCATTTCATTTCATTCCTCAATAGAGAATGTGACCAAAAGTATGAGACTCCTTTCTGTTTGAAAATGTTTTGATTTTATGATTCCCTACTTAAAAATCTTACTTAGTTGGATAAATAAAATCTACTATTCCCTAGTCACATAAATGCACTGAGATGTGCAATCTTATCTCTATAAAAAAAGACTACAGGAGCTGGGTTATAGTTCAGTTGGTAGAGCATTTGCCTTACATGTGTGAAGCACTGGATTTGATCCTCAACACCACATAAAAACAAATAAATAAAATAAAGGTATTGTATCTGTCTACAACTAAAAAAATTTTTTAAAAAGGCTACATTAAATTACATTCATTCAGTTATTCACACTGTGCCTTTGCCCATACTGCAGACAGTTCTAAGAGAGCAATCATTTGAAACAGCAGAAAGGCTTTATTTGGGAATATCCTAACCAACAAGATAACTGAAGAAATTTTTTACTTTTGAAAAGTTTTGAAGAAGGGAAAAAATGGAGACAACAACAACAACAACAAAAAAAAACACTTTCTAATGCATTCCCAACATTCAGACTGTAGTTTTCAATAACATGTAATGTGAATGGCATTAATGACTGTAACCTTATATTCTCTACTGAACTCTACTGAAAATGTTTATCAAAATAATCATAATCTTATTAAAGCCATTAAGACAAATTAAAGGTTAATTTGGATATTTAGATGAAGTACAACATATATATGCTATAATAAAGATTAAATACAAATGGTAATTAAAAATGCAAATATTGTAGGAATTTTAAAAGCACCAAAAATTAAGAGAAATAAATCCAATCACTTTCTGTGCTAAACAATCTTAATATTCACAACAGATAAAACTCTATTCCTAAAGGAATATCACTAAAAAATATAAAACAAAACTTACTTGGTTCTAGCTTCTTCAGGTCCTCCAGTTTAAATTCTTCCTGGGACTGTGTGGACTAAATTTAAAATATGCATATTATATCTTTTCATTACAAAGATTTCACTGCATCCTATGTCTTTTAAGTGGCAAGAATCAAATATTTAAAATAAATATATTTCTTGCTTTAAAGTTAGAAAATGAAAAGTTCCAAATTGATTTTTGGAATATTCAAGCTAATAGAAACAGAAAAAATTAAAATCATATCTTTTATTTCTACAGTGTACAAAATATGAACTAAATCATTTATGTGTGAGTTCAACTGATCAATTCCAATTGTTATAAAACCCTTCTGATATAATATTGCTTTGGGCATGAATGTCAAATATCTTATCAGAACAATTTACAATAATTCATTTTTAAAAATCCATTTACCTGTAAAGCTGCACTTCGCAATTCCAAGCATGTTGCAATTTTGCCTATGGTTTTCTGTAGGGAAAAAAAATGCTATAAATCCCAAGATAATTTCAACTGTCAGTTACTAAAATCAAGAATTTTTATTTATAACAGATCTATAGGGACTGGGATTTTAGCTCAGTGGTTGAACACTTGGCTCACATGTGTGAGGCACTGGGCTCGATCCTCAGTACCACATAAAAAAATAAAACAAAGATATAGTGTCCATCTACAATTTAAAAAATTTACGAAAGAGATCTATACTTCTTTAAATAAATTATTATTCCTTTTCTAGCACCTTGAAGATTTTAGAGAAGAGAATCAGAAGATAAAGGGCTGAGAAGTGGGAGAGAGATGAGTATATATTCTCTTCTAAACTAATATGCCACAACCAATTCTAAACCAAGTTTGGTTTGGTGATAGGTCTAGATATGATTTAAAGGGTATCAAAGATAGCCATTATGGAAAGCAGTGTGGAGGTTCCTCAAAAGATTAAAAATTGAACTATGATATGATCCAACAATTCCACTCCAGGATATATGGCCAAAGGAAAGGAAATCAGTAAGCTGCTGAGACACCTGCACTCCCATATTCATAGCAGTACTATTCCTATTAGCCAAGAAATGAAAACTTAAGAGTCTATCAACTGATAAGTGGATAAAAAAGTGTTATATATACATAATGGAATAATATTCAGTCATAAAAATAAATAAATCCTATCCTTTGCAACAACATGATGGAATAAGATCATTATATTAATGAAGTAAGCCAGGCATAGAGACAAGACCCACAAAATGTTATTCATGTGGAATATAAAAAAGTTGATTTCATAGAAGTTGAAAGTAGAATGGTAGTTACCAGGGGTTGGAGCCAGTAGGGGTGGGTGGGGGGATAAATAAATGCATCCTACATTTCAAAAGAAAAAAGAAAAAAAATTTGTAAGTTTTTAAACATAAGAAATGATACATGAGTAGAAAATGTTAACTGGATTTAAATATAACACAATATATACATGTATCAAAACATGTTACCCCATTTATATGTACTATCTTTGTTATCTGTAAGTTAAAATATTGACTTTATTTATTTTAAAAAATAGCTTTTTTTTAGTTGTAGATGGACATAATACCTTTATTCTATTAATTTGTTTTTATGTGGTGCTGAGGATTGAACCCAGTGCCTCACACATGCTGGGCAAGCAAGCACTCTACCACTTAGCTACAACTCTAGCCCCAAAATACTAACTTTAAAAAAGAAAACAGAAAATTAAAAAGGGGGAGGGCAATGAAAAGGGATTTTTGACATCTTCCCTTCCAACCATCTTCTCATAAAGCCTATAATTTACTAAAAGATATCTGAAAGATAGCACAATGGTTTAATTAAATTCTGATTTAAGCCCAATTCTTTACATTTGTATGGTTTATCTCCATTATGAATTCTATTGTGAAGAACAAGGCTTTGCATAACACTAAAAGCTTTACTACATTCTTTATATTTGTATTGTTTCTCTCCAGTGTGAGTTCTCTGGTGCACAATAACTGTGTGTCTAACATTAAAAGCTATGCCACATTCTTTATATTTGTATGGTTTCTCTTCAGTATGTATTCTCTGTTGTTGAATAAAATGTGATATTTGATTAAAACCTTTGCCATATTTTTTACATTTCTGTGGGTTCTCTCCAATATGAATTCTCTGATATTTACTAAGGCATGATCTGTGATTAAAAGCTTTGCCACATTCTTTACATTTGTATCACTACTCTTCAGTGTGAATTTGCTGATGTTGACAAAGATATTACCACTGAGTAAATTTTTTCCCAAAATATTTATATTTGTATGGCCTTTCTCCAGTATGAATTCTCTGGTGAATTATATAGTTTGAGATTTCATTAAAATGTTTGCCAGATTCTTTACACTTATATGGATTTTTTCCAGTGTTAGTTCTCTGTTGCACAACAAGGCTGTTCTGAACAGTGAATGCTTTGCCACATTCTTTGCATTAGTATAATTTCTATCCAGTGTGAATTCTCTGGTACCCAATAGAAGTTGGCATAACATTAAACGCTTTGCCACATTCTTTACATTTCTCTGGGTCTTTCCACTATGAATTCCTTGGTGTTACATAAGATGTGAGCGTTGATTAAAATATTTGCTGCAGTTTTTAAATTTGTATGGTTTTTCTCCAGTGTGAGTTCTCTGAGGCAAAATAAGGGTTTGCCTAACATTAAAAACTTTGTCACATTTTTTACATTTGTATGTTTTCTCTCACTTAATGTCTATTACAAACTTCTAGAGAACACAAGTTTTTTAAATGTGTACTTCATTTTGGTTATAACTTCCATATTTTTTTTTTACAAACTAATGTATATTTAGCATAGGAGGAGGAAATCCTGGTGAATATGGGAAGATACTAATTACTAAGTAGTATAACCCAATCTTAAGACACAGGCTTGTAAACACATACACATGTAAACATATGTAGTACTCCCTAAGGCTTCATGGTATTGGGATGGGACTTTGGAAACCTATCTTAGTCTAATAAATTGTGACACACCTACCTCTGAGGAAGTTACTTTCTTCGAATCTTAGAGCCTGTGTAATATGATATCTACTTTGTAGTGTTCTTGTGAAAAGTAAGAGAGAATATGTTTGTGAGTGTGAGTGTATGTATGTACGCATGAATACATACAAGCATATATGTATATACACATGTGTATAAATATATATTTATACACACATATATGTGTGTGTGTGTGTGTGTGTGTGTATGAGAGAGCATGAATACATCATGAACAGTACATATTCAAAATTCTGGTACATGTATTATAGTTAACTGATTACAGTTCTATCTCTCATATGAACTAAAGTTTTCTCAATGATGAGCAATATTTACTAATAACACTGTTACTTGGACACCCAGCCCAATATCTTGCACTTGCTAGAGTATTCAGTAAGCATTTATCTAATGAATGAAGCCAGCAAGCACTCACAACAGGATGGTCAGGATAAGTATCTGCCAGAGATAATGGGATAGGAGCAAATAAAGGTTATGTTAACTCACCCTACATTATAGTAGTGGTTGTAGGAGAGATTTCCTATACTGTATGTCCTATGTGGAGTCCAGAACAATTATAAAATATTTAAAATCTTTCTGATGTATTTCAGGGTGCAGTCTAATTTGGAACCAGACAGGGCATTTACAATCACTCTTTCTACAATGTTTAAGTAATTAGGAAATGGTAAACGCTTTAGCCTTAACAGCAATGGAAACAAATCTGTTCTGCAAAAATGATGGAGATCAGTTAGTTGTGTATTGGTTCCAAACTTTCTTAATTGGACTTAGTTAATTTCATTTTATCTTCTCATTCTCATTCATTTTCAGAAACTGAGTTGGTTTGAATTTTTTCCTGACACATATTAGATCCTCAATAAGTATTTGTTGAATGAAGGAATGAATGAGTGGAGGCTGGTTTCATCTTTTACCAAGATCTCCATGCTCTCAGAATTCCCGTGTACCAATGTCTGTGAGTGTTTTATATATATGTATATGTGCTATGCATTTTATATATGTGTGTATGTATACATGTATAATTGCATGCCTTGAGCATTTATGCACATGTGTGTGTTTATATACACATACATGTGTGCTTATCTAGGTATGGGTAAATAGTTGCTGAAGTGTGTCACAGGCCACATACTCTGGAAGCACAGTCTGTGACTGTCTGTGTATAATCTGTTCATTGGGAATATGCACTCAGGAAAGGAAGAGAAAAGAAGTTGTGTTTGGCAGTAGAAGAAGTGAAATTTCAACATAACCTTGCAGAGCCTGTATAAGCCAGTAGAGAGTTCTGGAACAAGTATCACTAGTAAGTATTATCTTACTCAGATGGAAATGGCTGGACCAAAGTGGCCAGGCCATCATCTTCCTGCCTCCCTCACCACTGGATGTGGGCTGCTCAGAAAAAGCATGATGCTGGGGGAAAATCTCTCTACAACTGAGGCAGAGACTGAGGGTGCTGACAACTAGAGGCTGCCACCTGCACTCCTTAGTATTCTAGGAAGCAAACCTCCTTGAAAGAGAAATCCAAAAGCTGCCTCTGCATGGCTACAATACCTGATTAATTAAGCAGTTCTGTTGATTGCCCTCCCAGGCCACACTACTACGTGTCTGTGCCAATCTGGAAACAATACACCTAAGCGGATATTGTCTGGACTCAGATTAGTCTCCAGTGAACCCTGGAAAAGTAAATTCCTAGTTCTAGTATGAGAAGGTATAATAAATTCAAAATGGCTACAATTTTTCAAATATATCTCTAATCACAAACTGGAGTATTGCGCTGGAGTTGTAGCTCCATGGTAGAATGCTCACCTAGCATGTGTGAGGCCCTGGGTTCGATCCTCAGCACCATATAAAAATAAATAATGGTAATGAGTCCAATGACAACTAAAAAGTAAATATTAAAAAAAAAGAACTGGAGGATGTTTCCCTTTTCCTTGAATGCACTGGCCTTTGAGTGATTTGGTCTCTGGGATATATAAAAAGAAGCACTGTAAAAATGTGGATGTGTAACCAATGTGATTCTGCAATCTGTATATGGGGTATAAATGGGATTTCATAACCCATTTGAATCAAATGTATGAAATATGATATGTCAAGAGTTTTGTAATGTTTTGAACAACCAATAATAATAATAAAAAAGAAGAAGCACTATGCTAACTCTAGGTGTGACTTTAAGAGAACTTACCCTCTAGAAGCCTTGTGCTAACAAATATGTCCAACTGCACTCCTGGAGAGATCACACAGAGGAACTCCAAGAGTATATGGAAATGAAGGAGGACCATGTAAATCTCTTCTCCTATTTTCTGTAGCCTTAGGGCTGGGCACATAACAGACAGGATCAATCAGAATCCTGATGGCACTGAACTGGACCTGGAAAGAAATACTTTCTGTTCTGATGAAAAAGTTGGAAAAATGTGTTCCAGGATCAGCCTGTGGAGTGGATCTATCCTATGCTTGGCTTTATAGATGAGAGAATGGGCAATAGAGAGGTGGTATCAGTGAAGAACCAGTGGTCTGCTACTCTCATCCTCTGCTGCATAGAAACATTTCTTTTAATAGTGGAGCAAGTACACCCTTTCATCCTTAGTTCTATTTTCATAAGAAAGTCTTATGATTGATAGTCCACAGGAAAAACACAGGGTGGATGGCAAAGCTCTTCTTACCTCTCATACAAACAGTATGTACATTGAACTCCCTGGCTAGAAAGGACTCATGTATAGGGTGTATACATCAGTATCAACTAAAAGTAGTGAGTTTTGGATGGAAACCACGGCATCTGCTGGTGGGTAGTTATGTATTTACCAAGATTTTTATCAATTACTGAGAACAGCTACTAATATAAGAAAATCTAAACAATATTAAATTTATTATGTTTTAAATCCCACATTCTATCCATATAAACTATCAGTTCATTACTTATAGACTTGGTTCCTCAATGATAAACAATCCCACAACAAATTATAATCACACTTACATGAGTTACTAAGGAGAAGTCAATGGGAACATACCTTACAGAAGGAATTTGTGAACATTTCCGTCAAAGGTTGAGAAACTGCTAGATATGTATCTTATGAGCTTTTCTTAAAAACTGTCTCCAAGCACTGAATTGCAGCTTGCAACAAATTTTAATAGTAAAAAAAATAGCAACTTAAAGAAAGAAATGATGATAGCAATGCACTCTGCAGTAATCAGTATTTATGATCACACAATATAAGGAAAATTAATTGGTTCAGCTGCATATAGATTTCTGTTTATAGACCAACTATTGAGGGGAAGAAAACTTGATTTATTATGCCTCCCTAAAAGATATATGTTATCTAGAATATAAATCCGGATATATGTAGCACATTAAAACTTGTTGAAAGCTACCAGGAAAAAGAGCAAGTCATCAACAACTAAATATCAAATTAACCATTTGTGTTAATGCCTTTAACAAAAATAATATCAGTTTTTAATGTACAAAAAATAGAAGTAGCAATCTGATTTAAAATTGTAAAGCAAATAGTCCCTGACACATTAAAAGAATTAAATATTAATCCTAGTACATGTACATGAAAATAGGGCAGTTTTAAATATCCATTCATATATGCTAATTTAGTCTACTCTGTGTAAGATGCTATTCTAAGGTGACATGGGAACTTAACAGAAGTAAACTTAACAGAAAACAAATCACTATACAGAGTATAATAGTTTACACTTAATAGAAGTAGGTAGATAAACTCAATAAGTAAAATTTATAGCCTATTGAATGGTGGAAGGTGCTTCATTTATTTTTGGTGTAGGACAAGAGAATTCGTTGGAACACATTGAGTGCTAAAACATGGTGAGAGATGATGTTAGAAAAGAAAAAGAATTTTGTGCATTCATGATAAGGAAGCTAATTTGGCAGAAAACAAATGAGAAACAGTAAGTGAAAAATACATCACAGAATTCAAAATTATATAGCTACATTAAACAATGACTAAGTAACATGAGGAGTCATTGCAACATTGCAAGATTCTGAGTAGAGAAATGATCAAATCTGACATTTTTGGGGGGGATGGGGGATGTGTACCAGGGATTGAACTCAGGTGCTAAACCACACACCTACCTCTTTTTATTTTTTATTTGAAAGGGTTTCTATACTAGCTTGCTTTGGACCTCACTAATTTGCTGAGGCTGGCTTCGGACTTGTAATACTCTTACCTCAGTCTCCTGAGTCCCTGGGATTACAGGCATGTTTAGTCAATTTCTCACTACTGTAACTAAACAATCTGTCTAGAAAAATTTTAGGGAATAAAAGGTTATTTAGTGGCTAACAGTTTCAGAGTTGTCAGTCCACAGATAGCAGGCTCCATTCCTTGGGATTTCAGTTAAGGTAGGTCATCACAGCAGAAAAGTGTGGAAGAGTGAACTAGCTCACATGATGAGAAATCAGCAGAGAGAGAAACTCCACTCTCCAGATACAAAATATAGACTCCATAGCCACGACCTCAACAAACCTCTTCCTCAACCCAAATCCCACCTACGTCTAACCACCACTCAGATAATCCATCAAGGAGTAATTCACTGATTAGGTTAAGGCTGTAACCCAATTCTGCAGCAACTACTGCCACTGAAGGCCCAAGTAGCCAGGCTACTTGGCTACAATACACATGCTGACTTTATCCTTGAAATAAATACTGCCAAGAGTACAAGCTAAGTGAAAACCTTTCTAAATCACTTCTTATTATTAAAAAAAATGGTTATATGGTTTCCATTTTCCCCCTGATATTTTGCCATATCATGTCAACTTAAAGTCTCAGAATCAAATATCTCTTTGAGGACATCCAGTTTTTTATTAGATCAAGAGATTCATTGATCAGTTCTTATATTAGATAGTATACTTATTCTAGGGGCTTCTCATAGTTTACATTACTATTACATTACGATTATTCTACTTCATTCTGTCTTGCATTTTGTTTGGAATGTTTATACTGATTCCTCACATGACATCTAAACAGTGTTAACCTATTGTATTTATTCACTACCACTACATATTTAGTAGTATATAGAGTATTTATAACTTGGCTACTTATGAATTTGCATGAAATAAGCTGACATATATGATATAAATAGAAACAAGATATATTTTAAAATGTAAACATTTTATTCTCCAGGAACCATTTGTCAATATATGAAAGTAATATAAAATAATATACATCAAAACTATTATATAAATGCTATATTCACATCCATTTTAAGTAATTTTTTTTCATAAAGCTTGTACAAATCATGGCTCTTACATCCATGACATTTAATCTCTGGGACTCTCTTACTCCCCTATCCTCTCAGTCTTAGTGTCCCCATTCCAAGAAAGAAATGATTATTTTTTTCTCTTTATTTTCTCTTTCATCATGATTAAAATGGCTGAATAATTCAGACACAATATATTAATATTGTTGTTGTTATTATATCTCTAATTAACGAACCAAAGTATGATTTCTTTTATTCTCTCCCCACTAACCCCTTCAAACTTCATTCACCTTTATCCACATTCCAAAGTATTTCATTTTTGTTTTGAAATCCTTTTGTTAATTTAATTAGGTTGGAGAATGATGTGTTAAAATCAGCCATAAATAGGTTAAAATCCATGAAATATGAATTATGTGTTCCACAAATGATATTTATTGTTATATAATTTATTAATTGGTGAGACATATATGAAATAATTACCTAGTAGATAATACCATACTGTGGTAGGATTGTAGAAAGAAATACAACAAGTCCTTTCTTCAATAGTCTTTCTACCTAGTGGACACAAGAGGGATGTGAGCAGGATATTGCCATATAATCCATGTTATATAAGAGATTGGTTCAGGAACTTAACATGTTTGTTGAGGTTTTTTTTTTTTTTTTTTTTTTTTTTTTAGTGGTGACTACATATGCTGACATTTCTCCTTCACACATCTGACTAGCTTAATTCCTTTAACACTGTTTTCCCTCTAATTTGAAATTGGCTTATTTTCAAGTGAATTGTCCTGTTTTGGCCTGCATTTATATACTCTCTCACAAACTGTGTTAGTTAGCTTTCTGTCACTGTTAAAAAATACCTGAGAAAAACAACTTAAGGAAGAAAAGGTTTATACATTGTTTCTGGATCTGTGTTGAATAAGAGCATCATGGTGAAAGGTGGAGCAAAGCTGTTTACCTCATGGCAGCCAGAAAGAAAGGAAGGGAGGGTGGGGGGAGAAAGAGAGAATGAGCACATAAGAGAACACAGAAGAGAGAGGGGCTTGATACAAAATATATCATTCGAAAGCCTTCCCCAGTGAATTACTTCCTCCAGTTAGGCCCCACTTCCTAAAGGTTGTTCCACCTCCTTATAGGACCATAGGTTGGCAAACAAGTCTTTAGCACATGGCCTTTGCACAACATTTCATATCTAACTCTTAACAGGCCTAATCAAAACTATATCACTTTGTATCCTGTATGAGTGTCCTCCTTTTTATTCATGGCATTTTTCAGACTACTGCCTCCATCTCACAGTAAGGGGCAACCTCTAAATTCCCATATCCCTCGCAAACCCAAGCATACTTTTATCTTAACATGTGTAACAAATTGTGAAAAATGAATACAGAAGCACTAACCCATTTACCAAAAGAAAAAACAAGTATTTAACAGTTGAAAGTAGAAAATAAAGCCTGATGCCCAGAAGTTTCTCCATCTAAAATGTAGAATTGCTGTATCCAAATCATTCTCCTTTGTAGGAATGGGCAATGTGAAACTAAAGTCATAACTGTCAGATATGTTGAGAAATTTATAGATAATACTGACCACAGGTCACATCTGATTTCTTTCCCTTGGCTTTCTTAACAGCTTAATCTCGCTGAAGAATAATTGTTCACATGAGTTTAGTTTCACTATTACTTTGTTCCCTGGATTACAACCTCAAGTTAGAGTTCTTTGAGGTAAACATCACCTTTGTTGGTGCTCTAAGGGAGTCATGGTCAGGTTTTGGTGGTGCTCAAGGAAAAAGGCAGAGTTGTTAATCACCCTAAAGAGTAAAATCTGCTGCTATAATAGAGCTTTCATTCTTCTTTCCTGCTGATTTCTCATGCTTAGCACCTTGTTAACATATTGGCAATATGGAAGAACAGGCTTGCTCCAGAGAGCAGTAGAACACTAATTTTTCCAATTCTTTCACAGATAACTTAAGCCATAAATTAAAACCCTTGGGTGAGGCAGAAAGAGAGTTTATTTTGAATTTGAAAGGAAAAAACAGAATGTAGAGAAAGATGTTTTGAATATGATGAAAAAAAATCAATGCCTGGGATCTACACTACTACATGACTCAGAGAGAAGAACTCAAATACTCCAGAGACCAAGAGTCTCTCAAGGAGTACCTCCCCATCTAGGTGGTCAATGAAGCCTTGCTGAACATCTACCAGGAATTGTGGTGACTTTCCTTTGAGCAAGTGACAAATGCTCATGTTTGGAATAAAATTGTTACACTTTACACTGTGAAGGGTAAAGCTAATGGAGAAGTGTTGTGACAGTTCTACTTGGACCTCTATCCAAGTTTCTTAGGATCATATTGCTGGTAAGGACTTAAGGGATTGGATTCAGCTACTACACATTTAAGACATCTCCTTTCCACATTTCTCATGAGTGATTCTTAGTGGAGGTGTTAAAAATGCAGGCTCTGAAGCCAGAATGTCCTGGTTTCATCATTTCTGGGTAAGTAGCTTAATTTTTCTGTTCTTCAGTTTTCTTAACTACATTATAGATCTGATAAAATGGAAATTCTTGTAGCATCTGCTTTGTATGGTTATTGTAAATATCAAGTTGACTAGTTACCTCCAAAGCATTTAGAAGACTTCGATCTTATAACAAGAAGTTTTACATATATAGGGGACTGCCATCGTCTATTTTGTGAACCACATTTTTTGAATTTTAAATTGACCCCAAAGATGTTTATCATTTGGATAATCTGCTCTTAAATCTATGACCACTCCCCTCAGTATGGCTAGGAGGTGGCACAAAAATAGTAGGAATATCAAAATATTTGTAGTCAATTAAACTTGAGTTTGAATGCTTGAATGACATAAATTTATTGACACAGTTTGCTTCTACTAGAGAACTGATAATCCCTTTACAGAGTTGATTGTGCCTTAAAGACAACGTATGCAAATTACCCAGCCCAGCTGTCAATCACTGATTAGAATTTCTGTAACATGTGGCAAAAGGACTCCATGATTTTTCATCTAAAACACAAAGGTTTTTGATCACTTTCTCCCTAGTTGAATTTATAAGACAAAGCCAAACTGTCACAATTACTAATTCACTTTACTAAATAGACCAAAGGAAATTGTAGCATCCCTCTCATTCACCAACATGTAACTTTGTAGTCCACTGACAGGAAGGGGCTGGGTACATGAGCCATCCATTTGACAAGCACAGGTGTCCTTTTGCGTCCAGATTATCCCACAGCTTTATGAATTAGGACTGAATAAAAAAGGTAGAAAGTAAAGTGTAGTTGAACTTAAAAGGTCCATTATGCTGCTGCTTAGAACAATAAAGTGTCTCACAAAATAGTCACAATCACACTTAAGATTCTAGACTGCTGTTTAAATACTAAATACTGCTGCAGAGCTTAAGAAAGGCACATCATTTTTGTTTTGTTTTCCCAAAGCAAACTAAATTTAGCTCTAGATCCTCATTTTCAGTAAGTGCCATATGACTGTTTACAAATCCACTTTTCAAAATAAAATCTATACAAAGCTTGTAATTGAGGCAACAAGTTTTCCACATGCCTTTTCTGTAGTCTGTATTGGAACATTTATAAGATCTCCTGAAAATCTTTGTGCTCCAGGACATAGATGTCTCCAGTATGGTAGCCACATGTGGGTGTTGAGCCCTCAATATGAGTTTGGTACAACTGAAGAACTGAATTGAATTATACTAAATATATATATATATATATATATATATATATATATATATATATATATATATTTGAATTATACTTATATATTATATAGTATTTAATCATACTAATATATTATGTATAATTTAATTATAATAATATATTATATGTAATTGAATTATACTAATATATATTATATATATTATATAATTGAATTATACATATATATATAATTGAGTTATACTAATACATTAGTATAATTTAGTTTTCAGCACCACATATTAAAAATAATACAAAGGTTCATCTACAATTAATAAAAAAGATTCTTAAAAAACTGACTTCACTTATTTTTTTGAAGTTTTAAAAATGTAGTTAGTAGAAAATTAAAGATATATACATTTATCTTATATTTCTATTTGACAGTACTACCCTAGAGTTTATGAGAAGAAAACTTTATCTAACTTATTTCTTTCCGACTAAGGTCCAGGCTGATGTTAGATGATAGCCTGTGGACAACTAATAAGTCGCAAATAATTTCTATGCATAACTAAAATGCAACCCAAAAAGTTTCAATTGTATGGCTCTGTAGGGTATTATATAGTTTTGCATCTAAATTTGTAGATATTATTCATTCATGTTTTATTTTCCTAACAATTTAACTAAATTATCTGATGGTTGTACTAAGCAGAATTTTGTTATAAGTCAAAATTTTGATTATTTATTCTCTTCCAGTTTTCTAGCTTATACTGGAAAGAATAATTAGTCCTACCCTAATCATGGTGGCTCACACCTGTAATCCCAGCAATTTGGAAGACTGAGGCAGAAGAATCACAAATTTGAGGCCATTCTCAGCAATTTAGTGAGGCCCTATCTCAAAACAAAATATAAAAAGTGCTGGGGATGTAAACTGAAGTGTTACTCTGTGAACTATTTATGTGTGTATCTGGAAATAAGTTTCATTGAATTGTCTTGCCTTGCTTCCCTAAAATCACAGTTTCAGGAACTGAAAGTACTGATGATGAATAAAAACTGTTTTCTTTTTACATTATCTGCTCATGTGTTTATGTTAATAAAGGCAAAAGAACTGTAATATGTTTTTAAATTCCATCCTTAAAGAAAACTTTGCAAATGTCCTCATACCAGTGCTGACTCCAGAATTGCCTTACTGTGAACAATGTGATATATTGTTCTCTCTACCACATTGTCTAACAAAGAGTCTTGCATGTTTTATTTGTGATATTTTACGAGCTAAAAACAAAACAAAACAAAACAAAAATCTGAAGCCATTTCATAGATGTGTTACTATTTCCTGGTATGCAGAACTCCATATTTGTAGCCTTCTGGAGCACTTGCTTTGCTAACTTCCACTCTCTTTTTTGTACAATACTAGAGATTGAACCTAGGGACCCTCAATAACTAAGTTATATCCCCAGTTCCTTTAATTTTTACTGTGAAACAAAGTCTTGCCAAGTTGCTGAGGCTGGCCTGGCACTTGCAATTCTCCTGTCTCAGCCTCCTGATTTTGTATCTTGTATTAAAATCTAAATTAAATTTCAGCACACAACTATTTTGGCATAGTTGCCAATTAGAACATAAAGTAAGTTCAGGCTGTGTGTGTGTGTGTGTGTGTGTGCACACACATGTATGAAGACTGGGATTAAACCCAGTGGCATTCTACAACTGAACAAACCTTTTATTTTTTAATGTGAGACAGGGACTTCTTAAGTCACAGAGGTTGAACTCAAACTTGTAGTCCTCCTGCCTCAGTCTCCTGAGTAACTGAATTTAATGTCATGTGCTTCCTGCCCAGCTAGGCATCTTTTGTAGGGGTGGGTACTGTTCTTTTCATTTTTTTATTCACTTGTCTAGAGAAATATTTAAGTGAATATTTACTTAATGATACATTTCCAATTATTCCAGTAATTTTCTGAAGCATTGACTAGGCTCAATAGCAAATACTTTCATTTATTTAGAGGAAATGCATAATTCCAAAAATATTTTGGAGATATATTTAACAATAAACATATGTCCTCCAAAAGGACTTGCATACATTAAGCTGCTTCCCTGGGCTCAGCTGGCACCCCATGTCCCCAAGGAAGCATCTCACACTCACCCACTAGCATTGGCTTGGGGCTGGTATAGGCATCCTGGGCATGCATATGCATGGGTCCATGGCTATTACTCTATTTTGGGCCATGGATAAGTCCATGAAGTGGAGGATTGATGGGCAAATGAGTTGGGCCACTGCATACCCCTGTTCATGGCACTATTGATTGAAATTCCTGAGTGTGAAGAAGAGTTATAGCTCCATATTGCAGAACATGCATCACCTTCACAAGGATCTATACCTGGGCATTATTATTTGCCATCACTTTGCCATTTTCTACAGCAGACCAAAAAAGTAATTAAATAGACATTTTTTCCTCATAGGCAATAAACTTGAACATGAGGACTTCTATGCAGACTTCAAACTATTCAATTCAGAAATGGTTTACAGATAATTTTGCAACAAAAATAAGAAATTAAACTGCATTACAAGAATAAGGAGGAGAATTATTCATTTTACTAGCTCTGATCAGAGGAAGGCTACTGCTGCTTTCTTTGTCATATGGGATATGGTTCTATATTTGGGAGAAGTCCAGAAAATGCACATAAAATATCAATCTATGGAAATACATCCTCTAATCCTTTCAGAGTTGCTGCCTATGGAAGTTTCAACTTTTATATTACTTTCTTGACTGTTCTCAAATAATGAAGAAGGCAACACATTATGGCTTCTTAAATTTCAAAACACTTGATATTGATAAATACAAACACTATGAAATAGCAAATTATCAGACCACCTTCTGCAGAATTTATGCAAGATACACAACATTATCCTGACAGTAAGACTCAAAATGTTTCTATAGGTATTTTTCTGAATAAAATAATATATGTTGCTAAACTCTTTGATCACCATATTTTTTGTAGATGATAGCACCCCAATAGATGCCATTGTAAAATAATTTCTGGATATGTATGAAAATGTGGAAGGTGCCATTTCCACGCATGGTGAAGTCTGCCTTGATCTAATGTCCACTCAGATAGGCCACATCATAAAGCATTATGGAAGGAGAGCAGCTGAGACTATTTCCTGGGTCCAAATCTGTAGACCCATCTCAGAGATCAGGCCTCAGCAGAAGGTTTTGGTCATGTAACAAACCAGTGTCTTGCTGGATAGGAACCATACTCAGCAAAAGTTAGAAAGGCAGAAGAATGGAACACACTAAGCAGCATCAATCTTCACCAGACCTCTCTTACGTGGTATTTCAACAAGCAGTGTGGGAAATCAAGACAATCAGAAACCTGAGCAAGGTAGTGATGGTGACATAATAAATGGAGTTCCACAAGGTGATAGAATTGGGGCCTTTAAAAAGCTGAATACAATCAAAATCTAACATTATATCACATATAGTAATTCTTCATTACACACTTCACAGTTTTAAACATTTGAATGTAACTTTATTAAAACAACCAAGTAATCTGCTTTGAGGAAAAGCATTTTTAGCAGTACATCTTTAACAAGTACTAATATTGTTACATGAAATAAAAAGTTGTGATCAGAACTGAAGAAAGAATCTGGGAATAGAAAACTCTGACAAGATTTAGAAAAATTTCTTTCAGAACCAAACAAAATTTCAGATGCTTTAGTTGCTTTCCCCCTTAGAAATTTATCTGAACAAGAGAAGATCCACTAGAATTTCAGTAACCCAGAGTCTGACATTTGAGCAGTGACATGAAGGGCCTGACTCGCTTTTGTCTGAGTTAAACCACAAAAAAACACTGTTATCAACTTACTTTAAGGTGAAAGTAGCACACATTTCACCATCCAGAGTGTTGCCCAGTCTGTGTGGTGCATTTTGTTCTTCCGCTGATAATCATATTCACTGATGGCCCTCAGAAGTGTATCTAATGAGGGATTTTGATGTTCTTGTTTTTTTATTTACACTGTGACCCCAACAGATGCTCCTGCCATGGATCTTTCCAAATGGGATACTATTCAATTCAACCATTCTGCCTTTTCTCTTTGAATTATTGTGAATTTCACTGTGAAGTTCTCAACTGATTGCCTTTCACAAAAGTCTGCTTTACAAGAGAGAACCTTTGAAAATGACATTTAAACACTGTTTCATATTGTAACACCAAGTAGTACATTGGGCACTGTAAACTTGCCAGGGAACTTTTATAAATACTTTACAAAACTTAGGAGGCTGAACTGGTTTCTAAGTTGGAAGATGATTGCTACTGCTTACTCAGGGTTGTTTTCCACTTAGTTTCTGTGCATACTAGTCTCAGTAGCATTCTCAGTGTTCCCATGAAGCCCTATCGTCTGCTTTGGGGGCTTGATGCAGACATGCAGGCCACACAGACTATAAATTTTCTGGAAGCCTGTGCCAAGGAACTTCCTTTCTGATATTACTTAGGGACCAAAGTATCAGAAGGCTATGCAGTGCTGCATATCCAAGTCAGTAGAATTAAAATTTTGTTTTCTTCCATGTATGAAAACACACACACACACATACACACTCACACATACACACTCACACATACACACTGTTGGCTTTGCCTCTACAAAGAGCAATCCCACATTATGGTGGCTTTAAAAAGAAACAATATCAATAGTTTTCAGGGTCTTCCTGTACCAATTTGGATTATTATTTCTGTGTAATCACACTGAGGACATTTCAGTGAAAGTCGTTAATTTTGAGCTTCAGTTGTTGGCAGTGACAGCACTTAAATGTTGAGTGCCTTCTTCCTTAACCTTCCTGGAACTCAGCCAGATGTGTGATGCACAATGTTCACAGAAAGTGTTCATATGCTGCTAAAAAAAACTGGTTTTTGTAATTAAAGAATATTTTGTGACCACATTGGTTACTTCCCTAAGAAGTGAACACTATCCATCCATCATAACCATGCTGTCCTCTCCTAGTCTGAATCCTGGACAGAGGTCCTTCTGCAAGGCAACACCAGGCAATGCTCTTCTTCAAAGACAAGGGAAATGTGTGAGGAAGACTGAATGCACAGAGCTGTCTTTTTTCAAAGTTGTAGCAAGACAGGATAAATTGTCCTTGGATTGAAACATGACATTAATGGGAACTAAGGCAGAAGTCAGATGCCCATATATTTATGGGCAATTGTTTCTGTAGTAGACTCTGAGCGGGCAAGATCTTGCCAGTTTCGTAAACCTGGGAACTAGATCACAGGAAAGCAGTGGATTCTTGTTCCTGGGGCAAAAAAGGCTAAGAGCTGGGTGGAAGGAGGACCATTCCATGTGCTGTTTCATGCTGAGAAAATGCTGAACACTTGAGCTGTGCCCAGGACTTCACTGCTGTGATTCAGGGTGAAACTTGTAAAGTCCAAGTCCTCCATAACTAATCTCAGTGGATGCCAATCCACATGCCCATCTGCAGCAGATGGTTATGTCCTGCAGCAGAATGAGTATATATTCTTTACACCTTGGCTTATGCCACATTCTGGCCCCTCGTAGTGCACAGCCATCTGGGGACTTGGTCAAAACTTTTAGTAACCACAGTGCTTTTCTCTAAGTTGCTTTTTTGGGTTGGCTTCTCAACTTTCCAGCTAAAATCACTGTCACTGTGGCTCTTGATAAAAACCCCTGTATGTAAGTAGTTCACTAAATTAGTCAGAGGACACTTTGGATTTGTTGAAGGCACATTCCTTCAGATTCCCAGATGACTAGTGCTATTACGTCAAAAGAATTTTATAGCAACAAGATTAAGCTTACTGGGTACAAGTGTAGGAACCAGAAAATTTCTGGGTCTGACACATGGAAAGTTCCTTCTGCAACAAATAAGAGCAAACGCCATCCAACAGGAAACCACAAAATACACAAATCTTCAAGGATTATAACTTGGAGTCTAGTTGAAGACCTTCCTTCTATAGAAAATGAAGGAGTACATTTCAGGTAGAGTGATTCTGATAACGTATGGGCCTGAAATACTTTAAAATATACGCCAAAACCACTTCCACTGGAATTAAAATTAGAAATGAATATTCATAGGTGCCCTTCACTCAAATCATCAACCATCAGGAAGAGACCCAGAGCTGTGTCTAAAAAGTGTGCTCCTCTAGCATAGAGAAACTCATGGTGTATAAAAGACACTAGAACACTGTTCTCAACAATAAAGAGGGTTAATGGTAAGCCATGCTTCATTCACAGGCACCCTTGCCTGTGCTGTGTGGTGGCTTTAATTTTCTGTAAAATGTTCAAGTTATAAGCTTGAGCCTTTCAACTCCCCCATTGGCCCCAAACTCACTTTGCTACTGCTTACTAAGGTTTGTTTAGCTTTTATGCAGACTAGTCTCAGAAGCATTCCCAATGTTCCCATGAAGTCCTATTGTCTGCTTTTGTGGCTTGAAGCAGACATGCAGGCCACACAGACTATAAATTTTCTGGAAGCCTTCTGCCAAGAATACCTTGAGTCTTTGCTTTTATTGAATTGCCATCCATGACAGATGAGCAGTGCACTTATTTGGTGTTTTCTAGAAGGAACCAGCTGCTTCTTTTCTTTTTCTTATTTTTATAGCACTTAAAAAGCAATGATTACCAAACTTCCACCACACACACACACACACACACACACACATACACACTCATACACACACAAAAAAACAATTAATGAATAGTTCTTGTCAACTGAAATGTTCTAGTGAAGCTCACTGCTGCTCTTCCATTTCTTTTTAATTTGAATGCACAATGTGTCTACATGCAATTACTGTGGGGTGTGTTTAAAACATGGGACAATTTGCCCATACTCTGAAGGAAATTACCTCCTTATCACATGGAAGAACTGTCAGAGAAGAGTAATGCAGTATTATATTAATAATTTGCAGACTTTTATCTAATCTGCATTCATGTACAGATTATTGGTTTTAAAAAATAAATTGTTAATCAGTCTTTGATCATTGTTTTGATTTTTTGTTGCTGTTGTTTAAATGTTTCTTATCATACTTTTAAAGCTGACAAAACTGATTGAATGTTGATTTTCTTGAAAGTATTTTTATTAATTTTTTGAGAGAGAGAGAAAGAGAGAGAGAGAATTTTATTTAATATTTATATTCAGTTTTCAGTGGACACAACATCTTTGTATGTAGTGCTGAGGATCGAACCCAGGCCGCAAGCACGCCAGGCAAGCACACTACCACTTGAGCCACATTTTGAAGATAGCTTTACAATGGCCTGTAAACTTTGCATATATATGTAAATTGATACATATTCTTGATTTGAAATTATGGTATATTATTACTGGTTTTATACAAAATACTGAATAGAAAAATTGTATAGGTACATAATTAAAAGTATTACCCCCAAAAAAGGGAGTAGAATAAATTGAGGAGTCTTCTGAAATGTTATTCAAAAACATAACCTGATTTTATTTTAAATAATAATCATTCATTTGTTATATTCATTAAGACAAATTTTTTACCTTTT
Source organism: Ictidomys tridecemlineatus (assembly GCF_052094955.1). NCBI lineage: Eukaryota > Metazoa > Chordata > Mammalia > Rodentia > Sciuridae > Ictidomys > Ictidomys tridecemlineatus. The sequence continues at coordinate 193,188,112 of NC_135477.1, forward strand.
CTCTAAAAAAATTCCATTCCTTCTTAAAAAGTAAATTTTCATTCTTATAGTTTTTATACCTTCCCGTTTTATTGGGTAGTGAAAAATAATTTATTCCCTGCTCCACTGAATATTCTAGGGTTTGGTGAGAATACATTCTTGAAATAAATGAAAATATTAAGTTATTCCACTTCCTACACTGTGGTGAATATGCTCCACAAATATATAAAATTTTATCAAGCTGGGAAAAATAGGCATAAGCAGTATGAAATAATTCCTGATAAATTAGAAAAGTGAGGAGAAAAACATATCAAATGTTAGAACATTAATTAAAATAGTTAAGATAAACATTTATATTCAAAATTTTAAAATTCCTCAAGAAAAAAAATTGATAGGACCAAGAAAATTAATTTTTTTGTATAGATACTTCTATTTGGTTAATAGTTAAATTCTTATCAGATGTTTTCCAGAAAGGAATTGGAGGCAAACACACATAATATTACCAAGACCCTGAAACTTGGCTCATCACCTATCAGCAAAATTCATTGTAGTCTAACATTTTTGGAATACTTAAAGAAATTTACCTACAGTGAAAAATTTGCTAAAATGTAAAATTTGTTTAATGCAACTACAGACTTGTTATTCCCATGTTGCTAGTGTTCGCTTTGATTCACATGCTTACACTAACAAGAAAAAATGAAGTTTTAAAACTCATTTAAAACAGTATATTCTGTCTGGGCATGATGGTGCATATCTGTAATCCCAACAGCTTGGGAGGCTGAGACAGGAAGATCGAAAATTCAAAGCCAGCCTCAGCAAAAGTGAGGTGCTAAGAAACTCCGTGAGACCCTCTCTCTAAAAAAAATACAAAACCAATATATTCCATCTTAATCAATTTTTTTTCTAATTATTGAGAAAGTGGATATAGCATTTTACTATAACTCAGGATCTTTATGAAAATTACTAGATATTTTACTTGTGTTGTTTCACCCAGTACATTTGTGAAAATTGCAATTTAAGAATAAACATTGATGTTCCATTTTCTAAAGCTATCTTAAAACAAAGAGTATTGTGCTGATAGAAGTATGAGAATTTTCTCCGGGGTCATGGAGAGACTTACTAGGCAGGATATATTAGCTTTCTGATCTCCAAAAGATCCCAGGATTCATCAAAATTAATTTCAGTCAGCCACAATGGTTCATGTCTACAATTGCAATAACTCTGGGGTGAGGCAGGACTATTGCAAGTCCAAAGCAATGTTCTACAACTTATTGAGGCTCTGAGTAACTTAGAAAGACTGTGTATCCAAATAAAAAGCAAAAAATGGGCTGAATATGTGGTTCAGTGCCTAAGTGCCCCTGGGTTTGATGCCTGTTACAAAAAAAAAATCAATTTAAAACTACACTTAAGACACAACTATCTTCATCATTTCATCATAATTAGCTTGTTAACAAATAAACCTAACATGTGATAACTATTTTTATTGTCCCACAGGAAATACTTGGCAGGAATTCTTCGGGAAAGAAAGGTCCTTATAAATGTGTCAAGAAATCCTTGATACAACACATTTCCCCTCATAGAAGACAGGTGGAATTGTTTTATGTGTGACTAGAAAGCAACTGTTGAAGTGTCCCTTCCCACAATATACATTATAGAAAGAAAAAAATTTAAATGGTTAAAAACACCCTGTTGATACTTCCTTTCTGTTATACAGCACACTTGATGTTTTTCAAGCTTTAAATATGAATAGGAGAAATTTGTGTTTTTGTGTCCTGGATTTTATAAGAAATTCTTTTATTACCATAATGATCTTACTTTCTGGAAGGTAAAAATGTAATGGAAGACATCAAACATATCTCTATTTCCTTCACTGAAGTGTATAAACAAAAAAAATAGGGTGTGCCATATTCACTCTGATGTAAGGAATTGTTCACTATGCCTTGCATCTGGCACTTGTAAGTGTTCCTGTTTTACTATTATTGTAATTGTCTCTGGATATCTTTTTTATTGCCACCAAAATAAAACAAATAAATAAAAACAAAAACCCATAATACACTCCCACATTCACACACAAAGACAAAAAAATTACCAAAAATTCTAATCAATTTAGGAAAGAAGTTGGATCAGAATAAACCAAAAGGTGAATGAAAGGAGAAAACCATAAAATAAGCAGAAGACTGGGGGTAGGACGTTACAGGGTAAGATTGGGAAAGAGACATAAATGTGCACTTAAGACACCTAAATGTCAATACCTGCTAAAACTGGGGATCCAAATGTGGGCTCTCTGTGATTCTGAAACAACCATGTATTGCTACTGGGTAGAGAAGCAGTGCCTAAAGTTTTCTGTAGAAACTACTCAGTCCTGATTGAGTGGTACAACAGCAGGCAGAAACAATACATGGAATAAGGGGCAGGGCTTGTTCCAGAAGAAGTTCACTTCCAAACAGAGGCTTCATTTCCACACTGGCTGGACCTGCAAGCAGCAGCATTGCAATCCAATCCACGTTTTTAGTAGTTCTATAATTGTTCGCTATACAATTCCCTTAACTTCTCTGTACATTTTAACATTTACATGATAAAAGTTGGAAAAATATGTCTTCGAATTATCCAACAATTTTAACCATTATGCAAAGTTTAAATACTAAAAGGTCATACATTGTAAAAGAAATCCATATTCTTGAATATGGTGAAGAAAGACACCCACAGAGAACAGAAACCACCAAGCACTGGCCCATGGCTTCCCAAGTTTCTGAACTCTCTCACTTTCTGTACTCGCTTGCCTGGAGACCAACAGTTTTGAGAGCGAGGGCAGTCCATGGACAGTGCTTTGAGCTGTGTTTATACTGTTTTTTCCCTAATGTCTGTTATATTATGAGATTAATATTTTTAAAAAGATAAAATTATATTTATAGTGTATGCTATATGTGTATGTCCAAGGCCCTGTGTTAAATCTCTGTCATCAAAAATGTAAAATAAAAGAAGAAGAGAGATGGGCATGGTGGTTCACACCTGTCATACCAGCATCTAAGAGGCTGAGGCAGGAGGATCATGAGTTCAAGGCCAGCCTCAGCAACTTAGCGAGGCCCTAATCAATTCAGTGAGACCCTGTCCTGAATGAAATATTAAAAATGGCTGTGGATGAATCCTGAAATCTAGAAGTCACAACGTTAATCTGCAGAAATGCTAAACCCAGGGGCTAAGTGTATTTGTAGACTATGTAACTCAGGAGGTACCTGAGGACCCAAGGTAGATCTGATAGGGATCCATGCCAGGGCTCAGGACAGGGAGTAGGACACAGTGCTGCTTCCAAGGAGCTTTCAGTTAGTGCAGAGTGCTTCAGCCCTGGCACTATTGACATTCTGTGCTGTTCCAGCTGTGAGGCATGGTGTGTGCATTGCAGGAAGTTTAGCAGTGTCCCTGTCATCTACTCACTTGATGGTAGTAGCAGCTATGCATAATTGTGACAAGCAAAACATTGCCATATGTCTCCCTACAGACAAATCAACTCTATCATGAATGACTGGCATAATACAAAATATTGATAATCACTATTAACAAGTACTATAATATGCCAAGTAGTGAGGAACATTAAAATTCTCATGGAAAGATAACATCCATGAAATTTCTATATCCTGTCAGGCACAGTGGTTTACACCTATATTCCCAGCAGTTTGGGAGTCTGAGGGAGGAGGATTGAAAGTTTGAAGCAAGCCTCATGAACTTAGTGAGACCCTAAGCAATTCAGCAATTCCCTGTCTCTAAATAAAATATATAAAAGGACTGGAGATGTGGATCAGTGGATAAAATGCACCCTGAGTTCAATTCCTGGTACAAAAAAAAAAAAAAACTTGTGTTTCTTGCTGGTCACAGTGGCACATACCTATAATCTTAGCATCTTTGGAGGCTGAGGCAATAGGATGACACATTTCAGGCCAGCCTCAGCAACTTGGGAAGACCCTGTCTCAAAATAATAATAAGAAGAAGAAGGAGAATCAGAATAGGCTGGGGATGCATCTCAGTGGTAAAGCACTTGCCTAGCACATGCAAGGCCCTGGGTTCCACCCTCAATACTGAAAAAAATTACATATCCTAGGTGATACTTATAATGAAAAGGAAAATGATAAGCAACATCTATACTGTTCTATGACTGTGAAACAGCTCCCAATTGTATTGGGATTCAAAGATGACCAAAATCTATCCAGTAGGTTATTTTATTGAATGCTCACAATGGTCTTCCAAATAGTTATTATAGTATGTACTGAGTGAAAAATAAACCAGAATACCCAGAAACATTATTTCTTTCAATATTAGGATGCTGAGGTTGATGCTTAATGTCTCCAAAGCTCATGTCACCATCACCACCACCCATATCCACCAAAATAATACTATCAATGCAGGGGACACACATATGTATCAACTACCTACCGTTCTAAGGTCATCAAATTATTTAATGCTAATAAATCCCTATAGTATCCTTCCATTTTACAGAAGGATAAGAGAAATTAGAGATTTAGCCAAAGCTAAAGTGTTATAAATTGGTAGGTGAGGGATTTTTCACTGCATCACAAAAGTGGTTCTTCTTTCCAGCTGCACACACAGGGAGACAGACATTCTATCCTCATTAATAGTTTCTATGTAAATTTTCCTACCCACCATATTTAATTGATAACCTCAAAATCAATGCTCTTGACACCTTCATGGTCCTTTATGAATATACACAGAGCCATGAAAACTTTTAGCCACCAAGTGTGCATGTACCCACCTAGATCATGCCCGACCTTCTTATTATTTCATGGTCACTATCAACATCAAGCAGCATTGATGGTGCAGGACTGAGCTATGCAAAAGACAGAAGACAGGCTACAATTGGGGGCATGCAAGATGACCATCAATAGATAAAGCTGCCTGGGCATCACTGATGTGAGGATAAAATACTGACATGACAGTAACGTTACCCAGAGTGAGAAAGATGCCAAACACTTTCCAGCAGCTCTTTTTTTTTTTTTTTTGAGGGACTGGGGTAACCTGGGATTGAACTCAGGGGCACTTGACCACTGAGCCACATCCTCAGCACTATTTTGTATTTTGTTTAGAGACAGGGTCTCACTGGGATGCTTGGCACCTCACTAAGTTTCTGAGGTTGGCTTTGAACTTGTGATCCTCTTGCATCAGCCTCCTGAGATGCTGAGATGACAGGCATGCACCACTGTGTCTGGTGTACCCTGTACACTTCAGGGTAAGAAACGGTCACAGGTCAATCTGTAGGCAGCTGTGCACACTTCAGAGGTGCAATAGCTCTACCCTTTGCTTCAGACCACTGTGACGGTCCACCATTTGGCAGAGATAAGCCATGGACACCGCTGCCCTTTTCTTCCTGACCATGTCCATACTCAGTAGTGTATCCCAGATGGATAACACAACCCAGAATGACGTGGCAGAAATATCTACAATGATCCCACTGAGAGAACAAAATATCAACAAAGAATGTTTCCTACATTGCAGCATCCTAATGGTTCACAGTGAGAAGAAATGCCATTTCTTTGCCTAGAATGATGAAAGGAAAATATAATCTTCAAATTAAGACATTTTCATTTTCAAGGCACTGATCTACATTATTTGGTGACAAAAGGAGCACTCCTATGAAGAAGAGGGCCCTAGGGGGTAGCTTGAGAAATAACTCAAAAGTGTACAGTTGGGGTGGAGTATGAGTGAGTGATGGAAGGGGCTGGGGATGTGCTAGGGAGGTGGTGCATACCTGTAATTCCAGCAGCTCAGGGGGCTGAAGAAGGAGGATGGCAACTTCGAGGCTAGTCTCAGCAATTTAGTGAGGCTTTAGGCAACTCAGTGAGTCCCTATCTCAAAATAAAATACAAGAAAAGGGCTGGGGATGTGGCTCAGTGGTTAAACACCATGGGGTTCAATCCCTGGTACAAGAATAAAAAAAAATGGCTTATATAGAGTAAACAATGTGATAAAGACAAGTGTTTGGTTCCTCAGAATTCCACAGTGGCTGATTCCAGGGAGAAAAGCAGCCATAGGTAAAACTTAATTATGCTTTTGGAGGCCCTTGGAGACTCCTGTGTGAAGAGAGTGATGTATGCTTGGCACAGTCTGGGGAAAGAGGGATGCCTGTGGGAGAGAAGACACAGCCAGGAGGAGTGTGTGGCTTTTAAAGGGTAATTCTGGACTCTCAAAGGGAGGAAGGAACCTATTTGCCCCACCTACAGCTTCACCTGCTTGCAAATGGGACAGAGCAAAGGATTTAGTCAAGTTTCGCACTGATTTAGACTGTGCTCTTGTGTGACTTTTTCTAACTTAAGGAAAATTCAAATTAGCAATGTTGAAATTTTGCTGAGAGGTGACAGTATAGTTTTGAGTCCACAGCATGAACCCTAAAGCCTGGCTGTGTGGGTCCCCATGGAAATTCTGTCACTTACAACCCATGTAACCTTGGGCTAGCTTCTTGAACTCTATGAACTTCAGTTTTCTCCTTTCAAAAGAGGTTCTATGCCAGGCATGGTGACCCACCAGTAATCCCAGAAGCTCTGGAAGCTTAGGCAGGAAGACTGCAAGTTAAAACAAGCTCAGCAACTTAACAAGGCCCTAAGAAACTTACTTAGCAAGACCATGTAGTTAAATAAAATATAAAAAGAGCTGGGGATGTGGCTCTGTGGTTATAACAAAAGAGCTTGGGATGTGGCTCTGTGGTTAAGTTCCCCAGGGTTCAATCCCTGGTACCAAAAAAAAAAAAAAAGTTACAGTGATGTTTAAATGAACAAATATACCTAAACCACTTAGCACAGTACCCAGCACACAAGTGGTATTAATTAGTTGTGTGAGTTTATAAGCTTGTACTGGCTCCAAAGAGTCATATGCTAACATGTCTCCCCAATTCCAAACTGAGTGTTATCAGTCATTAAAGCAATAATTTGCTATACGTTTACCAGCATAAGGCACATCAAGAATTTTTAATATATAACTAAAGCACAGACTGGTTTATTTCAATTCTTTGCTTTTCTATAGATGACATAAACATTTAGAGGTTGCCCCCCAATCCTCAACCCACCAACCAATACTCTCGTGCTCTTCAACCTATAATAAAAGGATGCCCACAGGAGGTTAAAAACATTGTATTGAAAATGCATTCAATACACTTAACCCACCAAATATCAAATCTCAGCCTGGCTTGCCTTAAACAAAGTCCAGTGTTGTGAGTCTACTGCAGAGCAAAATCACTGACACCATACCTCTTTTTGTCATGAGAGGGTACTGGGGATTGAACTCAGGGGTGCTCAATCACTGAGCCACATCTCATCCCTATTTTGTATTTTATTTAGAGACAGAGTTGCACTGAGTTGCTTAGGGCCTCGCCAAGTTGGTAAAGCTGGACTCGAACTTGTGATCTTCCTGCTTCAGCCTCCCAAGCTGCTGGGATTACAGGTGCAGGCCTGCACCCCTGTGCCCAGCACAGAGCTCAATTTATAACACAGTGTGGTAAACCTCATGGAATTCACTGAATATTGAACTCAAAGTGAAAAAAAAAAAAGAATGGTTGCCAAGATCTGCTCTCACATAACTGTAAAGTTGAAATATTTTAAGTCAACCCATCGTAAGGTGGGGGCCATCTCTATTTATGGAGTGCTATCAATCTGTCTAGCACAGACTCGCTCATTATAGGGTACAGAAATATCATGAAGGTCCAAATAACAATCTCCCTAACCTATTTCACAAAGATAAAGCCATGGGGAAGAATCAAACTCACCCCCACTCCCTGCTCATCTCTTAGTTTAAAGGAAGAGCAAGCAGGAATCTGTCACCAGCTAGCTGGGGAGAATTTCTTTGTCTGGAATCACGCTTAGTACCACCAAACTTTATGAGCTAGTGTTTGTTTCCTCCCCCAGGAACCTCAGGTCTTTTCCCAGATAATGTGGATAAATACAGCCTGGCCCTGAGGCTGTGTCATCTGCTGCTCTACCTGTATTCCTACTAGATACAAACCCAGCAAAACCATCAGTTGAGGTCACATTGACTTTATACATCCATATGTAGAAGTGGAATTAAAAAGTTATGTTTAGCTGGGTGCAGTGGTGCACACCTGCAATCCTGGCAGCTGTGAAGGCTGAGGTAAGTGGATTGCAAGTTCAAAGCCAGCCTCAGCAACTTAGTGAGACCCTGTCTCTAAAATAGAAAAAGGGCTGGGGATATAGCTCAGTGGTTAAGTTCCCTTGGGTTCAATTTCAGGTATAAAACAAAACAGGAAACAAACTTGTTTAAAATATATGGATTGATAAAATAAAAACAACAATCATTCTTCAACTTTGAAGAGGGGAGAATCCTTGTCAAAATGCTAAACAGAGTGTCTGTGAGGGGTAAAAAAGAGGGGATTTTTGGCTTATCAGACCACAGTACAATTCTGCTCAGAAATTCATTTTACCAGTTAATTAAGAGTTGCTCAGATAGTGTGAAAACAATTTACTAGAAATGGATATCAGAGAAAACAGGTTTGTAGCTGTAACTCCACTCCACTCCTTTGATGCACAAACTTCTGGTACATTTTCTCCAGGGCAAGCACTACCTAGCATTCTAGCTTTTAACAAAATGATTCCAATTTTCTTTTTTCTTTTTTTTTTTAAAGAGAGAGTGAGAGAAGAGAGAGCGAGAGAGAGAGAGAGAGAGAGAGAGAGAGAGAGAGAGAGAGAGAGAATTTTTTTTTAAAGAGAGAGTGAGAGAGGAGGAGAGAGAGAGAGAGAGAGAGAGAGAGAGAGAGAGAGAGAGAGAGAGAGAGAATTTTTAATATTTATTTTTTAGTTCTCGGCGGACACAACATCTTTGTTGGTATGTGATGCTGAGGATCGAACCCGGGTCGCACACATGCCAGGCGAGCGCGCTACCGCTTGAGCCACATCCCCAGCCCCTCCAATTTTCTTTATGACTATGGAATTACAGAAGAAGGGAATCAATAGATCTTAAGTGATATGCCAACAGGTCATGATCAAGTATAATAAGTTCCTGTCTTCTATTTCAGTCTCAATTTATGTGTTAGGTTTTGAAAAGGTGTTAAGAAATATTTGTTTCCAAGCCAAAGGGACATGACATAAGCTCCATCTGTTGGTGGTAGACAGAGTCTTAGGTCAGTGGCAGGCTTTAAAGTTTCTTTCTTTATAGGATTCATGATAGTCTGACTGATATATTTCATTCAGGTTACCCTCCCCTTGCACCCCTTCGTCTCTCCCTCTGACCCCTTTGTCTATGCTACAGTTATGGTATATGCATTTTCAAATATACCACAACAAAACCCACTATTCTATATAATTATCATATACAAAAAATCTCCCCTTTACAGGGGAATGAATCCAGGGACACTTAACCACTAATCCACATCCCCAGCCCTTTTTCATATTTTATTTAGAAACAGGGTCTCACTGAGTTGCTTAGGGACTTGCTTTTGCTGAGTCTGGCTTTGAAATTGCAATCCTCCTGCCTCAACCTTTAGAGCCACTAGGATTACAGGTATGCACAACCACACCTGACTGGGAACTGTATTTTTTAGGAGAGGGGTCAAGGTACTAGAGTGCATGTTACAAGAGCAGCCCCTTGTTCTTCTTTTGCTGACATACTTCAATGTGCTCTCATTTCTAGCAGCCCTTGCTTGCAAGGCTTTATGGAATCAGCCAGGTTTTGACGCAGCTGTTAGCTAAAGTCACCACAAAAAGGGAAAGGAAAAAAATTCCAGTGTGCTCATTGCATTCCCAGGATTCACCCTTGCTCTGTTACACGTGTTCTCTGGCTGAAAGGCTGCCCACAGAGCAAGCTGCTTTATAATCCAGAGACTGGGGAAGCTTCAAGTTGCAAATCACATATTAACAAAGAGGATTCATCTCATCACTACAGCCCAACAGATGCACACAAACTTCAGACTTACTGCAGATGCTATAAGTGTGCTCCCAATTTGCTTTTTCGCTATTGGTGCCTAATGGAGAGGAGAAATAATGCCACCGATATTCTAGGCTCACACTACCTAAGGATTCAAGCAGGCTGCTGGGCTCCATTTCCAATGATAAAAGGATCGGAAATGAGGAAGAGAGAAATATTCTGAGCCTGTGCTGTCTGATGTCTGCCACAAAACTTCAACCCTGCCATCAGCTGCAAACATGTATGGGCACTGGAGATCCAATGAGATACTGTGATATTTATTTACTTGTGTGTAGGAAGGGTGGATGAAAAGCTACACATATTTGGAGTTTCAACAATAATTTTAAACAATGGCATGACATCCTTGGAAACAGAACCCCATGCCTCTAAACTTAAAGGACATGGGAAGACACTTACTTAGAATAAATCAATTTGGATGGGTACAGCCACTCTGGAAAGCAGTATGGAGATTCCTCAGAAAGCTTGGAATGCAACCACCATTTGACCCAATGAAACCACATGGTATCTCATCAAATAGTGTGCACTGTTTTATGTAATAATAAATTTGGGAAATAACCCAAATATTCACCTATAGGATATCGATCACAAAATTATGGCACATGCATATGTGGAAATTCTATGTTACCATTAAAAACGCACCCACTTGTAATCCCAGCCACTCAGGAGGTGGAGGCAGGAGTAAAAAGAGTTCAAAGCCAGCCTCAGAATCTTAAGAGAGACCCTAAGCAACTCAGTGAGACCCTGTCTCTGAATAATATATTTAAACAGGCTGGGGATGTGGCTCAGTGGTTAAGCACCTTGGAGTTCAATCCCCAGTACCAAAAACAGAAAGAAAGAAATGAGACTCATTTCACATACACATTCACACACAGTCACTGTCATGATAAGAAAAGACCCAAATAGAAGGATGAGATAGAAATGATAAATATATTTGTAGAAAAGCCAACACATGCACGCATACATATTTCAATACTTAGACGAAAAGTTAGGAAAAGATGTACCTCACAGGACCCAAAAATGAAGTAGGGCTTCTGCTTTTGACTTTCTGCATTTCTGAAATATCAGATTTTCTTTGAACCAACATAAGTTGTCTCTCAGTATCTGTGTAGGTTTGGTTCCATGACCCACTTAACCCAATAACAAAATCTGTGGAAGCTCAACAGTCACATAAAATGGGATAGACTTTACATAAGACTTACCTACAACCTCCCATATAATTTAAATCATCTCCAGACCACTTATAAAACATCCAATAGAGTGCCTACACAATACTTCACTTGTGTGCATTTAGGGTGGTATGTAGGATTTAGTCATTTCAAGTTTTGCTTTTGGAGAGTTTCTAGAATTTTTGATTTTGAGGAGTTTCTGGAATTTTTGCTTTCTAATTATTTTTATTATTTTTTAATATGTGGAGGCAATTTTCTCAGAGGTCCAACATCTTTCAATCTTAAAGCAGTTTTGAGGGCAGGTAGGGTCCAAATCCGTTCCAGTTTCAAGCCCTTTGTTGGATACTCAGTATCAAGGCATCAGTAATTATTGGTTCCACGAGTATAATTAGAGGAGCAGAACAATCAGTTCTTCCCCCAAATCCCAGAAAGCATCTCCCGTTGTGGGGTGCTCTCAAGAGCTCGGAAGGATGTAGAGACACTGTGAGGAGCCTTGCACTACCGGACAGGACCATGGTGCGTATGGTCAAGGGCCTGGCCAAGGGCAGAGAGACTAAGATTTGCAAGAATCCAGGCAGGGCCGCACTCCTCATGAATCCTCATCCCAGCCCCACTGCCAGGAGTCAGGCGATTCCGGACACGTGCAAGGCAACACCTACCCTACAGCTCCTCAGAAGCGGCTCAGGCAGCAGGCAGAGGGGCGGCAACAGCAGCGGCAACAGGCGGTGGCGGCAGCTGGTGGAGCAGCAGAGGTGGCGGGAAGCGGGGCTGAGGCTGCGGGAGGCGGGGCCTTGGCAGCCAGGGCAGCAGCGGGATGCCGGGCGCTGGCAAGTGGGGCTGCGGTGGCGGCGGCTGTAGGCGGGTAGGAGGCAGCAGCTGCAGGTGGAGTAGCGATGGTGTCGGCAGCAGCAGCGGGCGCTGGAGCCTGTGGAGCGGCGGCTGTGGCACAGGAGGCTGAGGAGGCAGCTTTGGCGGCAGGTGGGGCGGTAGTTCCAGTGGCGGGAGGCGAGGCAAAGGTAGCAGCAGGCGGGGCCACACGGAGGTGGCGGGAAGCCAGGCTGGGGCTGAGGCTGCGGGAGGCGGACCCTTGGAAGCCAGGGCAGCGGCCGGATGCGGGCCCTCGGCGGCGGATGAAGGTGGGGAGGAGGCAGCAGTTGCAGGTGGAGCGGCGGTGACGACGGCAGCAGCGGCGGGGACGGGAGCATGCGGAGCGGCGGCGGATGCACGCGAGGCTGAGGAGTCAGCATTGGCGGCAGGTGGGGGCGGTAGTTCCATTGGCGGGAGGCGAGGCAAAGGTAGCAGCAGGCGAGGTCGAGGAGGTGGCGGGAGGCCGGCCTGCGGCAGCGGTGGTGGCAGAACCGGAGGCGGTGACAGGCTGGGCGACGGCGGCAGCAGGCCAGGCCGTCGAGGTGCCACAGTGGCAAGCAGCGGGGCTTAGGCGTCAGGCGGCCTGGCGTCCGCAGCAGGAGGCGGGGCGGCGGCAGCAGAAGGCGGGGCGGCTGCAGGCAGGGCTTCCTTGGTGGCGACAGGCGGATAGAAGGCGGCCAAGGCAGGCTGGTCAGAGCAGCCTCAGTGGCGGCAAGCAGTACAGAGGTGACTGCGGCAGCAGTCGGGTGGGAGGCAGAGGCAGCCGCGGCAGGCAGGTCTGAGGCATTGGCGGCAGCGGCGGTTGTGGCAGGCGTGTGGGTATGTGGGGCACGGTGGCACCGCCTGGTCTGTCCTGGCTTGTCAGGGCTTGGGCGATGGTGTTCTGGTTTCTGCCACCCTGTCCCTGCAGTTTGGGGGCGGAGGAGACGCCCCTGACATGTAGTTCCGACTGGGTGGATTGGTTCCCAAAGGACTTCTTCTCTGGTGGAGAGGAGGATGAGGTGGTGGCCCCGGGACCCCTAACAGCTCAAAGCTGAGGATTCTGCTCTTGGGGATGCTGCAGAGCCGCAAGTCCTCATTCAGAGGGTGAGTTGGTGGTGTTGGGTCCTTCTGTCCTCCCTTAGCTCCCCTCCAGTGTCCCAGGTGGCCGCTACCTGGAGGCCCAGAGGAGGGTGATGGTCATGCTGGCCTACATCCGGGTCACAGCTCACTTTCTCTCACACTCACACAAGTGGGCATGGAGCCAAATGCACTAGGATCCCGAACTCTGGCAAAACTGACTGGAGACAGACCGAAACCTCCCTGGGGACACAGGCCCTGGGGAAACACACTCTCCAGATCTCACTAGGAGAACTTGTTGGATTCGATCTCCTGTACTGGCTTGCTTCAGGTGACCTGAGTTTGCAGGGATTCCCAGCCAAGCCCCAGGGAGCAGGGTCCAAAAGGGTTTTGAGTAAGGCACCACACATTTAAATACTACTCCAGAGGAGTCTTGGCTCCAACGCTTTTGGGAATTGGGTAATGTCACTCCACCTACTTAAATCCTAGTGACCTGGTGAGTGTAGTTACTGGTGGTATTCGCCTTGTAGATGTGTAGTTAGAAACATCTTTGAAAACATTGAAAATGTTTTGCAGATACACATTTGTCCATTTGTTTTCACTTTGGGTTTGTCAGAAACGAATGGAGGACCATATACTGTTTGGTAAAAGGGAAAATAAAGGCAAAGTTGATTTTGTTCATCCTCATTACACACAAAACAAACTTCTAAACTATTATTATGCACACCTAGTATTTCCCCCTTTCCACTTTGTTGGAAAAGTCTATGCAAAAAAAAAAAGTCTGTGTGATATTTCATAGTTGTGATGTTTTTAAAAAGTACCCTCTTGAATTTGCTTTATTACTGTGTTTTATTTACTTTTCTTCTCACCTCTACAAAGACTTGGGTGTACTTATGATAGGTTTTCAGCAAACTGATTTTAGCTCCTCCCATTTGTTACAAAAACTTGGAAATCATTTTCTTTTCTACAGTGTAACAGTGAGGCAAATTAATTTTATGTTATGATTGTATGGATTGTGAATATTGTGATTCTTAATATTTGCATTTACAATTTCTTTTCTCAAGAGGCCTATCTAACCTATCAGCTTCCACAAGTCCCCCACATGTTTTGGACATTTTCTGTATAATTACATTCCTTGTTTATTTTTTCCACAAGAGTGCAAACTTAATGAGGGAAGATTTATTAATCCTCAGAGCCTGGGGTAGGCATTGGAGTAATTTTTGAATGACCAAAACTTCTGGAAATTTTGCTACAAAAGTTTAATGATATTAAATTACAGTTGGGCAAGTTTAAATCCCCAATAAAAGCAAACAAACAAAACCCAAAAACAACCCCCCCAAAATAACAACAACGATGTGGGTACAATAGACTGCTAATGCTAGTACTGAGTTTGTTGCAGAGAAAATAGCATAAAATGTTTCAGCTTTAAAATAGATTGAATGGAAAATGATTTAGTGTTTTCCTTAGCTATAAGTAAAAGGATAGTACCAATGCATTTATAAACATTCAGTTTTTACCTTAGTTTGTTTGTTTGTTTATGCCAAAAGATCAAGTTTTCTAATGTTAATCCAGGATGGAGTTTTAAATTTAAATTTTGAAGTTGAAGAGACATAACATTTTTTTTTCTCCTAGCAGGTAGTGTTTTATAAGATGCCACCCATTCTATTTGGAGAGTACCAACAAGATTTATAAAGATGACATTTCCAATAGCTTCTTTGTGAATTTCCAGATTTGGGATTTTCCTGGGCCGATGGATTTTTTTGACCCAACCTTTGACAGCAAGATTATATTCAGGGGAACAAGAGCATTGATATATGTTATTGATGCACGGGTAGTTAGAAATAATTATGTTTACTTCTCTTCCCTGGTGGCAAAAATATGTAGAAACAATGGAAAATTGTTTGTCTCATTGTCATTTGTTTGCAGCTCATTTCTCTACCAGCAGATTTCATAACAGTATTCGATGCAATTGCAGAGGTGCTTTTGGAATAGGCATGTCATTGCAATTTGAAAGAATCAGTTGGTTAGGAGATTTAGTTTACATCCTGAGCCCTAGTTAATGAGCACTTAGCATAGGCTTTCCAGTAAATTTTGCTACACATTACTATTAGCTATTATAGTAGTACTACAACTTACCAAAAAGATCCTGTCAGTGCCCATAACATAAGATGGACTATGAAAAAAACTGAGTCAATATATACTAGAGTGATTAGTTTCCTTGAGTGTCCAAATTGAATTTAGTCCAACAAGCATTTATTGAGGGCCTACTGTGTGCCAGGTAGTCAGATGAATGGTACATGTCCCTATTCCTAAGAATCTTACTTTTCATATCTGATATATTATTTAGGAATGCATTCTGAGTAATAGACCATATATTGGGAACTTTAACATACATGATCTAATTTAATCTTCACAACATTGTGAAGTTAATATTGTAATTCCTGTTTTATAGATGAGTAAACAGAAATCAGAGTTGAAGCAACTTGTTTAAATTCACACATCTAATAAATGGCAGAGCTGGGATTGCTTTAAAAACTATTTAGAAGAATTGTTCATTTCCCCTTTCCTTTATATTATCAGTATTAAAATTTGAGGCATTAATTTGGGATTTTAATTTTTATCTTAAGAAGTGGAAGAACTAACTATTAGTATATTTGAATGTTTGGATATTTCTGAATAAATAGTGTAACATATTTTCTGTGGTTGGGGAAAGAGTTAGTTTGACACTTTCTTAACTCATTCCTTGCCTTTTGTAAGATTCTTTTTATAAAATAATTTTTCTGACTTACAGGATAAATACAGGGAGGCTTCAACAAGACTTCACATTACTGTTTCTAACTGCAGAGTTGGGACTGGGGTAGTGGCTCAGAGGTAGAATGCTCACCTAGCATGTGTGAGGCCCTGGGTTTGATACTCAGCACCATATAAAAATTAATAATTTTTTTAAAAAGGTACTGTGTACAACTAAAATAAATAAATATTTTTTAAAAAAAATAAAGCCTACAAAATTAAGCCAGACATGCATTTTGAGGAATTTATTCCCAAAGTTGTTGGTCTGTCTGATTCTCACAAAATAGAAACAAAGAGGGACATTCATTAGAGGGCCAGTGATAACCTTGCAGATGCTGGGCTAGAAAAAAATCCATGCTGGGTAAAAATATGTATATTTGAAATGAGATCCCTCCCTTCAAAAACAACATGTGTGTTCGATATGAGAGCCCTGAAGATATATTCCCATCTCTGTCATTACAACCTCATAGCTTTCTGTTACTGATAGGACCATTCCTAGTTATGAAATATTCCAGTCTCTTCTTTGTTGAATTCCAAGCTATCTTGTAAGCCTGGTGAAATTGAGAAGTTATTTTCCTATCTTTTCATATTTTCCTGGTGATTGAATTCATGTGACATGTATCCATTGGTGCTTTTGCCCCACCCCCAACGTCCAGTTGCTTTAGGCAAATAATCTCTTGTTATATTTGTTGTTAAAGTCTAGCTTGAATTTCCATACTATCTTTATTAGTAGCAAGGGTCTTTTATAAATGTGGAACACTTTCAAGTCTGGACTGATTCTAATGCATCTTAGTTTTTAAAACACTTTACTTTTATGAAACTCTATCCTTTGTGTTAGGTGGATTTATTCTATAAGTTTGCACACTTTTTCTATGAAATAGTTGAAAGTATTGCTTATTTATAATTATTTAATTAAGAAACTACTGTTAAAGATCACCTGCTAATTAAGATTAATGATTTTCAATTTGCTTTCTATAAGTATATAAGGAATAACTTTGCCCATCTTATTTTTTGTGATATTGGTACAAATGAGCATTTAAAAATACCAAGAAAATGTTCTCTTAATGATACTAACAGATTACAGGGAAAGCAGAGGAGCAACGCAATGTAGTAATTACCTTGTCCTGAGTCTGTTATGGTGACTTCCCTATAAGCTCAATAATGTTTTCTGGGCTTCATGGTCCAAGAGCTTTTAGTAACTCCCCTAGCAAACCATGCAAAAAAGTCTCATTGACTTCTAGTTTGTCTAGATTAAATTTTTAAATAATTTATAGGAAATTAGTGCTTAAAAAATAAAATTCAGTGCTGAGGTTGTGGAGCAGTGGTAAAGCTCTTGCCTCACACATATGAGGCACTGGGTTCCATCCTAAGAACCACATATAAATAAATAAATAAAGACATTTTGTCCATTTACAACTAAAACATTCCAAAAAATAAATGCAAACTATCTTCCTCTAAAAGGTATCCTCCTTTCTTCTCCCACTGTAATCTGTTTTGTTGTTGTTGTTGTTTGTTTTGGGAGGTTTTTTTTTTTTTTTTGGTATGGGGAAGTTATGAGGCTGAGCCTCATTTGCAGCCCAGTTTTGCATATTTAATTTGGAGAGAGGAGCTAGCTGAGCTTCTTAGAACCTCAATAAGTTGCTGAGCTGGCTTTGAACTCTTGCTCTTCCTGCATTAGCCTCCTGAGCCATTCGGATTATAGGTGTATGCCACCACACCCAGCCACCAAATGTAATCTTAGCTTTATATTTTTGTGTTCTTATTTTGAAGATTCAGTTTAAGAAAAAAAGGATCATTTCTCCCATCCTAGTAAATTTAATATATATCTATTATATTTTCCAAACATTAATTTGAAAGGATTCACTGTTCAGTGGTTTCTTGGGCTTTTGTGTTATGCTAGATGATGACATCAAACTGTAAATCTTTTGTGTTTTACTGATTACTGATCTGGTAGCATGATCACTCAAATCAGAGATAGATTATAATTATGTATAGCTTGAGTTTGGATAAATTTTTTAAAATTTTTTGGCGATCTCTTAGAAAATGATTCACTTAATCAAAGAGGAATAAGAAAAACATTTAGCATATGCAATTATATCAGTAAAATACAGATATAATTCTGCTTTTATTCTTTGATAATAGAAGTGTTTCTGAAACAAGTACTATTTTTGTTTTGGTATTGTGTTGTACAGCCTTATATGTTATTTAATAATTTATCGTTTTTTTTATTTTTTGCTAACTTTGATTCTTAAAAGATACTGAACACTTTCCCAATTTTGTTTCTTCAAGAATTCAGGTATTGGAAAATCTTTTCTCTTTGATGTTTTCACCAATATGTACATTGCAACAGACAGTCCCTCCATGTATATGCAGTCTTATGAACTTTGCTGTGTGGTGATTGATCTTGTAATGGATGTGTCTTCTATATGTGGGTGAGTTATATACATAATTCTGGAAGACTTCAGACACGTGGAATAATAGCTCTATTTGTTGATCAAATTTCTGAGGCCTCTGGTAAGTACTATATAAAATGTGATTATGTTGATGATAGTGCCTTAACTTAGAACAAGACTTCTTTTAAAGCAGACTGATGGATCTTACTCTTTGAAATAGCTTGTCAAAGAGCAGTTGTAAAATGTGATGAATGCTGACTTACTTATCTCTGAATGTTTCTTCTACTGTTATTTAAGGGATTTGCACTGTGTCTTCTCACTACCGGGACTTAACAAGATCAAAAACTGTTAACTTATTTAAATGTCAGAATGACAAAGTGCTTTATGAAATGTTTGAATCTTAATCTTTTAGGAGCACATATGTAAGGTAGTCAGAATTCTAGATGTTAGAGGACTTACGCATATAAAAATTTAGCTTACACATCTGAGTTTCCAAAATAAATCTCTGAAATATGAAATATGAGCATTTCCCTTATGTTTACTCACAAAATGAAAGACAGCAAACAGCGATTTTCTGTAATAGGTACAAGAACCAATGAAAATTGGGGTGAATAAGTGGTGTTTCAAAAGCCAAGGCATTCTGTGAATCTTCCGATAGCCCTGATTCCTTTATTATATTAACATGAATTCCCAAGATGATTTTAACTGCTCTTTGGCTTCTAATCCCTGTGTCCTCTGTTCCTGTTCTCAGATTTAACTGTGACCACATCCATCATTTTGGTCTGATTCATTGGTGTTTTTTTCCAGCTAACTCTGGACAGGAGAACGTATTTATCTTTTTTTTTTTTTTTTCAGTGCTGGGCTTAGAGCTCCAGACATTGTGTGGAATACATACACCACCTCCATCCCTGTCTTATCCATTTAAAAAATATTTTTCAGATATTGATGGAGCTTTATCTTTATTTTATACATTTATACATGGTGCTGAGAATTGAACCAACTGCCTCACACTTTCTAGGCAAGTGTTTTACTTCTGAGCCACAACCCAAGGTGTCTTATCCATTTCTGACCCACCTATTCTTATTTCCATTTCTTATTTCTTATTCACTTTTGTGATTACTTGTTCACCTTGGTTTTTTTTCTATAATGAAAATGAGACATATTACCCATTATATTGCTCACTCCTATTTTTTTTTTTTTTTTGGTACTAGGGATTGAACTCAGGGACACTCAAACACTGAGCCGCATCCCCAGTTCCATGTTGTATTTTATTTAGAGACAGGGTCTCACTGAATTGCCTTTGCTGAGGCTGGCTTTAAATTCATGATCCTCCTGTTTTAGCCTCCCAAGCTGCTGGGATTATAGGCATGTGCTACCGAGCCTGGCTTTCCCATTTCTACTTTTAAAAATGGATGAGTATAGTGTTTACTATTTCTTTAAGACAAATCAACATTTCATAATACACATATTTTACAATTTGAAAATCAAATTTAGTTTTAAAATTTATTTAGGAAGGCACATAATGAGATATAGATATCATAATGAACTTCTAAAGAAAATAGTATACCACCTCACTATACTCAACATAGTCTGTACATGCAGTTTTAAGAGCTTAATTGTAGTTAATTTGTTTATTAATTGATTCTGAATTTACATTTTTTGAAGAGGAACTGCATATAATTCTGACAATGTTAGCTTAATAAATGAAGTAGATTTTAGCTCCTGTAGGTCTCCCTTTGCAAGTGTGAATATGCCATAGAATATTTAGTAGAGCATATTTCTTTTAATTTTTATATTTAATCACTTTTTACTACTAGTATTTTTTATATTTTGGATCCTTATTTATAGACTATGTCACTGCAGATTTATGTGAGGAAAGATTTAAAGCCTTCCATATAACATGTATCCTGTGTGAACATGTGGAAGGTATATGAATACATGCGTGTAACAGTGCTGGTCACACAAAGGGAAAGAATGTGTTGTTCACACTTGGTATGCATTTTATTTCATGATGTCATCCAGAAGCTTTTCACTTCATGATTTGAGTACTAACAAGGTTCCTTTTCCTTCCCATCTCCTTTGCAACCTTTAGGGTATGCTGAATCTAAATCTTGTTCCTCATGGCTATGACCTTTGAACTTCTGCTTGGGTAAGAACTAAGCTTCAGATAATCATATTTGCCTGAAGTAAATGTGAATTAGAGACACAAGAAGACCATTTTATATAACTTATTAAAATTAAATATGCTGGAAGCAATAGCACATGCCTGTAATCCCAGCAGCTGAGGAGGCTGAGATAAGAGAATGGCAAATTCAATCCCAGTTTCAGCAACAGTGAGACACTAATCAACTCAGTAAAATCCTGTCTTTAAATAAAATACAAAATAGGTCTGGGTATGTGGTTCAGTGGTTGAGTGCTCTTGAGTTCAATGCCTGGTATTAAATAAATAAATAAATAAATAGAGTAGCAATTCCAAATGTTAGAAAGGATATGTATCAACTATGATATTTTGTAATTACTAATGAGAGAACAAAATAAGTTTTGAAATAATAGTTTTGATACTTTCTTATAAAGTTAAACATATACCTATACAATAAATCAACAATAACACTGTTGGGAACTTACCCAAGAGAAATGAAAACATATGCCCATGGAAGACCATTCTGGAATGTTCATAGTAGTTATATTAATAATAGCATAACTCTGGAGAAAACCCAAATGTCTCTTGTAGGAGCATGAATAAACAAATTGTGGAATGATCCCATAGTGGAATACTACCTGGCAATTCAAAGGATGGGCTCAAGAGACATGCAATGATATGACTGAGCTGCAAAACCCTGTTGAGTGAAAGCAACTGGCATTGTTTATATCGTGTAGCTCTGTAAAAACAAGAAAAGTTTAATACACACAGAGAATGTGAGCCTGCTGAAGTAAGAAATACTGAAGGACTAACGAGATTGGCAAGATGGCAACAGGGAGATGGGCTGATGTATGCTGTTGAAGGCCAGGCTAAGGGCATGGGAATTGATCAGACACTTTTGGTCTTATTTAAGATGGGGAGGTGGAAAGGAGAAAGTTGCCTCAGAAGCACAGCTTTGAGGTTCTCCCTAGACCTGAAGCAAGTAGGGGCAATGAGGAGATTCAGGCACATTCCTGCCTGCTATAAAGTAAAATTCAAGAAAATAAAGAAAATTATAGTATTTACTTCTCCAAGAGTCTATTTCAACACTGTGCTCTATCCATCAGATTAGCATAAGAGAAAACAATAGTTTGTGCAGAGAAAATTAGTTTACAAAATTTAATGGATACCAGATATTCTTTTAGAAAAAATCCAGTGGAGACTATAACACTATAAAATGATATGCAAAACTGCACCAAGAGATATTTTATTCTCATATGGAGAGCAGAAAGGCTGGGAAAAAGGAAATAGGAGCAAACACTGTAAGAAAATACAATCTTGAATTTCTCTTTATTGATGGCAGGTGGATGGAGCAGAAAAGATGCTTCTCCCTGAGGGCCAAACTTGCAGTAGATATATACTTGCTACTCGGTCTGTGGCCGGCTGCCTATGGGCTGATGAGAGGGGATAGTCAAGTCACATTTACAAGGCTCTAGCAGCTGGGATTAGAAACTACCCTCTGTGATCTAGTCAGCATCTAATTCAAGTCCATTTACTGACACAAAAATATCCTTTAGAGGTCTCTATTGATTTTTTTCCTGCACAATATATGTCAATGTTTAAGTTGATAATTTTCCACTTATCCTAATCACAATTAGTTTTCAGATAAAAACATATTTTAAGAAGAATTTGCTGTTAACACTATAGAGGATAATGTTTGAACAACAAAGATTTTACAGAAATCAGTTTAGGGCCCTTGAAGTAAGTTGCCCTTGACAATCTATCTCCTGCAGATAGTCCAAAGCAGTATGTACTGAAATGTGCCTCTTATTCCAAATGTCATCCTGGAACATATCCTGATTAGATTATCATCCTCAATGCATTTCAAAAAAGCCCTTTCAACCTCTTTCTGCCTTCTCTTAGCCAGACTAAAGTTACCCTTTTGCTTTAGAAGTTCTCTAGGAGCACAGCACCAGTTTCAAGTGTGGAATTTTTGCATTTCAGTGGTTCTCTCTGTCTTTAGGATTTCTAGTTACCTCAGGGTTTGCTGAATCCAAGTTTGTTTAGCTGAACTCCTGCATCACATGGTGGTGATGGTAGTTTCACTTAAGTTAACACTGCAGTCTACTATGCAGAGCAAAACATGACTCATCCAGCCTGAGAGGGGAATAGAGCTGTGCATCTGGTTGCAGGTCTTTCTGATGTAAGAAAATCAGTCCAGTATGTGTACCTGTGAGACTACCCTTGGATGGGTGGAGCCCACTCGTCTAAAATCAGATCCCTACCAGGGGATTACACCACAAATAATTATGCCTCCAAATGGGAAATTACAATCACACAAGGGGACAATTGGGGTTCTTAATTGCACATTACTTCAAGTTTCCCCCATTTCCTTCGTTAAGTTTGCGTGTCTCCATAGATTCAACCCTAAAAGGACACTGAAAGAGATTTGACCAGTTTTAAAAGAAATTAAATTGTATACAAAGAAACTTAACAACTAAGAACAAAACCACAAATCTACTCTCTCTTCTGTACTGCATAAGGGTTCCATAGAGGCCATCTGAGTAGCATGCAATGACATTAACTCAAAGGCAGGAAGGAGGCAACAGATATTATCTAGTGGGACACTTTAGGCCAAAGGGGGAATAATTTGGATAGAATCTCCTCAATATGGCTGCCCTTTGAAACATCTGGGGAGCTTTTTAAATACCAGCAGTAATATAGCTAGGAGCCACCTATAACCAGGGGGGAAAAATGGGGATGGAACTAATTTGCAATTTGTTGAATTTTCCAATTGATATGATAGAAATATCACATGGCAGTAAATTTAAGCTACCAGGATGCCAACTGAACACAGATTTGGGAGAATTAGAGCCAGGACTAGCAGGTTGCAGCAGATCATTGAAGAGTCAGGACCTCACCCTGAGACTCTGCTCTCCGTGGAAGGGTGAGGCCTGAGTGAGTGGACAGGCAAATCTTCCACAGGTGATGATAACAGGCAGCCAGTTTGACAATGGCCACCCTCCTCCAATTTATTCCTTCCAGGTTTCTGCTTGCACCTGTCATCACACCTGTAGCAACTGCAGGTCAGGGTCTTTCCCTTCAAATACTGCCACCTTAGAAAAATGTGCTTGGTGCAAGTCTCTTCTTTTCCTCCTGCTGCCTTACACTAAGTTGCTCAGAGAGGGGACTGGTATGGATGTTCTCCAAAAGAAGATCATTTATCCAAAAACAAATATTAAGATAGCATTTGAGACTTATGCTAGGCCATGAGGAAATGGTTTATACCACCCTTCTTCACTTCAAGAAGCTTCTAGTCTGGAGGGAGAGGAAGAGGGATCATCAGTGTCAGGAGAGTGGGGGAAAGAAATCCAAAGGAACTTTGTTGAAGATGCTGTTTAGCTGCTAACCCCTTGTTGCATCTGTTATAACAAACAGAAAGCTAAATGCCATGTGAAGGGCAGTACTTGGCATCATGGTGGCAGCTGTGATGATGGTCTGAACTACCAGGGCTATCTGCACCATGTCTAGAGTGGCTGCAGGCACAACTTTTGTCAAGGACCCACAGCAGATAGTGGGTGACATGGAGCTGCTCTCAGGGAGTCAGGAGAAGACCTGCACGGGGGATGGGGTGTGGATGAGGGCAAGGTGTTGAGCACAGCACTACCAGAGCTCTTGTACACTTTAATACCACTCCTGGGGCCAGACCATTTGCCCCTTTTATTCCAAAGGAAACACTAGTGCACAGAGGATGAGAGGAACTTCCTGTTGGCACCTGCTTGTCAGGTTTGTGCACACAACTCGGCATTCAGTTGGGTGCCAGGAGTAAGGCTGTGGTCAAGAGCTATAGGGGCAGAGGGTGATGGCTTGCTAGTCAAGGGCTGCAGCCAGCCTCATTTTGCACAGGTAATACACGGGTCATGGGTCAGGCAGAGCTCTCAGTGAAGTGACTCAGGAGCATCACAGACTTCTCCTTATCTGAACCCTCCAAGTGCACATGTACAAATATGTTGTTCTCCTTGGAGCTATCTGAGCTCTCTTCCTCTGTGAGCACACCCATGGGACTGGAGGAAGAGCTGGAGTACTAAGAAGATCTGCCTCCTGGGACATCCTGTTTACAAGCTGCTCCACCTCCATCCACCTGCACCAACCACAGATCTGCAGCATGGCCACCACACCCACCCTACACAGGCCCAACGTGTCTGGTGGGGTACACTGGGGCCAGTCCACTGCTGGTGACCAAGGTCAAGTCCAATAAGTTCAGGCCCAAGGAGTCTGAATTCCCTTTTTCCAGCTCCAGTTGAGTCTTAAGATTTTTTTTGCCCTCATAATGAGGAATTCATACTTAGTAAGGCTCAAAAAATTCACCAAGGTGAGCTGCTTAAAGACAGGGTAATACATGTGTGAGTGCAGATTCCTGAGCTAATCCAAAATTCTGTTTTGATCCTGGGGCTGAGGGGCCTGAAGATCAGAGGACATAAAAGAATTGCAGGTGGGGTGTCCTCCTGGGCCTGGTAGACCAGTACTGAGCGAGCGCCTCTGGTGTGGGAGCAGTAAGGCAAGGTAAAGGGTGTACTGGATGAGGGCTGCAAGTGGTGCTGGGCTCAGCTCTGGGAGGATAGGATGCTGGCCACTCCACACAAAGCCCTCCAAGACACAGCCTATCATGGCCCTTACTTTCAGAAGGGAAGGGTTGTGTCACTCACATCCTTTGTGGGTAAGGGAATGGATACCCATCAGAAGGATGGGATGGCTGTGAAATAAAAGTTCTCAAAGTAAAGTAATATATCAGAAATAAAGACAAAAGTCAAGAATGTTTTTAAAGTAGAGGCATGACTGATTGAGTCCACCAGAAGGATCTGGTTCTAACACAGTATCAGCCCCTACATGTTTTATTTATAGCAATACAGATCAAAAGGATCAGTAAGTACAAGGTTTCACTGTGGGAGGAGTCTTTTATTGGTGTTTTCTTTAATCAGGGGTTGTGGAGAGCAGTGACAGAGAATGGGAGAACAGTGTCTGAGATTAGGATGACTCTGATGTCTTCATGGCTGTGGCATGCTCAGTGCCTGGGGAAATTTCCATACAAAGTGGAGGATGCCCAGTTGCTGTGGTAATGCCCTGTATCAGGCGGCTCTGTGCCACAGTCTTATCAGCTTGAACCTTGATCTCAGGCATAGGGTTCCTGGGAATAGGGAACTCTCTTGCTAGGCAAACATATGTTTCACTACCTTTCCTGAACCTACCTTCCTAATAGTAACTTTACAAAATGTACTGTCTTGAGAGCTACACAAAGCTCCTAGCATTGCATGTTGCAGCTGTAGAGCACAACTGCGGAGTAAGATGCATAATGTTGCTAAATCCATAACTTTCATGAACACAAAGAATATACTTGAATAGTTTATATGTTTATTTTTGTGGGATATCAGGGATTGAACTTGGGGGCATTCAACCACTGAGCCACATCTCCAGCCCTATTTTGTATTTTATTTAGAGACAGGGTCTCAATGAGTTGCTTAGTGACTTGACTTTATTTATTTTATTATTTTATTTTTTTGCTGAGGCTGTCTTTGAACTCCCGATGCTCTGGTCTCAGCCTCCTGAGCCACTGGGATTACAGGTATCTGCCACCATTGCATATTCTTTAATCTGATAATGAAATAAAAGTTTGCTGGTGCAATTCTTCAAACTTGATTCTCCATCAGAGAGTAGAGCTGCTCAAACTAATGGATTTCACCTGGAAGTTCTTAACACTGGACTTCCCAGCCTAAGGTTTCCAGCATTGATTGGTTCACACAATGCTCATAGATGGCTTCCTGCAGGTTTGCCAGGATTTGAAATTTGAAGCTATTCTTTCACTACATACACAAGTTGTCCTATAGATATCCTGGTGTTTACCTTGTCCACACTTTTAAAGAGACATGGAATAATCTTCCCCACACCAAAATCAGAACATTTTCCAATGAACACAAGCCAAAGGTTCCCCCAACACCCAGAGAATAAAAATCCCAATGGTCACTCTGGCCGCTAAAGCTCTGTGAGATCTGTTCTCTAATGACCCCTTTGTTTGGAAAACATTCTTTCTCTTGCTTGACACTAGGGTTTTTCCCTGTTGTTCAAGGTCTCATTCTTCTCTGGCTGTCTTGTAGATAGAGGTCTGTTACTTTCCATGTCTGGCCCTTATTTGGTTCCTTCAAACCTGTCATCTTAAGCTGTGGTGACATTATTTCCCCCAATTAAATGATGTGAACTAGGGAGGGGTAAAACCTTTGTTGTTCACCACTGTACACTTAAAAGATGACTCGGGGTCTAGCACATGGTAGGGTGCTTAATAAATATATATTGGTGAATGAAGCAAGCTCCATCACCAGCACAAAGGATGGCACCTGACCCATGGGCAACTACTCCACAGCCTGCCAGGTGACTGGAAGTTGCAACCCCCCAAAGAATGAGTTGTATCTTATTCCCTGCTCAGGAAGTTTACTATTATAAAATTCACCCCAAGTTGCCCCTTGTTATCCTCTTACCTGATTGGCACACACTCTGTAGATCTTACTCCTAGTGAGATGGCATGGGAGCTATCTTGCTCTGGCTCCATTCTGTACAGATTCATAGAAGGCCAGCAAGGAAAATCAAGGCTGGTCCTGGAGAAGGGAGAGAAAATAAAAATGCAGGAGTGAGTGCTAAAGGACTTGGCCTCCTGCCCAGCATCAAGAGCCCACTCCATAGCAAAAGTGAAAGGGTCAACTGCCAGGCCAGATTGGCCCTGGGAGCTTCCCCAGCCCAACCTCATCTAGGTACACTTGGGCAACTGGAGGCCCAAAACAATGAGCCCTGAACAAAGTCAGCAAGATGAACCACACTGCCAGACTCTGGGGCCCAGGTTTTCCTACTTTTGAAAGGTCATGGAAACCTTCAATGAGGAGCTAATATGTGAACTTGAATGTGAAGGAAGAGTAATATCTTTAACAGCATAGAAAAACAGAGGAAAGTTAATGTGTGGATATAACCCATATATACATCTCTATGTAATAGCAGCCACTTTCTAAGAGATTGAAAACCAGATATAATGGTTGTGCAGGACTAATCACACACACCTGGGATAAGAAGCTGGTTTATTATCAGGAGCTAACAAGGCTGTTCTGCAAAAAAGATAGTGACAGCAGCAGCAATGGTGGAGAGAAGCCCCAACTCCTCCTTGAGTGTAACATTTTATAGGCTAGAATCATGGCTGCACACTAGGGGTGGCTTTAATCTTGACTGATATAGTAAGCATCCATTGATCTTATAGAAAGCAAGTTTGTTTCTTGGAAAAAAAAGACAGGCAAGCAGTTTTTCTGTCTCTCAGAGGGAGAAGAGGGATGGCATGTCTGTTTCATCTTCTCAAGGAGAGAACAGGGAAACCAGTATGTCCCCATCTCGGGGGTTGGCAAGTTGTCTCCTGTTCTCTCATTGAGAGATAGGATATTTCTCATTGAGACCAGCATATTTCCAAGCCGGTAGGTTTTGTCTTGGGCTACATTCTATTTCTTGTAAATAAAAACAATATTCATGAAGTAGAGATGAGGAAAAGAAAGATGTCTACTAGTCGTGTATTTATATCTGAGTATAGGAAGATTATGTGTGATTAATTCTACTCTATTTCCTATTCCCATCCTCCTTTCTGTCTCTTCATTCCCATTTGTCTAATACAATGAACATCTATACTTCCCCTTCCTATCCCCCTTTGTTATTGGTTAGTGTTCACATATCGGAGAGAACATTTGATGTTTGGTCTTTTGGAACTGGCTTATTACACTTAGCATAATATTCTCCAGTTCCATCCATTTACCAGAAAATGCCATAACTACATTCTCCTTTATACCTGAGTAATATATTGTGTATAAATAACACATTTTCTTTATCCATTAATCTGATGAAGTGTACATACAATTTTTTTCTTCCATAACTTTTGAATATTTTGAATTGAGCTGCTACAAACATTGATGTGGCTATGTCACTATAACATACTGATTTTAAGTTCTTGGTCCTGGTCTCTTTTCAGCAATATTCCTGGGAACTAGGAAGATTTCTGGAATATAATGTAAAATAGAAGGTCCTCAGGAAACTGTTGAGGAAGTTGCAATTTTGTGCACAACAAAAATCTATATTGAAATTTTAGAGAAAAATATAAAAGACTCATTAGGCATAGTGTTTCAGGGTTTTATATTTGTACAATCACCCAAATTTAGGATCTTTTACTTTGATTTACAAATTCAAGAACTCAATTCTGACAAATGTTCAGAGGTAAAAATTAATCAGCATTTTAAAATATTCAATTATTCATTTCACAGGTGGCTGATATATAAAAACAATATATCACAACCAGAACACTCACATCATTTATCCAATGCATTCCATTCTAAATACATAGAAGGTGAAATGTCAAATTGGTAGCCAGAAGTTGAGTTGTTAATCTCAGAATCAGACCATAGGTAAATATAAGGTGATGTCCTCCAAGTTACAGTGAGTCTTAAGGAAACATCCCTGCTCATAGAGGAGAGCACCTCCTCTCAAGAAGATCCAGTGAACATTCATTGAAGCCCCAATATTAACCAGCACTAGGGATACACATATGAATAAGAGATAGCCTCACAAGTGGTTCTTCATGTAGTGAGGACAGTTCATTGACAGAACGTTTCTCCCTTTGTGGGTAAGAAAACTTAGCTGATGGGAGAGTATATATCACCTGGGTTCTTTCCACCCTGCACAGGGCCCAAGGCTTATTTCTGTCTTTCTAGTGGAGCTTCATTTATTTTGTTGTCACAGAATTTGGCTATTGTCAAAACATACTATTTCTGCATTTTAACCTTTGCATATTTCCTGGCTTAAGACTTATCAGCCCTAGTATAATGGTTATAGATAGCTTTCCTTATCCAATGTGATATGAAATTCCTTGATTTAGAGAACTGTAAGGGCTGCTCTGAACTAGTAGAAATAATTATTAATTAGAAATGTGTAGAATAATTGTGTCAATATTAGTTTTATAAACTTTCTTTTATGATTCAGTTTTTAGATTGATAATATCAAAACTATAACCTTATAATAGAATTATCCTTGACACTGATACAAGCAGACTCTTTTTCTTCAAATCTGGTGCTATGATTTACCTATATGTTTTCCCAAATCTCATGTGTAAGACAATAGAAGGTTAGATGTGAGACAATTGGGTTATAAAAGCCTTAGACCAAGGAGTAAGTTAATCTCTAAGTGGTAATTGAAAGCAGTTATGGTATGGCTGGAGAAAGAGTGTTCCCAGGAGACATTACTTTGAGGCATATATTTTGTCTTTATTGTATAGAGTGTGTGCTCTGACTTTGAGGCATATATTTTGTCTTTATTGTGTAGAGTGTGTTCTCTCTCTCTCTCTCTCTCTCTCTCTCTCTCTCTCTCTCTCTCTCTCTCTCTCTCCAAACACACACACACACACACACACACACACACACACACATTTCTAATGTTGTATTTTGAGCCACTTAGCTGTACCTCAGCCTCCTGCTGTGATGTTTTCCCTCATCTCAGGCTCTGAGGAATGGATTCAGTTATCTGTGGACTGAGATCTCTGTGAGGCCCAAATACACTTTTCCTCCTCTAGAACTGTTTTGTCAGGTCTCTTAGTCCCACCAGAGAAAAGGCTGACTAAAACATATAGAGATCAATATTGGGAAATGAACATAGAGAAACATACGTGTTTCTTTGTGCACATACACACATGCTCAGTACACAAAGGGTATTATACAACAATACATTCTTCTAAACCCAATCATAATCCTACCTTAAAAAAACCCTGTATTTATTGTTCTTCTTCTTATTTAGTGTTCCATCTGTATCCAAGCACAAACTTTCTAGCCATGACCTAGAAACTATTTATTTATTGGTTTATTGTACCAGGGACTGAACTCAGGAACATTTAACCACTGAGCCACACCCCCAACCTGTGTATATTATTTTTTATTTAAAGACAGGATCTTTCTAAGTTGCTTAGGGCCTCACTAAGTTGCTGAGGCTGGGTTTGAACTTGTGATACTCCTATCTCAGCTCCTCAAGATGCTGGGATTACAGTCATGCACCACCATAACCATCTTAATTTTATATTTATATATGGTTTCATATGATACCTATTTTACAATGAACAGTGTTGAAAATTACTTTCATTTCCTTTTCCTTTTGTATACATATTTTATACTGGATGGCTGCCTGATTTACTAAATTGATTAAATAAAATTTAACTGCTGGGCATGGTGGTGCATGTCTGCAATCCCAGCAGCTAAGGAACATTATGAGTTCAAATTCAGACTCAAAACATTAGTGAAGCCCTAAGTAACTAAGTGAGACCCTGATTCAAATTTTTTTTTAAAAAAGGGCTGGGGATGTGGCTCTCTGGTTCAGTGCCACTGGGTTAAATCCCCACTACCAAAAATAAATAAATAATTTCCACTGAGTCCTTATCAATTGCAAAGAATCTTGCTAGGTGCTGGAGACATGGGTGCCTCAAGGAGCTTGCAATTTAACAGGATTCAGATCAAGAAGAAACTGTCAATAATTCTAGATATGGAAGAGGAGAGGGAGGGAAAGGAAGGAGACAGAGGAATACCAATGATGGTGGAATGTGATGGACATTATTATCCAAATACATGTATGAAGATACAAATTGAGTGTCAACATACTTTGTATACAGAGTATTATTAAACATATATACCACAATAAAAATTGTGGTATATATGTTTAATAATAATTGTAATGCAAAAAAACCACAAAAACAAAGTACATGTATAAAGACATGAATTGGCATGAACACACTTTATACATAAAGATATGAAAAATTGTGCTGTATATGTGTAATAAAAATTGTAATGCATTCCACTGTCATGTATTAAAAAAATAAAACCAATAAAAAGAAACTGCAAATAATTGTATGAATACATCTGACTGAAGGATGTGAATAAAGGAGGGACTCAGAAAAGAGAAATTGAATACTTACTATATCCCCATTTGATTATTTCTCATTAGTATACATATTATTATCATGCTCATTTTGTAGATCAGTAAACTGAGTCTCAAAGAGTAACTAACCTAATATTACAGTGCTGTCAAATGGCAGGATTAGTAATTCAAACCCAGATCTGTCTGATTCCAGAGTCCAAGTCATTAACGAAAGGAAATATTGAGGGTTTTCTTCCTCAATAATTTTAAATCCACCCATTTTCCACCATTTTCCCATGGTATTTACATCTCCTTTGTGTTATAATTATATTAAGTTTTCAAGCCTTGCTAAAGATTGCTATGTGCACAGCCCTTCAGTGAGCCCAGGGCTCCAAGCATAAAGTCAGACCACTTTGATCAACATGCGTCTCTACAGCCCACACCTTATGACATCCAGTTTTTGCCTGGATCTACCTTACATTTTCTGTCATATTGGTATGATTGGCCGTATGCAGCTCCTCCCAATCCTTCACTCCACCCAACTTAACTAGACACAATGAGCATACCTGGCATGCTTCTGCTCCTGCATTTCTTGGCTGTTAGCACTGAGCCTCTCACCTCTGATTCGAGATCCTCCTCTGTGCTGATTCTCAGAAAGCATTTGTAACTCCTCTCATGGTACTAAATTTCCCTCTAGCAAGTCTTAGTACATGTTCCCCTTGACTATAAACTTATGAGAACCAGAACTGTGTTAGTCTTATTTACCTTTTTTTTCTTACAGAGCTGCTAATTGAAGATAACTCCAAATAAATATTTCTAAACAAATATGAATATTTATCATGTGAATTATTTAATAAGTGAATACAAATTAAGACCTAGAATCAAATCTCAGTTCTTCCACTTACCAGTCTTTTTTACCTCAGAAATGTCAACCTGTTGGGCATAGTGGCAGGTGCCTGTAATTTCAGTGACTTGGGAGTCTGAGGCAGGAGAATTGTAAGTTCAAGGCTAGCCTCAGCAACTTAATATGGCCCTAAACAGTTGTGTCTCAGCATTTAGACACCCCTTGGTTCAATCCCTGATATGAAAAAAATAAAGTCTCAACATGTTTGAACCACTTTTTTGTAATCAGATTGCAAATCATCATCATTGACATCATTATCATCATCAATGTCATCATCACAGTGGCCACACAGGGTTGTGAAACTACCAACTAAATATATAGCCATCCTGCTTTCTCTCTTTGAGTTTTGTGTAGCATTCTAAGAACAAAAGGCAGTGTTTTGATTATGGGAATGGGAATCAGTAAATACATTATTGCACCACCAAGGACAGTGCTTTTTCTATTCGTGAGTGGAATTCATCTCTATAGGATTGGCTCTGAAAACTTCATTTGCTTTTCCCCCCCAAGTTTGATCAAATTTCCACCACACAGTTTCCCAGTTCCTTTCCTATGAACATAATATTAAAGCCAGTAACCACAAACAGTGGGCCATGTCCCAAGGGCTTGCCATTGCTGACTATTTTCAGGGACAGGAAGAGTTCTGCTATTTGTAAAGGTGAAAGGCAAGGTCATTTATGAGAGAACAGGGAAATCTGATTAAGGGGAAGAAGAAAAAGTCAAAGCCAGGATACATTGGCATTCATACACCAACAGTATCACTCTGACA
Source organism: Ictidomys tridecemlineatus (assembly GCF_052094955.1). Taxonomy (NCBI): domain Eukaryota; kingdom Metazoa; phylum Chordata; class Mammalia; order Rodentia; family Sciuridae; genus Ictidomys; species Ictidomys tridecemlineatus. Next base: position 193,221,050 of record NC_135477.1, read on the forward strand.
AGACACTTGACAGGAATAAAATAAGTTATAGTGCTTCACTAAAAAGGGTGATTTGAAGTTTCTGTCCTGGGGATATTTGGAGATGAGGCAGGATTGAACTCAGGGGCACTAAACCTCCAAGCCACATCCCCTAAGCCATATTTTTATCTTATTTAGAGACTGTGTCTCACTGAGTTCCTTAGTGCCTCACTTTGCTGACGCTGGCTTTGAGTTTGTGATCCTCCTGTGTCAGGCTACTGAGCTGCTAGGATTACAGGTGTATGCCACCACTCCTGGCTTCCATCATTATTCCATTATGAACTATATATTGACATTTAGTGCCAAGCATAATTACTTTCACAGAGTTTGCACTGAATAATATTTGTGGAATAAATGATAGAGAAATACATATAATGTTGAAGAAATATTTGAATGTCTTTTTGGTACTTAATAGTAATATTTGAGGAATGTTATTAGATGATGGACAACATTTGTGAGAAAGAAACAAATTAGGCACTCCAGATATAGCAAATCACTTCTGTAGATGTTCCCTTAGGGATGAGAAGGAGTATGTCTGTGAAATCTTCTGTTCCCCAGCAGAAGGGAATTGACGATTGCTGGAAGGAAAATAAAAATAGAAAGCTGACAATGTTGAAAGACATTAAACACTAGCCTGAGAATTGTGCCCAATTCACCAGACACTATAAATTTTCAGAGTGAAATAGGGTAATGCTTCATTCAGTAAAGCACCTCAGTGAGATTCTGTCTCTAAATGAAATATAAAAAAGGATTTCACCAAGAGTTCTCACATTCACTCTCCACACTCACATTGAACAAGATAAATTGAGAACTATTGAGTTCAAGAATCAAGCAAGGCAAAGACCTTGGCCATTTCTGACTCATTCCCAGGAATCTGCAGGACATTTTGTAGTAGCTGCAGTGTAGACAGGCACTGGATCTCTCTCTGTGGCACTTAGTCCATCTAAATATGAAAAACTTACCTCTGGGAACACAAGGAAACAATTACCAGGGGGGAAAAATGAGCCAGCTCCCTGCTAAAACCATGAAAGTCTGTAGGTAGCAGAAGAAATGACTAAGAGGTGTGAATCCTAGCTTCGTTTCTGAAAAGATCATCAAATAACTCATTGTGTGGCTAAAGGCTTGTGCTCTTTCTCTTTCACCTGGGCATTTTTTTCTACCATTGAAATGAGATCATACACACCTCTTGGTAATAGATTTATTTGTAATCTCCCATTCATCAGAACGATAGCAGATAGACCTGAGTTTAGTTCTGGTGATATCACTTAAGGGCTGTACATGTAGAAGGCAATTTATCTGAGCGTTATGAGTTTTAATTTCCTCATCTGTGAAATGAGGGATAAAAATACTAGAAATCTAGAGTTATCACATGGGTTAAATGAGAGTGTAAGTAAATAATTTAGCACAGTGCCTGTGATGCAGTTAAGACTGTGGTAGTTTTGATACTCATACAAGAGTTTTTAAAGGGTTTGTCTCTAATTCTTTGTGACTTCTGGATGTAGGAGGATTTTACACACTAGGCAGAGACTTGCAGGACTAAGGTTCTGAATTACTCATGAAAACAGGTTCTTCTCAGGTAGATCTCTTTTCAATGAAGGCTCCTACCTAAGCCTCTTTGCCAATGCAACATGAATCAGTGACTTCATTGTGCTCCCCAAGGGCATCCTTCTGCTTGAAGATTCATCATTTCATAGTTGCTAAATCAATGCCACACCACTCCCTTTTCAGTGAAGAAAAGTTTCTTGCTAACTTACTAAACCTAAGGCATACAAATTGTCAGACACATCATGGATTTATAATTTTACCTGCATAATAACAAGGAATTTAATTATTTCTGTATACCTACAAGAACTTTTATCTATAATAGTTTAATTACTTATCTTTCTTCATGCTAGACTCTAACTTCCTCAAGGGAAGGGGCCATATCCTATTCAGCTCTGAAGGACTTACCCATGGAAGGCATGATAGGTGAAAAGAGGAAAGAAATGATGACTTTAGAAGAGCTGAGTGACAACCTGTGAGATTGCATGTTTTCAAACATGTTCATCTTTTGACTCCAAGCTAGTGAAGAAGCATAAAGAACTGAAGGTCTTTCCAGCTTAATTACAGCAGCTGAAGGCAAACTGCATGGAAATGTATGACCACTAAGTGGCTCCAAAGGGCAGCAGACACAAAGGCCCTAAGTTTACTTTTTAGGAAACAATAATAACATTTTATTTCTCCAAATGTTAGGAGATTCAAGAGTGAAAGAAATATGATGTTGAGGAAGATTCTTAGGATGAGGGTCCTGAGAATGAACTACCACTTAATCAAATAGAGTGATAAGTAAGAATGCAATTTAAAATCAACTAGCAAGAGGTCCCTAAACAGTTCCTTCTTGGCCTGCAAAGTTCAATTACTTCATTATTCTAGAACTACAGAGCAACATTCATTTCTATACAGCAAACCACAAAAAGAGCTAAAAGTAAACAAATGGAAAGAGAAAGGAATGCTCATAGCACCTACCTAGACAGAACTCAATTCCATCCCAAAATTTACAGATTCACACACATGTGTATATGAGCTCTAGAGTCAGAAGTGGGGGCAAACAGGTAAACCTACTGAGAAAGGATTATGGTCTCTGAGGAGTTAAGAAACATCAATACTGGGTGTGATCCATGCTATGGGAAGAGAACATAAAATTAATGGAAAATGAGGAAGAAGACTCACCTCCAGCAGAGGGCATTTCAGTGGAGCAAGAGAAACTAGGAAAGGTATAGACCAAATTTTTATGCAACTTCAGGCATTTAAAGACCCCTTGATGCTGTATTTTAAGTCTTTCCTAGTGCTCCTAGCTTGGATTAAAATGCCCAATCTAATCCATCTCGCTTGCTTTGTTTTACCAGATGGAAAACAAAACCTAGGAGAGGGAAATCTTCCAACTCAGGACACTCCCAGCCAGGTCTCTCTAATCCTTGTCCCAGTACTTTTCCCATAAAGCCACAACTATCAATATACTTTAGTTTCACTTCTCCACATCACAAGGTCAATGACATCAGAATACCTCTTCAAGTACAGGACCTAGAAACTCAGCAGCGGTTTTTGTGAGGCCACATGCAGAAACTTTTAGGCTTGAAGTAGTTCTTCCTATCACTAGTCTTGTCCACTCACAAGTTCCCTTAAGCTTCCCTCCTGAAACAACCTTCCTCTAAGCCTCCCTGGCTCATGGACCTTCAGTGAGACCCCTTGCCTGGATAACATACTTTCCAGCAGGCATTCAAGACCTTTCATGATGTGGTACCAGTATGTTTTTAGGTCTTATTTTCCTTACTCCCTACCACCAACTTACCACACACTCTTTACTTTTGTTCATGCCCATTATTGAATATGACTTCTATCTTCATTCAGGCATGTCCCTTTCCCATACAGTGGCCCAGGAGACTGGACATAGCCCCTGTGCAAGGCTGCTTCTAACCTCCTCCTTTCCACTCTAAACTTCCTACTGTTTCCTATTCCTCTGATTGTCTCCTGGGAAGGAAACTAGGAGACTGGATCAGAGTTTGGCCACTTGATCAGTCCAAAAGGACTGGTATATAAATGTTAGTCTCAGCTACTCATAAAATTCAAAATTGGATAAAGCTCTGAATAGTACTTGTACAGAATTGTGTAACAAAACAATCACAATGTGCTCCAAAATTAGATGTTATTCTTATGCAGCCAAACAATAATCTGTTATCATCATTATACAGAGAAATTTCATAAATCATGATTATCACAATCACCATCCTAACTGTGAAGAATACACTGTGTTTCTATTTACTATTATCCCAAGTCATATCCAGAGCACTTACCTATTTCACTTCTCACAGTGATCTTTGGATGCAGGCTCTAATAATACATGCCCTTTTTGAGCATTCACTAAAGAATTGGTTGCATAAAAAGATTAGGAGCTGAGGAAATGGAGGTGGGATTCATGGTGTTAGACATTCTACTGGCAAAGCACACAGAGCACTCCATCACCAAAACAGAAATGTACAGATTACTCACTTGCAATGGCTCTCAGGACACATATTCATACCTACATTGTTTCTCCATATGAAGAGTCTGAAAGAGAAATTTTCCTTGAGATTTCTATTCATTGACTGGAAAAACTACTACTCTTCAGAGATTGTTCACAGATGCTTAAATTAATGAAGAGAAGCTTTTAACATTTATATACCTGATCTGTACATTTCTATGTAATAATGTTTCTACTTGATCCAGCATCTGTCTCTGTGAAATATCATAATTAGAAATATCATAATTATTTTTAGAAATATCATAATTATTTTTTACTCAAGAGTTTAGTAATCTTGACTGTTAAAATTTGGATAAGTGTTCCCAAAAGTTCTATGTAATACAAAAGCTTGGTCCAAGGGTGGTAGAGGGAATTGTAACAAATCTTCAGGAGATGAGGCCTAGTAAAAAGTCCTGAGGTGTTTGAAAGCATGATTTGAAAAATAGATTGGAAATTACCAATCTCCTCCTCCTCCATCATTATCATCATCATCATCATCATCTCCTCCTCCACCTTTCCCTCCTCCCTCCCCTCTATATTCTCCTTTGATTTGAGGTGGGAGAAATCCCTCCAATATTTTCTCCCTTAATAATGTACCACCTTTCACAGAGGCCCAAACCAAGGGGCCACCAGATCTTAGACTTGAAACTAAGTCTTAAATTAAGCTTCTCTTGCTGGAGCATTTCCTGTGGTTTAAATGCCATGTATTATAGTTACATGATTTCACTACTAAGGCTTACTCCTGTGAACTTGTCTATGAACTTATGTCTTACCGTTGCTTCTCTATATCATCTTATCTTATTCCTATAGTCTATAACCTATGCCTATGACATTGATTATATTGCCAAGTTCACATCACGCAGAACTGGCCACGAGGCCCAGAGCACTTATCCTCCGTGAGTATGAAACAGTCCCTGAAAGGTTCCCCAGAGGCCGAATCCAGGGCCACACTCAGTCTGGCCACAGCCTGGTCCACCCTGTTACAGGCATACTCCATGTGGGGCCTCTCCAGGCAGCGCGTGCTGAGTCTCTGCTTCTGGACCCTGGAACTCCGCTTCCCTCCAGAGCTCTGCGTGGCTGCCCAAGGGACGGCTCATGCTGTGCATGGCCCGGTGTCATACTTCTGCCCTCTGCACGTTCAGTCTGTGGCATTGGCCCTCTAAAGGTGATGCAGGTAGGCCATTGCCTGTCTGGAGGGCAGGGACAGGGCTAGGAGCAGAGGAGTTGCTGCCTCCGCCCACAGCCCACCTTAGCCTGGACTGGAATCAGGACGGAGGCAAAGCCTGCGGGACACTAGTGGGGCTGGGGGCCCAGAAAAAGCAGGAGCCATGGAGAAGCAGTCCAGCTCTGCTGAATAGAGGGCCCTGCAGGTGGCTGGAGTTCAGGATTCCCTCGCTTCCTTAGCGGGTGCTGTGCGAGGCGAGGGCCAGTTGGGCGCATGAAGAAGCCCTGAGCTCCTTGGCCACAGTCACGGCCCGGGTAAGAGGCGGTGGCCTGCGACACAAGTGGCCTGCGCTCTGCCTATGTCGCCACTGGCCTGCCCCGGCTTGGCCACCATCTTGGCCCGGCTTGGCCCATGGTCTGCCCCAGCTCCACTGTGGGTACCTTGGCCATGCAGCTGGCGCAGGGGCAGTCGGAAATCTTCAGCAAAGAGAACCATCAGAAATGGAGGGGGTTGCTGGTCCTGGGCCTCCAGAAGGTTAGTGCTGGGCCTGGGGCCACCAGAGACCTGGGGGAGAGACCTGGCTGGCCCAAAGAGGGCGGGGTGCTTGTCCGTCTCTGAAGTCCTACAGGAAGCAGGGTCCTCCTCGCTCTCAGCCAAGGCCCAGCCATGTCCCCGTGGCCAGCGGCAGGGACTCTGCTGCCTGTTGGTCCTGGAGGGCATTTTCTCGATTTGGTATGTTTTGTTTTGTTCTGATTTTTTGGCGGATCCTGGAAGGAAGGGTTGGTTGTGGTCATAAAACTGGATTCAGGTCGCAGTCCTTTCTCAAACTCTGCTGCGATCCATCTGTTGTCCCCAGGAGGGATTCTGGTCAGAAACAGACTGCACCTGGAATATAATACTTCATACATTAAATTCCTAGAAAAGGAAGGCAGTAATGTGTTTTAAAGGTAAAAACATTTTCTCAGGCATTCCAAATTTCAGATTTTCTAATGTCCTGATTCTTAAAAGTGGACATTGGCTCCCTTAGGGCAAATTTCAAGTCATGCTTTTTAAAACACTGGGTGGAGTGATTGTCATCTTATTGGTGCACCAGGTTCTAAAGTATTAAGCTGATCTTCTGACATGTGTAGTCCAATTCTGTAAGGAGACGGAATCAATGTGGAAGTGTGCTGGTGGTCCTAATGAACTCTGACCTGAATTAAAGGCAAAGGGGGAAATGCTTAGATAGTACTTCTATCATAAAGTGTGAGTTCGGTTATCAGGTAGGTCTATGTTGTTGGCAGCAAAAAGCAAGTATATGCCCATTACTACTTTGTGGTAGCCAATAGTATTTAAGTGTAGGTGGTATTGACAAATCATCTTCATGTTCAGGTCCATATTTGGATTTTTTCAGGATATGTTAGAGCAAAACCAGGACTAGCATCCAATCCTTGTCCTTTGCTTTAGTCCTATTAGGTAGCATTCATATGTTGTGCTTGTTTTCTAGGTGCTTGGCAAATATTATATTGTTGAACTCAACAATTGTGGTGTACCCTTTGCTTATAAAATATGTGTAAGAAAATTTGACCATTTTAGTGAAGTATAAAAACAATTTCTATTTATTAACAATTTTTAATAGAATTAATGTAAGTTCCCACAGAAACATTTTAAATACCTTGGGAAATTTTTGGTGAAGTACTTTAGATTATATTCAGTTTAACACTATTTGGGACATTGTCACATGCAGGTTTGTAGTGCCTGCTAAGAGTTGCAGGCATTATAGCTCTTAAGGTGCTCAAGATTGGGTCTGGAGGAAGTTTTTGATTAGAAAATTACCTTGTTTTCTTATTTGTACAGTTTTCTATGTTTTGATTCTCAAACTCTCTACCAGTTTTCCAAATATTCTTTCAAGATTTTTAGTACCCTCAGTTGTGGTATCAATTTTCTTTTCTTGAGACAGTTTCTCCCAGGATCTTCTGACCTGAATGTGGACTGGTGATATTTCTGTTTTTCTGACCTAAATGTGGACTGGTGATATTTTTGTTTATTAAATAGTTCTCATCCTGTAATTTCCCTTCATTTCATTCTGGGCATTCTTTTAGCCATTCTTCCATAATGGTTCCTTCATTTCTTATATTCCAGATTTTTCTTTTATTGATATTTATATTCATTTTACAATAGCAGAACCCACAGAAGCTTAATGAGAAAGAATATATGGGAGATAAGATTTTTTACCTTGGTATATATAGGAGTATGTTACTATGACACGTCATTGATAATTTGTTTGAATGTTGAATTCTGTTTTGGAAATTAGTGTTGTTTAGCTTTTAGTATTACTATTAAAATCTGGAATAATCTCATTGCTACTTGTATATCATCCACTCTTTCTTCCTCCCTAACCCCCAGTCTTGGAGGAGGTTCTCTGTCTCTGAAGCTCTGACAGTGTTTGTGTTTGTCTGTGTGTGTGTGTGTGTGTGTGTGTGTGTGTGTGTGTGTGTTTAATTCAGGAGCACTGTACCCTTGAGCTGTATCCCAAACTCTTTGTTAATTTTTACTTATTTTTTTTTTAATTTTGAGACAGAGTCTCACTGAGATTCTGATTCTGACCTTGGATTTTGATTCTCCTACCTCACTCTTCTGAGAACCTGGTGTTACAGGTCTGTTCTGCTATACCCTTACAGAATTTGAAAATTGTCCTTTTTTCTTTGAACTGGGTATTAGAATGACCATTTAGACTTATTTTATTGATAACTTTACCATTTTTTTTCTTTGCCTGATGATTATTTTTTAAGTTATCTTTATGGTGAATTGTAACCCAATCAGAAAATGCATATAAATAAAAAATATACAATTTACAGAACACCAGTATTTAACCATCACTGGGCATAATGTGTGGTGAAGTTATCACACTGTCAGCACTTTTCTAATCATACCTCTTTAAAAGGTACCCCACTTTTATGGTAGTCACTGCTTTTTTATAATTTTCTCATCTAATCAGGTGTCCCTAAATACCATAGTTAGTTTTGTCTGATCTTGAACTTTTTAAATAGAATAGAATGAATTCAATCATATGTGCTTTTATTTTTTTAATCTGGCTTCATAATGTTAATAATATTTTGAAGATAGATCCATGTTTTTATTACTACTGTTATTTTTTTCGCTATATGTTGTATGAATATGCCACAAAATATTATTACACTTTAGTAATAATTTCTAGTTTGGGAATTATAACTAATAATGTTACTTACAATCCTCCTGGTGCATGTCTTCAAGTATACATGTGAGTAATGTCTCTGAAATAGTGATATGTAATAGAATATAATGTGAAATATATATATATATATATATATATATATATATATATTAAATTATATATATATAATTTAAATTTTTTTCCAAGCTACATTTAAATGTAAGTAGACAGAGATAAAGTTGATTTTAATGATACATTTTATTCAGCCTAATAAATATATAATCATTGCAACACATGATAGATTAAAAAATTAAGATATTTGCCATTTTTATACTAAATATTTTAACTCTGGCCTGTGTTTTATACTCTTAAGAGCCTGTATCAATTCAGTGGAGCTATATTGTAGATGTGCATTATCCATATTTGACCAATGTCTACTGTATTAAATGCTTAACTGTAAAGAATATATATGTAGGGGCTGGGGATGTGGCTCAAGCGGTAGTGCGCTCTCCTGGTGTGCGTGCGGCCTGGGTTCGATCCTCAGCACCACATACAAACAAAGATGTTGTGTCCGCCGAGAACTAAGAAAAAATAAATAAATATTAAAAAAATTCTCTCTCTCTCTCTCTATCCCCCTCTCTCTCTCACTCTCTCTTTAAAAAAAAAAGAATATATATGTATATGTTCATGATGGGACACATTCTGACAGATTAATTGTTAGGTGATTTTGTCCTTGTTTGAACATCATGAAGAATACATACACAAACCTAGATTATATTAGATAATCACTTACTTTGGCCCACTGTAGCCTGTTATTGCATATTATTTTATAGTAAACTTGCCATTTTTGGTTTTTAAGAGATGGGGTCCTACTTTGATTGTCACCAATCCCCTGGATTAAAGCATTCTTCTTGGCTTAGCAATCCTCCTTCCTCAGTTTCCAAAATGCTGTGACTATACGTGGATAACACCACACCTGGATATGCACTTTTAAAATAAGTAGCAAGACTCCAAAATAAAAAAAAAAGTATGGGAGAGCAAATATACAAATGAATAACATAGATGCTCATTATATTATCAAATGTTATTCACTTTTCAGAATTGTATGTGCTATACTTTGATATGACTGGAAGAACTGTAAGTTTGTTTATACTAACATCACCACAAACACATGAGTGTCATTTTGATGTCAAGACAGCTACGACTTCATTATGCATTAAGGATTTTTTTCAGTTAGATTATGATCTTTTTTGGTGGTACTAGGGATTAAAGCCAAGGGTTCTCTACCACCAAGCTACATGTACTGCCTTTTATTATTATTACTTTTAAAAAATTTAAAACATTGTCTTGCTAAGCTGCCTAGGCTAGTTTCAAAACTTCATCCTCCTATTAGCTCGAATTGTAGGTGTGCACCACTGCACCTGGCTAGCTCCATTATACTCTTATGGGATCACTGTTATATATGTGATCTGTTGCTGATTAGAATCTCATGTGACTCATGTATGTATGAAATGGTGAATTTGAGCCATTTACTGCTCCAACAGCAGTGTAAGTAAGTTCCTATTGCTCCAAATTATCATCAATATTTGATAATAATTTTGCTGACTGGTTAATGGGTAATAGTTTTCAATATTTTCTGAGTTGCATTTCCTTATTTCCTAAAGAGTTAGAGCAGCTTCGTATGTATATTGGCTATTTAAATGTCATCTGTTGTGAAGTGTTTGTATTTTTCCTTTATTTTCTAGGACATAGATCAACACCAGGACATGCTCATGCTAGGCAAACACTCTACTACTGAGCTGTATACCCTAAGCATACCCCCATCTTCTTCTATTAGGGTTTTGATACTTTTTTTTCCTATTGAGGGTTTAGGAATCCGTCATATATTCTGAATATGAATCATTTTGTTATATGTGTCACATCCATCTCCACTTCTGCAACTTAATTTTTTTCTTATTTGAGGTGGCTTTTGATGAATCTGAGTTAAATGTAGTTAAAGTGTGTTATCCCTTCCGTGTATGATTAGTAACTTATGTGTTCTGTTGAAGAAGTCTTTTTTCTACCTAAGGTCATAAAGATATATGTTTACATTATCAGAACTTTAATAAATATGGTTAGTTAATAGGTATGAAAGCCTGCAAGTATTGATTTTTATGTTGAATATGAAGTAGGGATTGAGGTTGACTTTTTCCATATAGGTGTCTTTAATTGTTCAGTATCATTCATCCAATTTACCCCAATTCTCCACTGTCTACACTCTCCCATACTCTAATGTAACTTGTTGTAAGGCAAGTGTATAAATGATCTTGCTTCTGAACAATCTAATCTGTTCCATTGATCTATTTCTCTATCCTTATGCCAATATATTAATTGCTGCAAGTTTGTAGTAAATTATAACAACTAGAGGAGCAAATACTTGTCCTTCTTTAAAGATTATATTACAGATTTTCTTAACCTTTTGAATTTTCTATGTTATTTTTTAAATTATCTTGTCAATACAGGCTGCTTGATTTGATTGTAATTTTGCTAACTTCTTGTGGGGAATTAACATAGCCCTTCAGAAAATATTAAATCTGATAATCACAAAAATAGTATCTTGTTCTTAGAACTTCAATTTCTCTTAATAGTTTAATTTTCTCCTGAGGGGTCTTCTTATTTTATATGATTTAGTCCAAAGTACATGATATTTTATTCTATTATAAGAGCTATTAATTGAAAATTTTATTTCTTAGCTTTGTAGCTGGTACATAAAAATGAAAGTTTACTTTTCATGAATTCAAATAATTTATCTGTATAACAGGTGTATCTTGTATGGGAGTCTTATTCTGGTGTCTCTATAGAAGCTAAACTAATAGTATGCACACACAAATAGAGACATTTAAAAATACATTTAGTATAAGGGAATTGGTTCGTGCATTTATGGAGGCTAAGACATCCAAAATCTCTATGTGACAAGTTGGAAACCTATAATTATATAGTTCCAGTCTGAGTCTGAAGGCCAAAGTGAGGCTCTCTCCTGAGAGCTCATGGTCTGAGTTTCAGTGAGAGTCATAATCCAAATGCAGAAGATTGACATCTCACTTCAAATACAATCAAAGAGAGAAAGATTTCTTGATTACTCTGAAGAGTACTCAATGGCTGTGGGCTCACTTGGTTCAGCCAAAGCCCACTGAAGAGCTGAGGAGGTTGTGGTGACAAAGTATAAAAGAGGCCTCTGGTGACCAGTTTCACAGAACATGTTCCACGTTATTATTGCATAGGGAAGCCTTTTATGCATAGTCTGTTATCTAGTAAATTTAGCTGAGGGCCATAATAATCCAGTGAGAAAGCAACACACTTACAAGTGGCTTCCAATGGCCTGAAAGTTCACTGGCAAAAAGCAGAAAGAAAAGAAACACAATGTGCACGTGAGGGTGGCCAGGTTACCATGGTGATGGGGCTGGTGGTGGTCGGTGTTCCATACCACAAATATTGGAAACAGTGTGTGGAGCCCTATGAGCCCTCACAAAGGCAAGTAGGCTTATTTCCAGCTTACATGCCCAACAAATGGCCTTTTCACATATTTTCAAAAGATCCAAAAAACATATGAAAAAAATACACCCATTAGATAGACTATGCTTGACAGGTAGTTGAGATGATAGAAACCAAAGCAGATGTATGAATTAAGTGCTGAATAAATTTATGTCTTGATTTTGAAAGCTTTAAAAATATTCTAAACATTAGGAAATTCTTTTCTCTTTCTGCTGATACTAGTTGTGTGTGTGTGTGTGTGTGTGTGTGTGTGTGAGAGAGAGAGAGAGAGAGAGAGAGAGAGAGAGAGAGAGAGAGAGAGAGATGCCCCTAATATGAAGAGAGAAAATCAAAAGATCTTAAAGGTTTTCCAGCTGTCTCTAATTCTTTTTACTAAAAATAACAGGAGACATTTTTATTCAATGGGGAAATAAAAGCATTCATACTGAAATGTAGCCTACTTTAAGTCCCTTTAGGAATTTGCTATTTGGGAAATAGGAGATTTTTACCTTTATATATTATTAAATGTACAGTATAATGACTCTGAAAATTTTTCATAAAATATAGAAAAAAAGAATACCAAAGTGTTCAAAAGTATTTATGTAAATATTAGACCAACCAAGAAATTATGGCTGTTAAGAGGAGGGCAATTCATAGGATAAAGTTGACTTATCATAAATATAATATTTTCATAAGAATAAAAATGAGACTTGGAAAAAATCAATATGAAAGAGAAATTTGACTTAATGAAAAACTGCTTTCCTCAATTTTATTTACTTGTTTTGCAAAATGTGATAACTATATTTTTTATAGTTACTCATAATTTTAATTCTTATTTGGAAGGTCTTAATTACAGAGCATGGTGACCTGGGTAATAGCTGATTTTTAGATCCAAGAAATAAAATTTCCTTTAAGTTTGATCACTTATGGAAAGAAGCAAGTGACCCTCAACCAGAGGAAGTAGATGGAGGTTTGAAGTCTTGGAGAGAATCCTGTGACAATGCTTTAAGAGTCTATCTGAAAGATCATTATTCCAACAGCTTCTGTACTGTTAAGTATCTGTCTGCCTATTTCATTATCAGAGTGTTATATTTCTTACATTTACCTTATCACTTGGGAACTTTGGCCAACCAAACTTCACTTCTTTCTTAGTTATGGTCTCTGTATTTTATTCCCTAAATCTTTTTTTTTTAATATTTTTTAGTCATCAGTGGGCATTTATTTATTTATTTATTTATATATGTTGCTGAGAATCGAATCCAGTGCCTCACACATACTAGGCAAGCGTTCTACCACTGATCCACAACCCCAGCCCCCTAAGTCATTTTTGAAAGGAGTATAAATACATGAAAAATTTCTATATGTTCTTATTTACCCAGCATGTAAGGGGAGGGGCTCAGAAGTTCACAGTCTGCAGAAGTTCACATAAAAGCAGCTTTTACTTTCACTGTTCTGGGCAAATTAACTCTTCAAGGACAATACCTGAGAAGGGAAGAGCTTCTCTTCTTTCTATCCTTCCCCTGCCAGCTGTCACCATGGAGCCCATTAGTAACTACATCTTAAAAATGTAGACATCTCTGTGAAGCCCAGCTCAAGGCCAGAGGCCTTGTTTGCACATTTCTTCAAAGTACTATACTGGATATGTTTGTGAAAAATTAGTAAGGGGGTGTTCACCACCTGGAGTGCTGGTATCTTCTTGGCCAGTGGCCAAGTAAACAGAGTGACATGAAAATAGGAAGTTTATCTACAATGCACTCTTTTGCTGACAGTCCTAAAATCAGCCATGGTGAAGAAGGCTTCTCTGTGGAGAAAGGAAATGCCACTTCAGAGGAAACAATAACAAACTGCCAGTTATTCAGTGTTTGGTTTACTTGCATTTGCTTAAGGCAAGAGTCCCCTACAGGTGGATAGTCAGGTAAAAGGAGTTTGGGGCTCCTTGGTGGATAAGTGGATAGTGAGGGTTATACCCTGCTGAGAATTAAAGTTAGAGATGTCTGGTGTGTGATTGTATTCCAAGGTAGTCTTCCAACCTAATTTCTTGTGGATTTCTCTTATGGATACTCCCCTCTGACATAAGGTTGTTCCTTGGTATTACAGGTAACTTTCCTCTAGTAAATACAAATACTTTCTTAAATTTCATTCTCCTTTTATGATAACCTAAATCTATAAACAATTTTTCATTACACCCCTGAAAGAGAAATTATATCAGTAAAAATTATATAAGTGAAAAGTAAATTCTAGGTGGTAGGAAGCTTTTCTTCATATAGGTTCATATAAATGTGTTGTGAGTGGAGGAACAGGCCTGCAATTCTGGATACTTGAAAGGGAGGCTGAGGCAGGAGGATTAATTTTGAGGCCAGCCTGGGCAATTTAGTGAGAACCTGTATCAAAATTTTTTAAAAAATTAAAAAAGGCTAGAGATGTATCTAAGTGGTAAAGCACCCTCAAGTTCAATCCCCACAGTTCATTTAGGTGGGAAAGGCATACAAATAACTTTGTAACTACAAATAATTTTTATAAAAAGAGTGAAAGAGAAAGAGGAATGTTTTACTTGTGAGATGTCAAAACATAATGTGAAAAGAGCATAGTTTTAGTTCAAAGAAAGTCACTCAAATCAGGGGAACAGAAGTAAGATTTTTTTTAAAAAAAGATCACACTTAAAAAGGTGTGCTAATTTTGGTTCATAATGAACTTCAGATCACTGAGAAAAAGATGGGTTTGTCAAAAAAGAACAAGTGGCCTATCAAGTGGAGAAAGAAAATAGTCGACCCCCCAATTAAAACCTTGAACAAAAACTTTAAAGTTATGATTTTTACAAAGTATTAAAAACAATAGAAGAAAATAATGGATATGTTTAAAATTTACTGGGTGTTAAGTTCTTCCTAAGCAAAGTATATAACCTAGTCTCCATGAAGAAGACTGAGACAGCTGATAACAACAGGCGATAGAATGAGAGAAAATATATATAAAAGATTATTGAAAATTTAAAAAATAAATATATGTAAATAACACAAAAATAAACATGAAATTTATTTTGTGTGATAATTCATTACCAAAATAACATGAAATCTATGAGAAAATGATATAATAGACACTTTACAAAAGGAAAAGTCATACTGTTTGAAAAAATTTTAATTACTAACAAACAAATTTATATTAAAACATCAATGACATAATTTTGTCCAATACCATTGTCCATAAAACTTAAACTGCTTATGATGTAAAATAATGAGTATAGGGGAAATGGACACTTTCACACACTCTTGTTGAAACCTTATTAAAGGGACAGTCAGCAGTATCTAGCAAACAGAATTTGGTCCATCAAATCCACTCTAAGGACCTATTCTAAAGAAATTATCATACAAGTGCACAAATATTGATATTAAAAATAAAAGAATGAATTAATAAAGGATTATTGTAACATTATTTGCAATAAGAAGTAATTGGAAATAACCTGAGTGCCAAATAATAGAGAAATGGTTAAAGAAATTATAGTGTATCCACATAGTAGTATCAGGTTATTTTTTTGACAGTTTTTTTATATATTTAAAAACAAAATCAACCTCCCCCCAATTAACCCCCCAAACAAACAAAAACCAGATTAAATAAAATTTACAGTGAATATACCCAGCAAACATCTGTATGTGCAATTAAATACTGTGTCTGTTACTGTGGCACAAACCTCAAACAAACAATATACAAGTGTTCTGGGGGTAAGGGGAGTCCCCAAGTTTTAACTCTGGGGGGTTTGGGGAGACAAGCTGGGGGAAGTAAGAGAATGGGGAAATCAATTTAGTTTTTCTTAATTCTGTCCATATAAATATACTCATAAAGACCAAAAAAGGAAAGGGAAAATAGGATGGAAAGAGAATAAAGAGGGGAGTGTGGGATGCTCCCAATTCTACCTGACAAAAAAAAATAAGAAATTAATTCTGTGGTGGAAGAAGAGATTAAAAAAATGATAGAAGAGGATGGAAAGGAGAGGGAAGCAAAGGGGGTCCAATCAAGGAAAAAGAGGGGACCCATGGCAGGGAATTGGCAAGGAGTCCAGTGCCAGTGTGAGTCTGTTTCCCTCTTGATCCCTAATGACATAGGCCCCAGTTTGGCATCTGTCTCCTTACTTTCTGCCTCTGTTCCATCTGGGTCCTCTCCACTCTGTCCCCAGGCCCTATTGTGACACTTCCTTCCCCTTCTCCATTTATTGGGAGCTGGCTCGCTCCAGGATCCTCAGGTGATAGTTCTTTTTGGCCACTCGAAGTTTGAAGCGACTCACAGAGTTGTTCAGGTGAAGGGAGGCATTCTGGGCAGCCAGGGGGCTGGGAAACACAGCCACAATGGTGTAAAAGGCAGCGAGGTCTGAGTGGTGGCCATTCTTGGCAGTCCCACTGTTGTCCCCTCCACCCCCACCAGGCAGCCCCTGAGCATCCTTGAGCCATTGGATCTTGGCACTGGATATGGCGAGTTGAGTGAAGAGTTTGTCTGCCTCAGTACGAGTGATGCCTTCAGGGAGATCTGTCACCTCCAGCATGCGCCCAAGGACTGGTGTACAGTGTAAGTTGACTGGCTGTGAAGCAAGGGAGGGCAGATGGACAGATTGTACTGTAATGGCTGGCCCAACAGGGAGTAGCGCCCATCACCCTGTGCTGGATCCCCAGGCTGGGGGAACTGTGTGAGGACAGGCAGGGGACTGAGTCCTGTGCAGACATTGCTGAGGCTGGTGACAGGAGAGGGTGCTGGAGACTGAGTAGGAGATGTGACAGTGCTGCTGCTCATTTGTGTGTTGGCCTGGGGGCTAGTGTCAGGATTGTACAGGTCTCCAGGCTTCTGACCCTGCTGGTCGATGCTGTAGTATTTACTGTAATTCCATGGAACCATGGATGGGTTTGGGGGGGGGGCTGGGGTCCATTAGGGACATTCAGTTGCATGACCACCACTCCTGGTCCTGAAGGTGACACTCCTGAGTACTGCTGTGGCATCTGTGGTGGACTGCAGGGAGAAGGAGACTGAGGCATCTGGTACTGTTCAGAGCCAGGGGGCTGTAGAAACCCAACAGAAGGGCTTGTACCATTCTGCTGAGCTGGTGGGATCATGCTGTGGTACACTGGTACACCCCCTGCAGGGAGACCTCCTTGTACAGACTGGCTCGCAGGGACTAGCATAGGTTGTTGAAAAGGTGGCTGAACCACATTTTGCGAGTCACTGCCCACTGGGACTTTGTAAGAAGGCAGTGGAGTGTACTGAACCACCAGGCCTTGCATTTGGCCCCCCATGTTGCTCCTCTAGTTGCTGAGCAGGCCCTGGTTCTGGGGCTGCTGGGCCCCAATCATGCCTTGGTAAGCCACCTGTTGCTGGTTAGGCATCAAGGGCTGTAAACCAGGCTGCTGGGATGGCTGAGGCAACTGTTGACCACGTTGGGGGCTGTAGGCCACCGGGTGAGAAAGAGGTCTATATTGCTGGTTGGAATTAGGATATTGTCCAGGGGGATAATAAGAAACCTGGATCTGTTGAGGAGGCTGTATGTAGCCCTGAGGTGGCAGGACTTGCTGAGTAGGTGGTGCGTGGCTAGAAGTGGAATAGTTGGAAGTGGGGAGGGGCTGTCCAGTGGAAGCCATGATGAAGCTAGTCTGCTGAGGATGCTGGGAGATAAGTGGGGGCTGAAATAGAGCTGAAGAGGGGTCAGCTGCTTCAGTAGAACCTTGGCAGCTAAGGCTCATTTGTCCAAAGGGGTTGCTGAGGTCATCTGCCTGTGAGATTATGTGATTATTCAAAGGAGGCTGTTGCTGAGGTGTGGGTGGAAGAGCAGGAAGTTGTTGCTGCTGCTGCTGCTGCTGCAGCTGGGCAGTACAAGGAAGAAGGCCCCGGACAGACTGGGGTGAGGTGACCTGGTTGCACACTTCTGGGGCATCTAGTGCCATGCCTGGCCTGAAGATCCTTCCTGCACTGCCACCTTTACTACTGCCGATGCTGTCACCTCGGGTGAGGATAGAGATTCCACTGAAACTGCTGGCTTTGGTGACAGGAAGTCGCATGCTCTGGACAGAGCCATCTGAGTCTGTGCTGCTCCAAGGCCTTGGCTCCAGGGATTTGAGTTCACTGTCTGTGCTGCTCTGGTGGCTGCTTGAAGCACGACTCAGCCCTTCTCGGTTCCCCCTAAAAATCTGCCTTCTCTTGTGAGAACCAGAAGAAAAGGCTTCTTTGGAGAGTCTGATGTCATTTAGATATCCGTTCTGGCCAGTCTCTCAGGCAAATATTCTCTCTCTCGGACCCTTTGATATTCCTCCTCTCTCTCTTCTATTGACTTGCTCCTCCTTCCATCCTGCAATGGAACTCTGATCTGGTTATCATCTCCGTCCATACTGGCATCATCTCTCTTGAGGATGAATCTCTGCTGAAATTTGGCATTCTTCTCATCTTTTATATGTTCTGAGAACCTCTGTTCAGGGATTCTTGTGTTGCTGGTTTTTTTGTTGATGATGACAGCTTTCCCAGTTTGATCAACATTGTGGTCCATTCCAAAATAGGCAGCTACCCGGTGTGATAGCATCCGGTGATATGAGGTCATCTAAGGGAACTTCTTGAACTGGTTATTGTTGTCATTAATAAATTTCAGAATCTCTTGTTCTAATTTTAGCAGCATCATTCTGTCCCTTGGGTTCTTTTTCAGTGTATTTACAAGAAATTCATGTAGGTCTATTCCAGTGGAGTCTGTATATTCTTGGCTGGAGTCTCTAGAGAGCATCTTCCTTGGGACCTTTTCTTTGTTTTTGTCCTTGTCTTCCTTTTCAGAGACATCCTTTGTGGACTTTTCCTCCTCCTTGTCAGAGGGGCAACTGATATGCAATTGAATTATATCCTGGGTTTCTAATGGCAGGGTGGAGGACTCTTCACATACTGCCAGACTACGTACCAATTTCAGCTTGGAATTAGACTTGGCTCTTTTCCTGGCATGACCATGGTTGGATTCTGCCTATGTGTCTCCTGTCGCAAACTGGTATCTTCACCTTCTTTCTCAACTTCTTCCTTACTTGGAGTCTTAGATATAAACTTGTTTTTGCTTACAGATTCCTCCATCAGTTGTTTTTTTTTTTTCTGATTCTTTCATTATTTCCAGGGTCTCTTGATTAGTGTTACTGTCAGACATGTTCTTCAACAGAACACAGTAGCCTCTATGGACTTCTGAATAAATGTTTAGCCTCCATGAGTCCAGTGCTGGAATGGAATCACATATAAGAAACAAGTCTGATTACTAGCTGAGATGTATTGGCTCATCCATACAAGGTAAAGTATTAAGAATAGTATTTATCAAATGTAACTTGGAGAGACACTGGGAAAAGGTAGTGGATAGCCTCTAGCAATTCACTTCACGCAGACCTCAGCGGGGAGGGCGCCAGCATCTCTGCCCACCACCCGGGCCCAAGGCCGCTTGTGGGGCCCAAGGCCTCTTGGCTGCGGCTTGGCCAGGCGCGCTTCCGCGGGCGGGCTCTTCTTGGAGGGGGTTTCCCAGGGCCCAGGGCGGGGGAGCAGGGGGCACGGGGTGGGGGAGGGGAAAGGGACTTGAGAAGGAGGGGGGGAGAGGGGAAGAAAAGGGGGGAAACCAAACTCGGAAAGGGAGAAAAAGGAGTATCAGGTTATTTTTTAAATGAGGTAGATCTATACTTATTGATGGCACATCAATAAGTATAGAGGTGGATATACTATTACTTATTTAACCATTTTTCTATTATTTGGCACTCAGGTTATTTTTAAATGAGGTAGATCTATACATATTGATATGCCATCTTGCTGTATTTTGAGTTAAAAAAGCTAGTTTCAGAATCTTCCATATAAGGTGATCCAATTTAGGCAAGGAAATGTATATGAACATATTAAATACATAAATGTATAGAAATACATAGATTAAAGACATGCATGCCAAATTATTGTAGGGGAAAACTAAGAGAGCTATAGCAAGGTAGATAAGGGAATAGTTATTTGATCTTTCACAAGTTATGTAAGTTCTCTATGAGTCAGTTCATCTACAAAATGCTTACTTCAAAGAATTTTGTGAGGATAAAATGAAGCAATGTATGTAAAACACTTAAAATGAAGCCTGGCTATTAACTTCCTTAATAAGACTCCCAAAGTGCATGAAGTTAAACCAAAAACAATAAGTGGGATAGCATCGAATTAGAAAGCTTCTGCACAGCGAAGAAATGACTAAAAGTGTAAAGAGATAGCCTACAGAATGGGAGAACATCTTTGCCACCTGCTCTTCAGATAGAGGGTTAATATCCAGAATATATAAATAATGCAAAAACATCAAGAAACCACATAACCCAAATAATAAAATGAGCAAAAGAGCCAAACAGATATTTCTCAAAAGAAGAAATACAAATGGCCAATAAATATATGAAAAAAACTTCAACATTTCTAGCAATCAGAGACCTATAAATCAAAACTATATTAAGATTTTATATCACTCCAGTCAGAATGAATTATCCAGAATACAAGTAATAATAAATGTTGGCAGGAATGTGGGGGGAAATGTGCACTCATACATTGTTGATGGGACTGCAAAGTACTACTACTCTGGAAAGTGGGATGGAGATTCTTCAGAAAACTAGGACTGAAACACCCATATGAAACAGTAATCACACTCTGAGGTATATATCCAAAATATCTAAAATTTGTATACTATAAGGATTCAGCTACATCAATGTTTATCGCAGCACAATTAAAAATAGCCAAATGATGGATCCAAATTAGGTGCCCTTCAACAGATAAATGGATAAGGAAAATGTTACACACACACACACACACACACACACACACACACACACACTGTATACTCCTTTCAGAAGAATGAAATTATGTCATTTGCCAGTAAATGGATGAAATTGGAAATGATAACACTAAGTGAAATAAGCCAGATCCAGCACGTTAAAGGTTGAATGTTTTCTTTGATATGCACAAGTTAGACCAAATAAGGAGAAAAGAAGAAGAATATTGGGGGATTCTATGAAAATGGAAGAGAGATGAGTGGAGTGGAGGAATGTTATTAAAGAGGAGGGAGAAGGGACAGGAAAAGGGAAAATTGGTGGAATGTATCTGATATAAATTTTCTATGTACATAGGTGAATATACCACAGTGAATCTCACCTTTATGTATATCTATGGCATTAATTAAAAATACTATAAGTAAATAGAAGAAAGATAAGTAGAGTAGAGGAAAAGGAACAAGGAGAGGGAGGATGAAAGGGAAAGGGGAAAATGGGGATTGAATTAGTACCAATTATATTTCATGCTTTTATAATTATGCCAAAATGAATCTTAATGTTATGTGTAACTTAAGTGAACTAATAAAAATGCAGACTGAACATAGTATATGCTTACTATGTAATAATTTGCTATTATTAAGTTATTTAAATATTTTTCAATAAGAATGCATTCATAGATTGCCTAGGCAATAAAAAGAACAAAATGAGAAATTAAAATGAGCATGGAACAGAAATATATCCAAATTCAAAAAGAAAATAAAGGAAAAAATAATTTGCCTATACTGGAATTTAACTATACCCTATCCCAGGAGAACATGAGATTCATGTTACATATCTTTCTTCTTCTTTTTCTTTTTCTTCTTCTTCTTCTTTTTTCTTGTACTTGGATTGAACCCT
Source organism: Ictidomys tridecemlineatus (assembly GCF_052094955.1). Classification (NCBI taxonomy): domain Eukaryota; kingdom Metazoa; phylum Chordata; class Mammalia; order Rodentia; family Sciuridae; genus Ictidomys; species Ictidomys tridecemlineatus. The sequence goes on from NC_135477.1 coordinate 193,242,604, forward strand.
GGAGTGGTTTAACATTGTGCCATCTCCCCAACCCTTTTTTATGTTTTATTTTGAAACAGGGTCTTTCTAAGTGGCTTGGGGCCTCACTAAATTGCTGAGGCTGGCTTTGGACTTGTGATCATCCTGCCTCAGCCTCCTGACCTTCTGGGGTTACAGGTGTGCACCACCATGCCTTGCCAATGATATATATCTTAAATTGTTCCTTTGATAGAAAGAAAATCATGGCTACAATATTTTGCAGCACCTTTTATCAAGAGATGAAGGAAATTCTTTACCCTTTGGTCCAAACTACTCCTGTGATTGTCTTTGAGCAACAGGATATGACAGAAGCAATATGTTATATTCTGGAGCCTAGGCCTTTTGAGGCTTTACATATTCTACCTTTGCTATCATGGGATGCTGCCCTGACTCTGCCATACAAGGCAATTAGTGTGGCCTATTAGGCAGTGAAAGACCATATGGAGGAGAACTGGGTTCTAAGGCATCCAGGCAACACCTAGCATCTCTTGCCAGGGAAGACTGAGTCCACATTGTACATTCCCTGTTCATCTTTCAATTAAATGTAGCTGAACAAATGTATGTGTGGAAAAAAAAAGTAGACCAAAAGTGTGGTTAACCCACAGAATCATGAGAAATAATAAATTGCTATTATTTTGAGTCACTAAGTTTTAGGGTCATTTGTTATGCAATAATAATTAACTGATACACAAGATATGAGCTGTCACTGAGTGGCACCACATGGAGAGAGAGGTCAAGAAACCTCAGTTATTCCAGCCACTATAGCTGAAGCACTAGACACATAGTTGAGGCTACGTGGGAAGAGCTCAGCTCCAGGATACCTGAAGGCAGCCACTTTCATAAGTCCAGACAATCCAACAGAAAGATTCCCACAAAGCTGTGAGAAATGGTAGGTTGCTATTTTAAACGATACAGTAACTTTTATTAAGCAGCAATATATAAATGACACCATAACCAAGAAGCCTAATTTACTAGATACATAGAAAATGCAATATTTTTGATATGGTGTGTCGCCTAAGGTTTCTTATATTCAAAGCTTGGTCCCCAGTGTGTTAGTGTTGGGAGATGATGATTAGGTCATTGGGTGTGCTGCCCTTGGAAGGAATTGATGTAGTTCTGCTGACACCCTGGTTAGTTCTCATGAGAGTGTTGTGATAAAACAACAAGCCTAACTCCTAAGTGTCTCTGGTTTCTTGTCTCCTCATGTAATCTCTCCACCATTTACATATTCCTTACATGATGACATCTGCCATAAGATTTTCATCATAGCTGAGCAAATGCCTGCACCATACAATGTGGACTTTCAGCCTTCAAAATTCTTTTAAGTTACCAAGTCCAGAATTGTGTGCTAAATACACTGCTTTTCTTTATTAATTACCAGCCTCGGATTATAACAATGAAAAATGGACTAATACAGAAAGAATCTCTTTTAAATGCAGTATTATCTCTTATATATTCCATCACATAGAACAATGTTCTATTAAGGTACTAGATTTTTCCCCCTGAGAGAAAAATATATATATAGCTTTATCCCTGAGCTATATCCCTACTCCTTTCTATTTTTTTTTTTTAAATCTAGACATGGGTTTTTGCTAAGATGCTTTGGGATTTGCTAAGTTGCTGAGGCTGGCCTCAAACTTGTGATCCTCTTGCCTCAGCCTCCGAAGTCATAGGGATTATAGGCATATAACACTGTGCTCAACAAGGGTCAGATTTTAAAGAAAATTTCTTATATGGGGTAGGAAACATTATAATTCTAATTATTTAAACTTAATCATTCTATTTTCCCTGAGTTCTTTTCATTATTATTTTAATTCTTTGTCTTAGAAATAAAGATTTTAATTCAAAACTTATCTTTATTTCTTTCTAAATGGTGTATGATATATAACCAAACTATAATAAGGACATAGCCTTACCATCAAGGAAATAAAAGTACAATAGGATAATTAAGCATGTAAATAACTATGATACAAAAAAAGAATGGAATAAGAGACCAGAAAGGAAAAGTACTTTTGAAGTTCAGAAGATATCATTTCAGGATGGAAGTTAAGGGAGGGCATACTGGAAAATATAGCAAAAGGTATGAGACTGACAACTATGGATAGACAGCTAGAAATGAAGAAGGGCATTTCAGGCAGATGAAGAGTGTTTTGAACTAGGAATTTTTAGGTTTTATTCATAATGATATTTAAACAAAAGGACAAATGGTTCCATTTTACCCAAATATCTGTCTGATAGCCTGTGGGATAAACTATACTTCACATAATTTCAAGCAGGGCAGTAGTAACCTGCAGCATCTAGAACTTCAACCAAGGCATCAAATACCCTAAAAATGGATGAGCCTACTTCTTTAGTGTTAGGTAACTACTGTCTATGCCCATCCTGTGATTGAAATTACTTTGGTGATACAACATAGTGGTCTTGGAGGAGTCTGCATTACTATAATGATATTATGTAAAAGTGTGTTTATAGCAAATTTTGAGATGAATAAAGTCTTGCCTTTAAAACAAAAGTCAAGGAGAGGTAAATATTTTGTGAGGAAGAATAGTTATGTCTTTATTTTTAATGTATAACCTTCTGAATATGATATGACACATATTATGGGAAATAAAATACAGAATTATATTAAAAAGAAATTGTAAATCACCAGAAAATTTCTGATACCATTAATACCGTAATTTCTCTCTCCTAGTTCTTTCTCCATTCACCTGTATATAAATATTTTATTACAGTCTACTCATGCAAAGATAGGATTATACACTATTGATATCTCTCAATTTTTATTTAAAAATACATGCGGAGCCAGGTGCAGTGGTGCACACTTGTAATCTCAGTGGCTTGGGAAGCTGAGACAGGAGAATCCCGAGTTCAAAGCCAGCCTCACCAAAGGTGAGGTGCCAAGCAACTCAGTGAGACCCTGTCTCCAAATAAAAAACAAAATAGGGCTGGGGATGTGGCCCAGTGGTTGAGTGCTCCTGAGTTCACTCCCTGGTATGTGTGTGTGTGTGTGTATGTGTTTGTGTGAACTATGTATTTGATTAAAGGAGTGGTTATGTTTATCCTCTGCCAATAGACTGCAATCTCCACAAGAGAAGGAACAGGTGTGTTTTGTTTTCCACTGCCTTCCCAATACATAGTAGGTGTCCTGAAAATTTTTGCTTAGTGAAAGTAGGAATGAAACAATTAAGACATATAGGGAGACTATTTATCTGAGAAGAAATTATTCACATTTATGTGTTGTATGGAAAATGATGAGATCCTTATTCTGAATTTCCAAATAAATTTTATTTTAGAATCCAATAAGATCTGTGATATACTATCCTAATAATTATTAGCATCTAATAGCAATTGTCAATGTATGTGACTATAAAGACTTCTTTGGGGCATTATTAAGCATGTGTTTTAGAAGCACTAAGTGCCTTATTATTGCAGTATAAAGTAATAGTTACCTGTAAGTCAACCATAATAATAATTCACTTAAAAGTTTCTGATGATGAGGTCAGAAAGTTAAAGAGAAGTTCAAGTGCATTTAAATGCCAACAGAACGATCTTAATTGTTCTATACTCTTTTCAAATTCTTTATTCTGGAGTGAAATTTTATCTATTAAAAACAGAAATCATAGTACATTTTGAAATCAATTTTCCCCTTTTCAACAATTGTGATAGTTTAAAAGTGCCAGAAAGCAATATTTTTAAAAGTATTTTCAATAAAAAGACAAACACTGGCATAAAGCCAGCTTTCAGATCTGCAAGGGAAGACACTATATTAAATTTATGAGGGTACAAATTATTGTTATTGCCATATTTGTTTATGTGTATGAATATCAAATATAAGTGAATCTTATATAAATTAAATACCAAGGTACTCTTCTTTTAACTGTCTATAATTTAACATTTGGGCAGTTATTTGAATCCATTATAGCAATAATACAAATGAATTGCCACTGCATCCTATTGAGAAGCCTTGGTTCCTGAAGGTTATGATTAATCTGTTTTAGGGATACATTTTATTGAGGTACAGCTGTAAGGTACAGCAGCATTGATGGAGCCTTTCCAGTGAAGGATATACTATATGAGTGTACACTTCTTTAGGCAAGGTTTGCTATATGGAATACAAAATGACATGCTAAAGCCTAAAATTAGAACAAAAAGCATTTTGCTTTTCCTTGGTAGTTTAGCCAGAGAAGAGGCTCTACAGGGTCTATTTGGATACTAATTAGGAATAGGTAAAGAGAAGACTTTAAATGGTTTGTCAGTTGTTCTCCTGAGCCTAATTTGGGTGTTAAAAAAATAAGTCATCTGATTCTATTGTGAACAGATGGATGCAAAATCCTGGCCACCAACTGTTCCCATCCAAGTGAGCTTCCTCCAAAGTGGCTACTTTCCTGAGAGGGGCACAGTGGCAGGATATGGGCACTTTCTAGCAGCAAGCTGGTGAATGCAGTTTTAGAGACCTGTTTATGAAGAAGCTGTTTGGATAGAATATCATTAAGCCACCTTTCCGGCTTCTAGTCATTGTAACCAAAATTTAAAGTGCCAGAACCATTCAAAATCTCAGGTAGATGGTTTCTGGATTGTATTACCAATTGCAATAGAAAATAATGGCTTGCCACAAGTACATATCAAAAGAATGCCTTTGAAAACATCTTCCCATTAGTCAAGCAACCAAAAAAAAAAAAAAAAAAACTTCATTTCAGATGGTACACACTGATTTTTTATGTAATTGTTATTGACTTTAGTCTTCTAATATTATTGTACTTACACTCTTACTTATGAGGGTACTTATATATTTCAAGTGCCCAACCTCAGAGGCAGTTTCTCAAGAAGTCATTAAGCCATCAGAGCTCCATGTTTGTGAAGTGTTTTCCCTGTCCCTTACTTTTGGAATCTCCTCTACCACCTTCATGGTTGTGAACACCTGAGAATTTTCAATTCCAGATATGTATTCACAGATTTTCTTCCTCTTCTCCTCTAATTGTGTCTTACTTGGGGCAATGGTAAGGTCAAGGCAGTGTTCTGGATAAGAGTGGGAAGATTTTTGTGTAGCACATGTTTGCATACACATTGGATCCATTTTCCTATTTTCCATTCAAAATACTGAAAGCCTGACACTAACCTATAACCTGCTAGACTCTGACTACTAATCCTATCATGATGGAGAAAAATAAATTTAACAGAAAAGAAGTACGGGCAGTTCAGAGGAGGCATGGTGTATACTTGGAATTGCCTTTTGCTTTATCAAGGCTATGTGATATAAATCTTGTCAACTTTTCATTGTAATAATTCTCCATGAGTTTTGAAAGTTAACAAATATGCAAATTCCTGTCTCCATTTCTCTGTAGCCTATTCAGCACATGTATTTTTATATTCATATATAGAATCCTGTCTGGTATCACACGTACATTCTTGTGAGGTTGCTGACTTTGGCAGATACAAATTGTGAGAAGAGTTCACTCCCCGTAAATGCTGATGGAACTGAAAATTCAACCTATGGGTGAGCTTCCTAGATGAACAATATTATACATAAAACGATGTTCAGTAAAATGAATATTTTTGGACCTGTGGATGATATATATTCCATGATGAACTTCGATTGGCATATATATTGTTACATTTTATGTGTGTGTGTGTGTGTGTGTGTATATATATATATATATATATATATATATATATATATATATATACTCTCCAGATTTTTCAAAATATGAAATATATGTATCTTATTATACACTCCCTAAATTCATTCATCTTCATATATGTGGATTTATAATCAACTTTTCAAAAGATTATTCTCAGAAATATTCATTTTCCTGAAATACATATTTGTTTCCTAATACTGAAAACTAACTTCAGTGAATGGTGCATAAAATTTATAAAATTTCTGCAGTAACTGACCCCAGGTTAACATCAATGCAAGTAGATTCCTATGGGACATGATGTGTAATTTGATGTTAATTTTTATTCAACATTGGTACATTACTATTTCTTCAGTTCATGTACATCATAGGATATATCCTTTCATCCACAAGTTCAGAAATTTATAGGCATTTGATTCACTTTCAATCACTTCCTCCTTCAGAACACATGTATTCCTCCATGTTTCTTGACTGGCCTTTTCATGAGACTTCTTTCCAAACACATTATTTTCAATTTCCATAATCATTTTTGAAGCAAAATCTCACACTCTTCATGATCAAGAGAAACCTTAATATTACCATTAGATGTATAACTGGTTAGAATGAATGTAGGTATATCAATATGAGATTTCATATATATTTTAAGATATCAATTCAATCCATTATTTAAAGTTGGAACAATTTATATTATTTATTCACAGTATGGTCTATTCATGCATCTTCTCTCTATTCATAGTCACAGGATATACCTATTTGTATCACAAATACTAATTTATAGGTCTTCAAAACATTGCTTCCAGAAATGGTGGAAGAAATACTCATGTCACCTGATCTACATATTCATTTCATCACAGTAATATTCTGGACACAAAATGCAAAGGTCACACTTATGATTGTACCAATGCCTAAATTGAAGGTGAGCATGGGTTACTAAAAACATCCATGTCTATATTGTCTAATGCTTTCAAATTTCAATCCTAATGGTGACTACATATTTGTTTCTTCCTAAAATTATATATTCAAACTCTCCCTTTTGAATATGTCTAATCCTATCACACACTTTATATTTTGCCTGATTTCCTAATGTCTGTAGTGATATCTGCTTTCCTACATATTTTCCTCAGTTCATCATTGTGACTGACTCTTCACATGTGCTGACATTTGCATTTACTCTGTAACCTAAACCTGATTGCAAAAGAGCTTTTGGTCCAAATCCTATACTCACTCTTTTTCCTAAACCTACCCACTATCTTTTTAACCCTACCGACTATCCCATTTTGACTGGATGTTCTCTTGTATATTCAATAATCCAAGGTACAAGATGCTATGCCATTGTATACTGATTTATCTGATACATATATTAAGAATGTAATTAAAACCTGTGTATCCCAATTATGGGCCTAATGCCCTTCTGTGCTTCAAATATTACCTAGATTTCTGTTTCCATACTTATATTTCATCTATATATTCTTATAAATATCACAGGTTCCCAATACCAGTATTCATGCAGCAGAATGATACCTAACCCAAATCGACCATGTTATTAACCCTAACCATACACAGTTCCCTCAATCTAACTTTATAGAAGAGCAGGTACAGAGTTGATCTTACAATACAGGAATGTAGGGGATCCTACACATGCTGAGAACCTCAAAGTTTGATGCAGAAATTATCCCTGGAGAAGATGTAAGCAGCTATGCAGGACCTGAGAGAGCAAAAGTCATCTTCCATGGCAAACAACCCGGTCAGAAATAAGGGATGTGTCTGAATCAGCCTCTCTCTTCTCAATGCAGGGAAGATGGACCAAACCAGGCCTTTGTAGATAGCTGTTCCCGGGTGCCTATGGTTTACATAGCATTCTAACTTGTGAAAGTGTCACAGGAAGATGGAGCAGCCTCCATCTCATGAGACTCTTGGAAGCAATTGTTAGAAAAAAGTGGTTGCCAAGGCAGTGTTCTCATTCATTTCCTTGAAGGATGTGACCTCACCTCACTTCCTTGATGATAGAACTCTCTGAACTTGGGATCCAGGTAGCGAGGCACCCAGAGCCAGTCCCAGTCCCAGTACCAGTGGGCTCACTTGTTTGGATTTACCAAGGACAGAGTCAGTCTGTCTTGCTACCTACTGATTTGAGGATGGCCAAATGCCAGGAAATCTCTGAAGAGGGGCCTTTCCAAAGAAAGAAGGTAGTGGCTCATCTCTGGCTTCTGACAACTTCACAGAGTTGGCCAAGGATACCAGATCTGAGACAGGACAGGCCACTGCTGGGAAACATAGTATGGCCCACCAGTCAGAGGACACTCCGGGTAGTCACAGACCTAATTCCAGGAATGAGGTGCCTTTGTGAGTGTGTGTTTGAATTTGTGGTTTTGTCTCATGTTCTGAGAACATGTAGGAAAGGCGATTTGTTCGGTTTGGAGTGGACTATTTGTAGTGAGTCGTTTGCACAAGGCGAGAGTTTCTATGTCTATGTATCCCACTGTGTCTATGGTTGTAGATATTAGAAAACATTCTGTTTTCTAATATCTACAACCATATGGATGTGTCCTGTCTAATGGAAAGCTTCCCAGCATTCATCCTGCCCAATTTATAGATGGACTGTGGCTTGCCTTATCGATGGGCAATACCTACTATTTTCCTAAGTTCCTGTATTCTTCCTGAATTCTGGTCACTCTCCAGAACAGGCTCATGGTTTTGTGTCCAACATATGTACCACCTCCAAGCTCTGTGACATGGCCATGTACTGGATAGCTGAAGGGAATGCTGAGCATCTCAGAAAACTCAGATATAAGTGTGACCAGTAAAGTCTCACTGGAAAAAACCTGCTTGGCTACATAAAAACCCAAGTAGCATGATCAAGAGCTGTCAGTGCCATAGTGTTAATCTGGTGAGAAAAATCTGTTCCTGGGCCTTTTTCTTACCTATTGTTCTGTTGCCCTGAATGTCAGGAATGTCTTTGCCTCAGGCCACCCCTTTGTGAAGCCTGAAGAAAACAGTTTCCAAATGGAAATGAAGAAGCATCACCTGTGGCTTTTTGGTTAATTGCTTTGTAAAGGGATGTGTCTGAATCAGCATCTTCGTTCAGTGTGAGGCTGTGCCTTAGGTTCTCAGCACCCATGGAACTAAATAAAAAACCCATGTGTCCATCCATAACAAAAATGGCAAAAGGAACAGTCATTATGGATGAAGTCTTCTGCCATACTCTGTAAGGTTCCTGACATCCGTGAAATGAGAATAGGTATCCTTTGTGTCAAATTGTAAAGGTCTGGCGAAACTTCGGAGGGAGAGACCACCCAAGAGACTGACTCCATGCAATTGGCAAAAGGGGATATTTATTGGGGATCCATTCCAGCGCTGGGACTCTGTGCTCACTCAAGAAGGGAGAGCAGCCCAGAGCACAGAGCAGAGTTCAAGAGGAGCTTAAGTACACTTTTTGGAGAGGGTGGGGGGCTTTGCATACATCAGAACAAATCATCATGAGGCGCGGGAAAATTGAACAACAACCCTGAGTCAGGATTAGCGCATACATTGGCGGGAACAATCAGGGCAGGAGTGATTGGTGCTCTAGGTGGGGTACACATTCAAACTGATTGGTTTAGGTCCTGCAATGCCTACGTGCCAAGCAACTCGGAACCCTTAGCTATTAAACAACCAGAAAGTCAGTGGAAATATTTACTGGGCAGTTCCAGTATTGTCCTAACAGCTACAGGGATTACAGGTTTTGGGGGTAGCAGAGGGACTCTAACAATACCCAGTCTTTTACTTTTTAACCCAATCCCCGCACTTTGGAAACTTTAGGATGCCTGGTCTTTTACACTTTAACTCAGGCTCTGCGGCTTAGAATCAGCTTGGAAATTTTACCTTTACAAAATGAGTTCTTCAAAGCCATACAGAGGCAAGCCCATAGGCACTTGGGTTTTCTCATGACTCCAATTCACATAAAGAATCTATACCCAACAGTCAGTAGGCCTCAAATTTGAGAAGCAGAGTAGTATTAATGGCAGGCCTATTTGATCTCTCTTGGTTCTCAGGAAGGGTGTCCAGGCCAACCTGTCTTTAGGCAAATGAGGAGAATGGGAGCTTATTTTGGACACTATCTTGGGCTGCGCCCCTCATGGAAACCTCCAGCCAGAGGTTATGATGAGTGTCTATATGGAAGAAGATGAGGGCCATGTGGGAGTGTTTTGGTTTGAATTGTGGTCATTTGTGTGGTGGTTGGAAGAGATGACTGGGTCCACCTCAGCTTGAACTCTGTGTGATTCGTTTTGCAGACTGAGTTCTGGAACTTATCTCAGAAATATATTGCCATTAATTGTGTTGGGATTTTAGGAGGCCACACTTGAGAGTCACCCATGAAATCTGAGATCTAGGTCCAGGGTGGCTTTCCACACAGCACTGGGAATCTCAGCCAGGATATCACATGATTTATTCTTAAAGACTTGGAAGCCATAGTTGATAGTCAAAACACATATGGATCTCACATAGTAGACCTTAATGGGCCTTGATTCATGTGATCTTTTGGCCACCCTTTGGGAAGTCTTGCCTGCGAGTGTTCTCCAGAGCTTTTTTAAAAGAGATTAATCAGGGCTGGGAATGTGGCTCAGGTGGTAGTGCACTCCTCTGGCATGAGTGTGTCCCGGGTTCGATCCCCAGCACCACATACCAACAAAGATGTTGTGTCCGCCGAGAACTAAGAAATAAATATTAAAAAAAAATTCTCTCTCTCTCTCTCTCTCTCTCTCTCCTCTCTCACTCTCTCTTAAAAAAAAAAGAGATTAATCACCATTGAATGATTCCCGAATTAATTGAAACACACAGTGCCTCCTACTTCATCCTTGAAATATGGCTAGGTTAAAATCATGAAATTTTTGAAATTCCAGGTGGCACTGGAGAACATTTGGATGTCCTGTTGCAGATCATGACTGTACTAGACATTGCCTTGATTGACTGGATTTCATGAAAATGGTATAGAACAGAGATGCCAGTAAGTTGGAGCCTTCTGAGAAGAGGGCCTTGAGCAATAGAGTACAGGTGTGTGATAAAATATCTGTGGTGGGGCCATGCAGATCTGCCATTGGCTTCCAAATGACTTGTGACTGACGTGGTGCAGTCAGCAGACCCTTATATGTAAAGGCATCTTGTTATGTGCAGACGTTTCAGGGCAATGTTCATAATCAAGATGCTATGGTCAAGGGGACAAGCTGTATGGGATAGCAGCCCAGTTGGTGTATTCTCTGGCAGACCCTGACCCACCACACATGACAGAACTCCTCCAGCACTGTGTCCCAGTTGAACTCTTTGTATGTCATGAGACAAATACCAAACTCCCAGTGCAGTGGAAGAAACACCATGAAAAGTGGAGGACGACCAAATGGATTCACAGTCCACATGGGGAGAACTAAGACCCCAGTGGCCACAGTTTACCTACAAACACAGAATTCAGCATTGCTGCCTTTGTTCTTTGGATAATAAGAAACCATATCCTCCTGGTCACATAGATGCAGACCCAGCTCTGATGGACTCACTACAAAGGAATCGAAAGATACTACAACAACATATATTTCAAGTGCCCAACCTTGGAGGCAGTTTTTCAAGAAGTCATTAGGCCAGCAGAGCTCCATGTTTGTGGAGTGTTTACCCCGTCCCTTACTTTTGGAATCTCCTGTAACACCTCCAAGGTTGTGAACTCCTGAGCATTTTCCATTCAGGATTCTATTTTCAGAGTTTCTTCCTCTTCTCCTCTAATTGTGTCTTACTTGTGGCTATGGTAAGGTCAATGTAATGTTCTGGATGAGAGTGGGAAGATATTTGTGTAGCACATGTTTGCATACAGATTAAATTCATTTTCCTATTTTTCATTCAAAATAGTGAATCCCTGAAACTAACCCATACCCTACTAGAGTCTGACTACTAATCCTTACATGATGGAGAAAAATAAACCTAACAGAAAAAATGTACAGGAAATTAATATGAGGCATGGTATATACTTGGACTTGCCTTTTGCTTTATCACGGCTATGTGTTATAAATCTAGTCAACTTTTTATTGTGATACTTCTATATGAGTTTTAAAAGTAAACAAATATTTAAATTCCTGTCTCCATTTCTCTGTAGCTTATTCAACACATGTATTTTTATATGCATATATAGAATCCTACCTGGTATCACATGTACATTCTTGTGAGATTGCAGACTTTGGAAGATACAAATTGTGAGAAGAGATCACTCCCCCTAAATGCTGATGGAACTGAAAATTCAACCTATGGATGAGATTCCTAGTTGAACAACATTATACATAAAACCATATTCAGTAAAATGAATAATTTTGGATCTGTGGATGATATATATTTCATGGTGAATTTCAATTGGCATATATATTGCTACTTTTTAATTTGTATATATATATACTCTGCAGATTTTTCAAAATATTAAATATATGTGTTTTATTATACATTCCCTAAATTCATTCACTTCATGTATTTGGATTTATAATCAACCTTTCACAAGATTATTCTCAGAAACATTCCTTTTCCTGAAATACATATTTGTTTCCTAGTACTGAAAACTAACTTCAGTGAATGGTGCATAAATATCCTAATATTTTTTTACAGTAATGAACTGAAGTTTAAAATCAATACAAGTAGATTCCTATGGGACATGATGTGTATTTTGTATTTAATTTTTATTCAATATTGGTACATAACTATTTCTTCAGTTTATGTACATCATAGGATATATGCTTTCAACCACAAGTTCACAAATTTATAGGCTTTTGATTCACTTTCAATCACTTCCTGCTTCAGAACACATGTATTCCTCTATGTATCTTGAATGGCCTTTTCATGAGACTTCTTTGCAAACACATTATTTTTGATTTTCATAATCGTTATTGAAGCATAACTCACACACTCTTCATGATAAATAGTGACCCTGAAGCCAGATTTAAAGTTAGGTAGTCAGTATAGTTAGGTAAATCGGGTCTAACATCGAGTGAAATCTAAAATGGAGGCCATGCTGGGAATGACTCAGGGAAAACAGGACAACTCATGGAATGTTAATGAAGTTCCAAAAAGGCCCTAGGCCAAAGTTCACCTGGAAGAAGTATTAACCAACAGCCTCAACAGATTTGGAGATAGCCCATCCCAGAGAAGTGATAATCCCATCCCAAAAGGTGATAATTATGTCCACCTGTGTCCCACCCCTCGGGTCCTCCAATCTACATTCCATCACCAAACCTATAAAAAGGGGAACACATTTGCCCACTAACTGGATTCCACCTTTTGGGTCCCTTTCTTCCTCCGGGAGAAGTCTTTTCTTCTGTCCTTTAATAAATTTCTAATCTCTACTCTGACCTTGCCTCGCATGCTTCTTTGGTGTTATTCTACAACATCGGGGAAGCAAGGACTCGTCACCGGTCAACAGCGGTAATAACCCTAATATTACCATTAGATGTATGACTGGTTGGAATGAATGTATGTATATCAATATGAGATTTCATGTATATTTTAAGATATCAATTCAGTCCATTATTTAAAGTTGGAAACAGTTATATTATTTATTCACATTATGGTCTGTTCATGCATCATCTCTATATTCATAGACACAGGGTACACCTATTTGTATACCCAATAATAATTTATAGGTTTTCAAAATATTGCTCCCAGAAATGGTGGAGTAAATACTCATGTCACCTGATCTACATATTCATTTCATCACAGTAATATTCTGGACACAAAATGCAAATTCACACTTAGGACTGTACCAAAGCCTAAATTGAAGGTGAGCATGGATTAATAAAAACATCCGTGTCCATGTTGCCTAATGCTTTCAAATTTCAATCTTATTGGTTTCTTAAGAAACATAATTGTTTCTTAATAAACATACTGGTTTCTTAAGAAACATATTTGTTTCTTCCTAAGATTATATATTCAACCTCCCCACTCTTGAAAATGTCTAATCCTATCATTTACATTATACTTTGCTTGATTTCCTAACGTCTACATTGATATCTGCTTTTCTACATAGTTTCCCTAGTTCATCATTGTGACTGACTCTTCACATGTGCTAACATTTACATTCACTCTCTTACTGAAACCCTATGGCAAAAGAACTTTTGGTCCAAATCCTATACTCACTCTTCGTCCTAAACCTACACTGCAATCCTACCGAGTATACCTTTTTGAGTTGATGCTCTCTCCTATATTCAATAATACAAGGTACAAGATCCTATGCCATTGTATATTGATTTATCTGATACATCTGTGCAGAATGTAATTCAAACCTGTATATCCCAATCAAGGGTCCAATGACCTTCTTACTTCAAATCTTACCTAGGATTCTGTTTTCATACTTATATTTCACTTATGCATTCTTATAAATATTTCAGGTTCCCAATACCAGTATTCATCCTGCAGAATGACTCCTAACTCAAATCAAACATGCTATTAACCCTAACCATACTCTGTTCCCTAAGTCTAATTTTACAGAAAAGCAGGTACAGAGTTGTTCTTGCAATTCAGGTATGAAGGGGTTCCTGCACCTGCTGAGAACCTCAAAGGTAGATGCAGAAATGATCCCTGGAGAAGATATAGGCAGCTATGTAAGACCTGAGAGAACAAGAGTCATCTTCCATGGCAAACAACCTGGAAAGGATGAATATACAATGTTGGTAAGAATGTTGGTAAGAATGTAAACAAGTATGACATCCATAGAAAACAGTATAGATGGACCTCAGGAAATTAAAATAGAATGTGTGTGTGTGTGTGTGTGTGTGTATATATATACACTCACACACACACAAACATACATACATACATACCACTACTTGGCATTTCTTCAAAGGAAATAAATTCAACAATTTAAAAAGACACCTGAGGGGCTGGGTTGTGGCTCAGTGGTAGAGTGCTTGCCTACACCACATACAAATAAATAAAATAAAGGTCCATCAACAACTAAAAAATATTTTTAAAAAGAATTTTAAAAAGCACCTGAATGACCATGTTTAATGTGACACTAATCACAATAGGTAAGATATGGACTCAGTTGGGGCTGGGGTTGTGGCTCAGTGGTAGAGTGCTCACTAGCATGTGTGAGGTGCTGGGTTAAAACTTCCCCACCACATAAAAATAAATAAGTAAAAATAAAGGTATTGTATCTAGCTACAACTAAAAATATTTAATAAAATATATGGACTCAGTTGAGGTGTCCATCAACAGATGCATGAATAAAGCAAATACAGTATATATACATGATGGAATATTATTCAGTCAAAGAAGAATTAATTCTTCCATTTTCAGGAAAACAGATCTTGTTAAATTAAATAATTCAGCCACAGTAAGGAAAGTATTGCCTGTTTTCTTTCATATGTGGAAACTAAAAACTAAAGAAATATCCATAAAGAAAGACAATTAATGACCAGGAAGCAGTTAACAGGGAGAAGGAAGTGTGAGCAAGGGTAGAAAGAAGGTCAATTCATGATACATGCATGTATGGAAATGACATAATAAAACCCATTAATTTATGCAATTAATATATGATTATATGTATATGTGTACACACACACACATGCACACACACACACACACGAAAAACAGGAGATTATTACAAAGATACCTAAGAGAAAGGATAATGTGAAGACATAGGAAGAAGATGGAATACATAATCCAGGGAGAGAATTCTCAGATGAAAACATCCTAATAACATCTGGATCTCAGCCTTTCAACCTCCAGAACTGTGAGACAATCAATTTCTATTGTTCAATCGACTGCACTTTCTTATGGCAGCCCAAGCTGACTACTACACATCCCTTTCTGCAGAGAGAAAGATAAGGTGTACTCTGCCTTCCCCCATGGTAACTCTCAGCCTTCTGATGTGGAAGATGGGGCCTTGCATGAGTTTGTCACTGTGTCCTGCAGCACCTGGCACTTTTCTCATTATTTGAATATTTTGATGACATATAACAGCTCTAACAGTTTGAAAACTGAATGCCAGAATGAGTACAGATTGGCCAGTTCCAGATTGAAGAAAATGAAGATTGGTAGAAAATTAAGGGATGCCAAAAGTAGTAATCAAGATAATGAATGAACAATTTTCAAAAATCCAAATTAACACGAAAACTCTATGATGAACTCCAAAACATTAAACATTTAAATAGAGCAGGATCCACTAGATGTTATTCAAAAACTTAACCACAGAAATATCACAGACTGCAGCCAATAAGAATGGAACCCTGTCCATAGGGCTGGAGTTGACCCAGAGAGATTTAGCTGACAGGAGAACATGGAGGTGTAATTAGTGTCAGAGGAGATGTAGGGACAGGCTGACAGCAGGGGTTCATTCAGAACTCTTCACCAACCAGTATGGAAGTATTTTAATATTGTAATAATCCACACAGCCACACTGTTTGAGCCATGGAACACCAGCCTTTGATTACAGGTGGAATCAGTCACTCCAGAGTATTCTGACACTGACTGGAAACATTTCTAACATAGTAAACCACCACTTGAATGAGAGGGTCAAAGTCAAATGAATTCTATGTAAATTTCTATTCCATGCAAGTCATACATTCTGATTATTGCTACTATTAATATTAATTAAATTACAGAGAATGTTGTCAACTGGCTTTTGGTGAAAACTTTCCCTAAAACTCAATGAAAATCAGTACAAGGAATTCTGTATCAGTATATTATTTTTGCCATATGTTCTTCATTCTTTTCTTTTGGTGGGGGGACTGATTTGCTCTTCATGTATTTGGAACTGTACAATAGCTAACATTCAAATGCAATATTTAAAAACAAAATGTGGTTAAAAAGCCATTTTAATGTCACTTGATAATTTCTGAAACAACTAGGAATTTGAAAATATGTAATTGAAAGTGAAATTCCCAATGCAGTTTTTGAATGTATTCCTCAAAAACAGGAAAGAAAAAAATGCTTCAGTTTTACTCTCACAAAGGGCCTTACTCCTTGATGGCTCTATTGCCCTGAAATACATGTTGAAGGGTTAATGGAGCCTTGGAAGTCACACACCCACTTGCCTATCTGCTAGAGATCAGGGTCACACTGGGCTTTTCAAACTTACTAAAACAACATCAATCTGATTAAATAGACAAAACGTGTCACTCCAGTGACAATCACTCTTTAACAAGAATGTCTGCTGGCAGTACACAGAAGAGTCCATAAAAAGAATTTCCCATGTTTGAACCATTTGTTATTAAATTCACATTCCTACAATGGACACCTGAGATGCAAAACAATTTCTTCTAGTGCCCTACAAGTACTTTGTTTTGGCTATAGGCAATATTTACCAAAACCATGTGTGTATGTGGAGAGGGGGTTACCATGTTCTATGCACCCCCACTTATTGCTCACAACTTCCTGAGTCAGGTTCCTGCTCTAGTGTAGTACGTGCACCAGATGGAAAGGAAATCTGCACATCAACTATTCCACTGGCATAAGAACCACATCGGGATTTATGTTATCTCCACTGGAAAGTAGGCTCAGAGTAATATGGAAAAATTTTCAGTATAATATGCACAGGATATACTTAGTGCTTGCATAAGTTTTCAAGTTCTATGGCTATGGGCAAAGGCAAATGCCTTCCTATATTTGCCAAAACATTTCAACTGATGTCATAATTTCTTTACCAAAAATCCTGCCTGTTGGGGCTGGGGTTATGGCTCAGTGGTAAAGCACTTGCCTAGCACAGGTGAGGTCCTGGGTTTCATCCTCACCACCATACAAACAAATAAATAAAATAAAGGGTGTGTGTTTGAATTTGTCATTTTGTCTCATGTTCTGAGAACATGAAGGAAAAACGTTTTTTTTTTTATGTTGTTCTTGTTGTTGGTTTGAAATGGACTGTTAACCAGTGAGTCTTTCTATGTCAGTGAATCCCACTGGGTTTGTGGTTAAAGAGAGTAGAGAGAAGAATGCAGCTGTGAATGTGTCCTGTCTAGTGAAAAACTTTCTAGCACTCCTCATGTCCAATTTATGAATGGACTGCTGCTTTTATTGCAGATGGGCAACACCTACCATGATCCTAAATTCCTGTATTCTTCCTGAATATTGGTCACTCTCTGAAGGGGTTCGTGGTTTTGTGTCCAAGATGTGTACCACCTTCAAGCTCTGTGACATGGCCATGGACTGGATTGCTGAAGGGAATTCCAAGCATCTCAGAAAACTCAAAAATTAGCATGACTGGTAAGGATCTCTCTGGAGAATCCTGCTTGGATTAATAGCAACCCAAGTAGCATGATTAGGAGCTGTCAGTGCCACAGTGTTCATCTTGAAGAAAAGTCTTTCCCCAGGCTTCTTTCTTACCTATTGTTCTGTTCCCCTGAATGTCAGGGAGTACTTTGCCTTCAGGCACTCCTTTGGGAATCCTCAAGAAAACAGTTTCAAATGGAAATGAAGAGGCCTAATCTGTGCTTTTTAGGTAAAGTGCTTTGTAAACAATGTGTCTGAATCAGACTCTTGGCCCTGTGTGTGGCTGTGAATTACATTCTCATCACCCCAGGAAACTCAAGAGAAATCTTATGGGTCCATCAAATCTAAAAGGATGAAAAAGAAGAGTAATATTGGATGAAGTCTCTAGCCTTCCTCTGGTCAGGTTCCTGACCCCTGTGAAGTTAAGAACAGGGATTTTCTAGGTCAAATGAGTTGTTGTAAGCCCTACAGTAACTAGCACACAGGTGTTTGGGTTTTTTCATGACTCCAGTACACATAAAGAATCTACCCCTGGCAGGCAGGAGGCCTCTAATTTGAGAGGCAGAGCAGTATTAACTACAGGCCCATTTTATCTATCCTGTTTCTCAGGAAAGGCGTCCATGCCACCATGACATTTGGCATATGATGGGCATGAGAGCTTACTTTGCACACCATCTTAGACTGCTCCCCCTATGGAAACCCCAGCCAGAATGTTATGATGAGTGTCTGTATGGAAGAAGATGAGGGCCATGTGGGAGTGTTTTTGTTAGAATAGTGGTCTTTTGTGTGGTGGTTGGAAAAGATGACTGGGTCCACCTCAGCTTGAACTCTGGTGTGATGCCATTAGAAACTGAGTTCTGGAACTGATCTCAGAGAACTATTGCCATGAATTGTGTTAGGATTTGAGAAGGCCAGGCATTAGAGGAGCCTTTGGAACCTGAGATCTAGGCCGAGGGTGGCTTTCTCCACAGCACTGGGAATCTCAGCCAGGATTTCACATGATTTTCTTGTTAAAGCCTCTTCAGCTGAAGTTGAGAGGCAAAACACACATGAACTTCATATTTTAGACCCCAATGGGCCTGGATTCCTGTGACCTTTTGCCACTCCTTGGGAAGCCTTGCCTGCATGAGATCTCCAGAGCTTTCACTGAAAGGAGATTCCTCAACTCTTAATGGCCCGTGAATGAATCAAAACACCCAGTGCCAACTTCTTCATTCTTGAAATATGGCTAGGCCAATACCATGAAGGTTTTGTGAATGCCATGACCAGAAATCCCTGGAGAACCTTTAGATCTCCTGTTGCTCATCATGACTGAACCAGTGAGTGCCGTTTTTGACTGAGTGGAATTCATGACCATGGTGAAGAACAGCTATGCCAGTGAGTAGGAGCCAGCAGGGAACTGGGCCTGGAGCAATGGAGTGCAGGTGTGTGATCAAACATCTGTGGTGGACCCTTGTGGTTCTGTCACTGGATTCCAAATGTCATGTGACTGACAAGGTGCAGCCAGCAGACCCTAAAATATAAAGGCATGTTGCTGTGGGGAGAGGATCTGGTGCAATGCTCAGAATCAAGTTGCTATGCTCAAGTGGGCAAGATATATGGGAGAGCAGCCCAGTTTGGGTTTTTTCCTTCAGACCCTGACTCACCCCACGGGACAGAGCTCCCTCCAGCAATGTGTCCCAGTTGAACTTTTTGTATTTCAAAAACAAACACCAATTTTCCAGGAAAGCTGCAACAAATGCCATTAAAACTGGAGGGTGAGCCAAAGGTTTCACAATCCACCCAGGGAGACATTCATACCCCAATGGCCACAGTTACCTATGAAGAGAAGATTCAGCTCTGCTGCCTCCTGTTTGTATTGGAAAATATGAAACCATGTCTTCCTGTTCACATAGACTCAGACCAATCTTTCATGGTCTCATGACAAAGGAAGCTAAGGCACAAAGCTATATTTCTAGCTCACAAATATCAGATAGTCAAGAAGTCAATAGGCCAGCACAGCTCCAAGTTTGTGGAATGTTTACTGTGTCCTCTACTTTTGGAATCTCTTCTGCCACACCCAAGCTTGTGAGTTCCTCAGAATTTCCCATTCCAGATATGTATTCACAGATTTTTTTTTCTCTTCTCTTCTCATTGTGTCTTATTTGGGGTGATAGTAATGTCAAGGCATTGTGGTGGATGACAGTGGAAGATTTTTATGTGGCACATGTTTGCATACATATTAGACTCATTTTCCATTTTGCCATTTGAAATATTGAATCTCTGACACTAACTCATAACCTACTAGACTCTGACTACTAATCCTAACATGGATAAAAATAATCATAAACTAATTAAAGTACAGGCATTTCATAATAGGCATGGTGGAAACTTGGTCTTGCCTTTTGCTTCATTGGGAATACATATTATAAAACCTGTCACACATTTATCTTGTATTAATTCTCCATGAATTTTCAAAGTTAACAAATATGTAACTTCCTGACTCCCTGTCTCTGTCGCCTGGGTCACAATATATATTTTTATATACATATATAGAATTCTACTGCTATCACAGTTGTATTCTTGAGAGTACTCTGACTTTGGAAAATACAAATTTCATAAAGAGATCACTCCCCCCATACACTGAGGGAACTGAAAATTCAATCTGTGGTGAACTTTATACTTCAACAATTTAGACAGGAAACACTGTAGAGGAAAATGAATATTTTGAGTACATATATGAAGGATATATATCCCCTTATGAATTTCGATTAGCATATGTACTATTACATTTTAATGTATTATATATATATGTGTGTGTGTATATATATATATATATACACACACACACACACACACACACATACACACAGTGTACGGATATGCAAACATGAGAACATATATGTCATATACATATACTACCTTGATTCTTTCATGTCCAACTGTGTGGATTTTTAATCAACATTTCACAAGATGTTTCTCAGAAATATTCATTTTTTGACATACCTATTTATTTCTGAATACTCAAAATGAACTTCAGTGAATATTGAGTACTAACCCTAATATTTCTACAGTAAGTGACCCAGTTTAACATCAATGAAAGTATAATCATATGGGACATGATGTGTCTTTTGAAGTTAATTTTCTTTCAAAATTGTTATATTCCTATTTCTTCAGTATATATACATCACAGGATGTATCATTTCATCCATTCACAAATTGATATGCATATGATTTACTTTCATTCACTCCCTGTATCAGAACTCATGTATTTCTCCATGTTGCTTTACTTGCTTTTTCACGAGATTTGTTTTATAACACGTTACTTTTGATTTCCATCATCATTTTTGAAACAAAACTCAAACACAGTTTGTTATAATTAGTAACTCTAATATTACCACTAGGTGCATACCTACTTGGATTGAATGTTTATATGTAAATACCAGATTTCATGTATTTTTTAAAATATGTTCAATCAGTTTCTTTCAGAACAGGAGAGGGCAGGAATGTTTAATGATATTTTACAGTATTGGCATTTTCATTCATGAGTAATATACAGACATATATAGTCCACAAATTGAAAAGGTCTTAAGACTAAATGCCAGTGTTCTCTTAGCTGAACTTGGTCACACGACTACAAGAAACACCTTTTTTTTTTCATTACCTGCAGCCTGAGGCACTGGATTTCAATACCAAGCACCTCAACCAATCAATCAATCAATCAATAGATATAAATAAATCAATAAAAGTTTCAGCCAAGAACCTGTCATTCTGACCTCATTCTTTTCAACATTTGTTGTAACCTCCTTTCACTAAACAGAAGACTCAGTAGGCTCAACCTGAGAGGGTGAAGTATAGGCTCTGTCTACTCAAGAGTAGTTAAGTCAAATCCAGTGCATGGGCTGTGATGAGGGACAGGCTGTGACCATTTGGTATATTTTGTGTCTCTGGAGGCTATCAGTATTGGTATTCATCATTAGGTCCCTCTTTTATGTTCAGTAGATCTAGTTTTCTCTGCTGTATAGGTGCTCGAAGATCTACTGAGAGAAAATTGGGCACCTCAAAAACCAGTAAGTGGTGAGTGTGCAGTGGCATCCTGAGAAAGGGGGTTTAGGCTCCTTGAAATTAGGTTGACTGACTATAGTGGGGCCTGACAATTGGGGACAGGAATCCTTGTGGTAGTCTCTAGAGTCTGCAGGCCTAGGTCCTCCTCTGGGCCAAGCCAACCCTGAGTCCTTACTGGCCAGTCAAGTTTTATTGTCTTTATGTTTGGTTTTATCATTCACTCATATCAAATACTTTTCTTGATATTGTTGCATTTGTATAGACCCTGTTATTACACTTAAAAACAATGGTTTGTACATTTATATAAATTTATCTATGAAATTTTCTGTATTGTGGTTTCTTGGTCTTTAAATTATTGTAGTGTTATAGTTCTATAATATACATTAATGTCAGGTAGTGAGTGCTGCTGATTTTTATCTTAAGATCAGAGTCCATGGCTAATTTTATATTTATGTAATCTTCCAGAAGAATTTTAGAATTTTTTCTTTGTTCTCTGCTTCAATTAAAAGTAAAGCATTTTGAAATTTTAAAGGAGTATTATTATTAATTAGCTTGGTCAAAATGGTCAACTTTATTAGTTTTTTCATCTATACATGGGTTGAGTAACTCAGTCTTTTATGTGCTTCTATGTATTATTTTTTCAAATTTCACACATTTCCTTTTTAAATATGCTTACTTATGAAATACAACATTCACATGACATATATAAAAAACTTACATGATGAAATAGACTATTTTTTCCTCTGGATTAAATGTGAACTAAAAATTTGTGTCTTCTTCTAGAAACCATTACTTCCCACAGTTTAATATTTATCTCTTCCTAAATGTACATCCTATTTAATCAAGACTTTGTTTCAACTCTTTAAATAAATACTGCTGTATTCTTATATATACATGTGCCATATTTTTTTTTCTGGTGGGGGTGTATCAGATTCTTCAATAGCAAAATGGATTGCACAAACGGATAGAAGCAGCTCAAATTCTTTCGTTCATGATAATGAATTCAATTAACAGGTTTATCTATAGTCTTTAATAAGGGGCATATTATGTGATTTTATTTTACATTAACTAATTCTTAATGATGTTGAGTTTTTTATGATTACTGAACTCTTAGATATCTAATACAAGTTTCTTGTATGCATTTTCTTTGCAATCCACCCCCCCCACACACACAGAGGTTGTTTTATTATATGTGAGGAAATTACTTTCTTTCATTCTATCACCTTGGACCCCTTAATGGTATTTGATGAACAAAATTTTGATTTTAATATTATAAAATTATGAATTTAAAAATATTTTGTGTTACTTTGAAAAGAAATTACTAATTTTTGGTTTTGTTGTTCTTTTCTCTTCTTGTAATATTGGGAATTTAAAGTATGATTTCCTTTTACTGAGCTACATCCTCACTCTTTTTTTTAACCCTTTTTAAATTTTATTTTGAGAAAGGGTTTTGCTCATTTTCTGTGATCACTTGAATAATTATGATCCTCCTGCCTCAGCCTCCAGAGTACTGGATATTCAGTTTTGCACCACCACATTCATCTTATTCCTCTCCCTGTTTATTACATTAACTTTTTTATGCTTTATGTTTTCTTTCATATTTTAATATTACTTATTCATAATTTATATATTCAATATTTATTATATGAAAGTGAATTGTTATGTGATATAAATGATGGTACAATACCATTATGGAAGGGGTCAGGGATTAAATCCAGGGGTGCTTAGTCACTGGGCCACACTATCAGCTATTTTTTTGTATTTTATTTAGAGAGAGGGTCTCCCTGAATAGCTTAGGGCCTCATTCCTGAGGCTGGCATGAAACTATTTTTTAATGCTTTATATTTTATTTTATATTTTAATATCATTTATTAATAATTTTTATATTCAGTACTTAGTACGTGAAAATGAGGTAGTATGTAGTGAGTGAAGAGTACTATTGCATATTTATTGCCACACAGATGTTTCTTTATTCCAACATCTTTTTTTGGAAAGAATGCCATTTTTCTTTCCTGCATTGCAATCTCTCTGATTTATGATCATCTAAATAGCAAGGGACTCATTAAGAGTTTTATCTTGAGTTCCACAGTTTATGCATTTTATTTTGAGGGATTAACTGGTTGTCATAAATCACAGCATCAGTTGTTGGTTTCATCATGGTATTTTGTTCAGTGGTAGACTTCATGTACACCAATGCCTATAGCAAATAACTTGGGTGTGTATTAGTCTGAGTGTCATGGCAAGTCGAGATTCTTGTCTTTGCACTAAGTTGTTTAAAAAATGGCAGAATAATCTTCATATAAACTTTACAGAATGTATTCCCATCAAGTGAAACATCATGCTATATATACATACATGTTTCATTATATAGTATATAATTTACATGATTTTTAATTTCAAATTTTCCAGTGCTCTTTCAATTTCATTTGCTTTTTAAAAACTCCAACATTGACACTGATGATTCTTTATGTGGTATGTCCTTTTTCAGTATTTGCTAAATTTGCTCTTTTGCATAGAATTTTCTTTCTCTTATAATATACTTTTTCCAAACTATTAAGATAAATGATTTGCTAATAATTTCTTAGTTATTTCATGGATTACTAATTTAGATATATGTTTCTTTTAAAATCTCATCTTTAGATGTATCCCACTCTTTTACAGCCTAATGGAGGTTTAATTGGCACATATTAAGCTGTACACTTCTTAGGAATATACTTTTATCATTTGACATATGTTCATACCTAAGAAACCAGAACCATAACAAAAAAATATTATATACATTACTACAAAGTATTCCATAGCATATTTTTACATCTCTTTTTTTGACCTTTCTCACAATCTTTTACATAATAAATTTGATCTTATTGAGACCCTCAAGAACAGGACATTGAAATTATATAGATTCTTGAATTATCACAAAGATGAATACCATTATCTATTTTCTGCCTACATGAAGAAACAGAACATTAATGGTGCCCTAACAACCTCTTCGTGCTCTTCTCCTCTTACTACTCCTCCATAATCCTCAATGGTAAGTACTATTATTTTCCATCTAATACTATTAAAGCATTTAAAAAAGCAAGCAATAAAAGAAGTTTGGCTCCCTCTTGACTCAATAATTTAAAAAGCCCCCTTCTTGTCCTCCTCTTCCCCTTGGTCATTTTTCTCTTTCTAGATTAACTTTCCTCACATTTTTTTCTTATTCTTAAGGTCGTTGGCAGTAAGTAGACCACTGCCTCATGATCTTTTCTGATGTGGAGCTTGGACCATGTTTTGACTGATGTGAAAAATGGGGCCCAGTATTCTTACTGAGAAGTCCTGCACTGTAGAGTGTGATGGCATTTGAAGGAAATTTTCCAAGTGGTAAGTTTTGCAATGTTAGTGACCAATTTTTTCTAGGGGTAGAATTAATGGTTTATGGTGTATGCCTGAGTAAAAAGCTCCACACTGTTCCAATGTGGACCTACCATTTACCTTGCCAAGCAGGCTTGGCAATTTCTGTCAATTAACATCTCTGAGACCATTAGTCTTTTTTGTGTATGTATATTTTTTCTACCATTCTGGTGAGTATAAAACAGTCTCTGTTGTGTTGAATTTTAACTTTAAATACTATAGCTTTATACTCACATATTTATTTATTTACACATTTATTTGTCATTTGACTCTTTTCTCTTTTTGGCATCTTTTCAAAAAACTTCTAATCTGTGTTATACTCAACTGGGACATTTTTTCTCCCCCAAAATATATAGTACTTAATATATTATGCACTATAAGCACTTTGTTATAAAAGTTAACTAGTATATCTCCAAATCTAGCTCTTACCTTTGGACCTTGAGACACACTTAAAATGACAAAAGTAAAAATTTTGTACTAAGGATTAAAATCAGGGGCACTTGACTACTGAGCACATCCAGAGCTCTATTTTGTATTTTATTTAGAGACAGGTTTTCACTGAGATGCTCTGTTCCTCACCATTTTGTAGGCTGGCTTTGAACTCATGATCCTCATGTCTCAGTCTTCCAAGTTTCTGGGATTACAGGCAGGTGCTAATATGACTGAAAGAAAATTAAGGTTCACAGAGGCAAAGCCCTAGAAATTTACAGAGTGGAATATTGGAAAGAATAAAGTAACTAAATCAAATATCTGTAATGCATATGAACCCCCAGAGATTTTAGTTAAAACCAGGGCCCATACACACCATGATTTTATTAGCAGGGACATGCCCATAGGATGAAAATGATAGAGGTTGGGGTGATCTAGTATACGTGCATTGGGGAAAAATTTCCATATAGCCCATAGTGGTATCTGAACATGGCTTTGTCCTTTGCTCTGCTTCAAAGTTTGGCTATGTCCAATGAGCATAGTTAGGATTGGTGATCTCCATATTTTCTATGTATTTTGGAGGTAGTGTTCTAAGCAGCTCTCTTTTCATTCCATGGTTTTATACAGTTGGATAAAGATAAAATTTAGGTTTTGTATATTTGTCTCTTGAACTGCTTCAGTTTGCAGGCCCAGAATGCCCTTCCTTTCTTCCTTTTATTGTCCTTGGAGCTGCATTTTCTAAAATTCTGGCAATTACTGTGAGCAATAACAAAATCACTGGGTATCTGCCATGTCCTGTGCTAGGAGCCTAGACTATATCAGTTTTAAAGGTAGCTGTTTTTGTACCGTCATGTAATCTTGTGTAATTTTTTGTTGTCAGAAAGAGCAATAGCTTGGTCACAAAACTTCTTTAATCTGAAGTACTAAGCTTTGTTGGAATAGAAACTATGTGTTGTGGCCTAAAGAACTTTGCCCTCTTTGCTTAAACTACTTCTCATGATTTATACCTTAATAAAACATCCTAAAGCTAAACATTACTTTCTTTATTTGTATTGGACAGTTCTGAACTATATAAGGGGAAATTTGATGCTGACATAAATGTGTTAATGATATTTTTATTTTTTTTAGATTGATGGGTTACTATCTTGATTCTATCCTACTACATTGAAAGCAGAAAGTTTTGCTGGTTAGTGTGTCCATCATCTCTTGTGCCAAGAAATGTGTGCTTTTGGAAACTTATTTTTTATTCTGACACATAGGCAATAGATGGCTGAAGATTTCACCAATAATTTTGTCTTTGTCAAAGTAATGGGCATTAAGACTTGCATCTGTCTCGAACTTCCTCAATTATGTCATTTTTCCAAATTAGATAGACATATTTTTTAAAGTAGATATTTTGAAAGTGTGGATTCATTAAGAACTATCAGTAGCTACAAGTATGCTCAGAAAAGTAACAAAATTAAATCAATCAATTGCTTATGTACATAAGAAAATATATATTCATATTGAAATTAAAAACACCTCTAGTGACAATCATGTAAAAAACAAAATACATAGGATAATTTTGAGAAAGTTCTGAAAAGTTGAAAATTGAAAATTAGAACACATGGCTTGCTTCTAGAATATCCAGTAACATCTCTAAGCACACCCCTACTTTTTTTTGGATGGCTTTACCTTTATAAAAAGATGACAGAAATTGTGTTGTATCGTTGTGGCACTAAGGATTTGGCCTATGTATGTTTTACCAGTGAGCTATATCACCAGCCCTTTTTATTATTATTATTTTAGATGAGGTCTTGATAAATTATTGAGATTATACTCAAAGTTGTGATAATCTTGACTCAGCCTCCCAAGTACTTGGAATTACATCTGTGTGCCACAACCCTAGAAGAGTTTGTATTCTTGATTTTTAAATTATTATAGTTGGATAAAGATAAAATTTAGGATTACAAATGTGTAGATCTTTTACCATTTTGTGGGAAAATATGGAGGACACAGAGAGAGGATACAGCTCTCTACATCTTAGGAAGTGGAACACCAATTATTGATTCACCTGCAAATTATTCAGCATTTAAATGTTTACAGAGGTTTGAGAGGCATGGATGCAAGGGCTGTGAGAAAAGGCAACAAGGTATTTTAAAGTGTAAAGAAGAGGACTCTAAGAAAATCAGTGCTGAGGTACCAGGGTATGAAGAATAGAGTCCCTGAGGATTAATTGTAGAATTGTAGAAGACATATAAGAATGTAAACAATGCAGTGGATGCATTTTTAAAAAGATTTTCATGGATAGGAGTTGGTCAAATGTTCTAACTCTCACACACCACCCACATATCCACTAACATTATTCTCCTTCCACCTCACCTTCATTCTACCACTCAATTCCACACCAATTATCCTTAATATTCACATTCTTTGAAGAGAAACGTGTGAGCTGGTGGTATTCTGGAGATAACCTTAGGAAGAACTCCCTACCTAGTCTGTTGTAGAAATCAGATTGAAATGAAAAAGTTCAGGGCCATCTTTTTTTTGCATCTGTTTCTTGTGCATGCATTTGTGCACACATACAAATAACTGAAGTTTTCAATTATAGATATAATGGATTATGTAAACTTGGGAGTATTGAGCCAAATAATGGTAACCCTGAAGATATACATGTTCAGAAAATGTATGGATCATACATTTCCTATCACACTGATGTTTTACTTCATTGTTTACACCAGAGAAGTTTTTCTGTGTAATGTAGTATAATCTACTGAACACACCAAAATGAGTTTGTGTGTGACAGGCACAAAGAGAATTAACATATTGATATCTTGTTTACTAATAAATTTAATGTAACATACATTTTTTTTATCTTTTAACTTGCTTATTTTCAGTTTGATACAATTAGGCAAAAAGAATAAATTACTATATTATTTTGTTGCTGTTTTTTATTTCTTTTGTTATATAAATTTAAGTTGTATAACTGGGCTTAGCAATATATATATATATATATATATATATATATATATATATATACAAAAATCAATTATTTAGCTGAACAACTTAATATATCTTACAGAAAGTGTATAATATAGTTATAATGAAGTACCCAGACATGAATAAAATTAAAATTATATAATGTAAAGGAAAATATATGTGATTGTATGATGTGATACTAAGTGATAAAAGACACAAAAATAATTACATCTCTTATATATGATAACTAAAATAAAATTTTTTGAAAATAGATTATTGATTACTATATATAGGGAGAGTTCCGAGACATTAGGAATGGAATAAGAACATATGGATATTAGTAATATCTGTAAATGTATGTATTAAAATATTGCACTGAGTCCCATTAGTTTGTACACTTGATGTGTTAATAAAATTCATCATCTCAATAATTACTTCATTCTATATTAAGAAAACTAAAATTCTACTGTCTTTGGGATTCTCAGAATGTTGTGTAATACTGTTAAGTGTGATATTTTAATACACACCATTATTTTTTATGCATTCATCTTATATTTTCCTCTTTTGTGTTTTGTCTGTTTGTTTGGGTAGGGGTTTAATACACAGAATATACAATGTATTTTTTTCTGTGTCTTGATTATTTGACTTAGCATGAGTTTTTCCAGCTTCATCCATATTATTTCAAATAAATAAATAATAAATTTTGAATTCAGGATTTCACTTTCACTAAGGTATATCCTCAGTAAATTTTACTATTAATTTTTAAGACAGCATCATGCATAACTACTGAGGGTGGCCTTGAAAAAAATGCCATAATTTCCACTATAACATTCTTATTTGAAAATCCAGGTGAGGTGGCCAGCCACAGCATCTTATTTATATCTTCTGGAGCATAGAAGATCATATCTCAGGAGAATTTTTTTAAGAAAACAAGAAGTTAGTGTTCAATCCAAAATGGTAGCAGGCTCGGAGAGATCAAGTCTCTGACCTCTTCAGCTGTGCAGGCATAGGGAGTCGTAAACTGTCTAAATGCTGTTTGCTCAGGATCACTAGGCAATGCTGAGTTGACATGGATCTGGGGCAAACAGTCTGGGCCTCTTGGAACACACACCGAGCCCGGATTGGCTGCATTCAAGCTCCCTTTCACCTGCTTCTCACAGCCGAACTGCTATGACTCAGCACTAATGATCCTGCTGAAACAACTGGTAGGCCCTTCTGAACGTACGAAGGTAAATGCCAACCTAGCGTTCATAGACAGTGGCCACAGGATTGAAACGGGGCTTGGGAGAGACAGTCAGGACCCACACGTTCCCTTCTAATACCTTTCCTCCCAAGCATCAAATAAATTTATAGGAGTAAACAGTAACTCAGCAGTCAAACAGAACAAGAAGTAACATGAGCAGTATGAAAATGAAAGAAAAAAAAGGAATACAAACAATGCAGGACAGCCTAAATATTCAGGAGGGCCTAGAGGCATCAGAAAAATGGTCAAATAAAGAACTCAAGGAATAACTTAGACAGATGGAATGGAACCTTAAAGAGGACATGAGACAGCAAATTCAAACAGTGAAAGAACACATTGAAAATGAATTACATAAACAGATAGAAGAAATTAAGCATCTTTATCAGGATATAGAGATTATAAAAAAAATTGAACAATAATTCTAGAAATGAAGGAAACTATAAACCAAATTAAAAACTCAAATGGGAGTATCACTAACAGAGTGGAACAAGTAGAAGCCAATGCTGAGGGCCATTACCAAGTAGAAATGACGCATCAAAATCCTTGCCAGCGTACCCCATGTTAAATGGACTTGCCTTGGAAATTTCCTGCGACCTTGCTTGTGTGTTTGAGAAAGGTGACCCTGCTCAATCACCAGGGTGGATCCAAGATTAGGGTGTATCTTGCAGGAAGTATCCCCGTCCTTGGGTTTAGGACGTGACAATAGGAGTTTTAGGGAAGTTGGAGGTTGAAGATTATTCTTGCTGGGAGTAGGGCGTGCCTGCTGCCTGAGTTCCCACTGAGTTCTTGTGGAGAGAAAGTATTTAGGACTTGAATTGTGCAGGAGATTGGGATTGCCCCTGGACCTGTGTGGAGGCGGTGTGAGTTCGGGAATAAAGAATTGCTGTATGAATCTACAAAGTGTGGGTGCCTCCTGATCTTGTGCCCAGCCAAGACTTTGGCACTATGGTGGTCCATACTCAGGATGTCTGAAGCTTGGGGGTAAGTGAATTTTCTCACTCCTGAAGGAGAGAAAAAAAAAATGGGTGACCATTTCAAAAAACAATGTTTTCTTGTTTTGATTAATTTTGTCTTTATTTCAAGTTGCCTGTTCCTAGAACTTTCTCAGGCAAACTGGGGAAAATGGTTAACTCAAGGTTTGAAGTTGTTCGCCTCCGAGGAAGAGAAATTGTTAGAGGAAGGAGGCACCTCACTGAGACCAAGAACAGTTAGGATATATGTTGATACAATACAAAAATGTAGCCCATGGCTTTATAGAGATGAGTTATTAAGTATATCAATGGGACCATCATGATATCCTGTAGAAGGATTTTTCTCCAACAAGAAAGAGATGGCTAGTTCTGTTTACTATACTTGTCTAAGATCTTGGTTTTTACAGACATCTGATTAATTTACAAAGCTAAAGTGTTAAAATATCAACCACTAAATATGAAATCAAGTACTCTTTACTTATTAAGTTCCATAAGGTAATATATTTAAACATTATCTGTGTTTTCATAAATTTGTAAATAGAAAAAAGTGTAATTTTGCTTTGGTCTGTGTCTTTCCTGAAACAAGGTCACTAAGAGTTAAGATTCTATCATGTGTAATTTATATACAAAAGTATAAGAAGTTTCAGTTGGGTTTCAATTACAGTATAATAGTACCTTAGAAAACATGAAAATATTTCATCTTATTAAAGTGGAGTAATTTGTCTAAATCAGAAATTTTATAAGGGTTGTTTCAGAATGTGAATTTATAAAAAGCATTAATGGTTAAAAAAGAGATATAAAAAGGTTCAAGATGTGGAAATATATTTTAATATAAAGGTTAAAGGAAAAAGAAATGTTTCTAGATGAGATAATCTCTGTGTGGTAATGTAAAAAGTTGTAAATGCCATTTAAAAAGATTTTGAGGAAACTAGACTTACTTTAAAAGCTTGAGAAAGGAAGAAAAAAAAGGTATTTGTATATGGCAGATTGAGACAAAGCTTCTTAATGAAGTAAAAAAGAGCCTTTGGTTGAAGGGCAGCCATGTAAACTCACATTAAGCAATTTAAACAGAATCTAAGCCTCGTTTTAAAGAGTAAAGCTGTACATGGTGAAAAAGTACATTTAAAAGTACAGTATAGATGATAATTGAAGGCTTTAAAAGGTTAAATTGAAGGTGATTGAGATACCTTCATGGTGGAAAAAAGATTGCTTTACTCATCATTAAAGCAAAAAGGGAGAATTGGAAAGGGGTATATATCCCCCAAAGATAAACTTAAAATAACCCTTTTTACTCTAAACTTTTTAAATTTGTATTCATCAGGACTTAGTGCTGCAGAAAGACAAATGTATCCGAAAAATGTACATTATGCCTAAGGTACTTTGGAAAGATATTCTAACAGGACAATGGAAAGCTTCTGACCCAGTGTTTGTCTGGAGTCGGGGTTCTGTTTTTGTGTTTCTACAGGGAGAACAGCAATCAATTTGGATTCCAGAGACACTAGCTAAAGCAATTTCTACAGAAAGAGAAGATAATTTGACTCAAATCCATAACAGCTGATATCCAGAGCCCCAGCTTGGCTATTCTTACATCTGCGACAGTGATTAACCATGGTGCCTTTTTTCAATATCTATTTTATTATTGCATTTTTCCCACATCATAAAGTTCTATTTTATTTTTTGAGCTCATACAAACCTAGGTTAATGTTTTTCTGATCAGTTTTGTTTTTTGACTGTGTTTTATTTTTTGACTGTGGAGTTTTTAAACATTGCAATGGAGATTTTACCTAGGTAAAGCTACAAGGCTGTTATTATTGTCTTATGTGTTGTATGTCATGTGTGCACTGTTTTGCGTTGCATGTCAGTATGTGTGTATGTCCATATTTTTATATGAGGAGCACTCATGAAAAAATGGATCCGAATTTTTTTTTATTCACGTGATTTAAGTGGTTTAATCTAAATTAGGTAAACAGCTGTTAATGACTGTTTTCAAAGGTGGTTAACAGATCTGTTTGCTTATTAATTTAAATTAGGTAAATAGCTGTTAATGATTGTTTTCAAAGGTGGTTAACAGATCTGTTTGCTTACTATTGTTTTTAAAGGTGATTAACAGATCTGTTTGTTTACTTTCACTTTTCCTTTTCATTATATTTAATAATTCTGTTCAGGATAATGTCTCTTTAAAATCATTGCCAGAATTCCCATCTCCATCCCAGTGCCGGTGAAGACTAAGAAAACCAAACTAAAGCTTCTATGATAGCTATCACGGTAAACTGTATAAACTGATGCATCAATGAATATAACTCAACAAGTAATGCTTAATCAAGGACTTGATTTACTTTGGGAGGAAATGGACATATTGATAGACTCTTCCACTTTGAACTGCCTGCAGAACTTGCCTGGACTATATATCAGTTGCATGCATTGTGAACTATCGTCTGGTGCAGTGAATTGTGGTACTGCTGGCATATTTTTGCTGATGGTGTCACCAGTGCTGCAATTTCCTTGCCAGCGCACCCCATGTTAATTGTGGTAATGCTGGCATCTTTGCTGATGGTGTCACCAGTGACACAATTTTTCCAAAGGAGCCGTCAATTGGCTTGGTGTCGTGGCATTTCTGTATCTTCCTCCCTTCTACTAGTGATGGTCTAAAATTTGGGGGCCAACAGAGGTGAGGCAAGAACCTCACACCCCACTGGTGCTTAGGCCTATCCACAAGCATGGCTGAATGCTGGACCAGTAGTCAGTGACGGGTTGATCTGGTTGCAGTGGATTCAACCTAAGACAGGAAACTGACGTGTAAAGGTCAGTTCTCCCATGACGGGTAAGAACCATATATTGAATTGGACAACCTACCAGGCATGGTCCTAAGCCACATTGCTTGTTGTTTAATTATTCAGAAGGGGGGAGATGCTGAGGGCCATTACCAAGTAGGAATGACGCATCAAAATCCTTGCCAGCGTACCCCACGTTAAATGGACTTGCCTTGGAAATTTGCTGCGACCTTGCTTGTGTGTTTGAGAAAGGTGACCCTGCTCAATCACCAGGGTGGATCCAAGATTAGGGTGTATCTTGCAGGAAGTATCCCCGTCCTTGGGTTTAGGACGTGACAATAGGAGTTTTAGGGAAGTTGGAGGTTGAAGATTATTCTTGCTGGGAGTAGGGCGTGCCTGCTGCCTGAGTTCCCACTGAGTTCTTGTGGAGAGAAAGTATTTAGGACTTGAATTGTGCAGGAGATTGGGATTGCCCCTGGACCTGTGTGGAGGCGGTATGAGTTCGGGAATAAAGAATTGCTGTATGAATCTACAAAGTGTGGGTGCCTCCTGATCTTGTGCCCAGCCAAGACTTTGGCAAGCCAGAACGTCAGATAAATTAAGACAAAATACATCATCTTGAAAAGAGTCTAGCAACTCAGAAAGGCTGGTAAAAAATCACGAGAAAAACATCCAAGAGATATGGGATAACATAAAAAAAAACAAACTTAAGAGTCATTAGGATAGAGGAAGGTATAGAGATTCAAACCAAGGGAATGAGTAACCTTCGGCATGAAATAATTACAGAAAACTTTCCAGAAATAAAAAAGGAAATGGATATACAAACTGTAGATGCATACAGGACACCGAACACACAGAATCAAAGTAGACCAACGCCAAGACACATTGTTATGAAGATATCCAATATACAGAACAATGAGAAAATATTAAAAACTACAAGAGAAAGGAGGCAGATTACATTCAGGGGTAAACCAATAAGGTTATTAACGGATTTTTCATCACAGACACTGAAATCGAGAAGATCCTGGAACAACATATTTCAAACACTGAAAGACAATAGATGCCAAACAAGAATTCTGTATCCAGCAAAATTAAGCTTCAGGTATGACAATGAAATAAAAATCTTTCATGATAAACGAAAGCTAAAAGAATTTGCTGCCAGAAAACCAGCATTGCAAAGCGTCTTGAACAAAACACTATACGAGGAAGAAATGAAAAACAATAACCAAAACCATCAGTGGGAAGTGCCTCGGTAAAAACAGAGGGTGAGGGGAAAGCTAATCATGGAGAAACAAACTGAATTAAAAAAAGATAAATAATCAAAAATGGCTGGAAGTACAAACAATATATCAATAGTAAATCTAAAGGTTAATGGCTTAAACTCGCCAATAAAGCAACATAGGCTGGTATCATGGATTAAAAAAACAAATCCAACAATATGCTGCCTCCAGGAGAAACAGCTGATTGGAAAAGACATACACAAGCTGAAGGTGAAATGTTGGGAAAAAATATACCACGCACACAGTCCTCTTAAGCAAGCAGGGGTGGCCATCCTCATATAGAATAAAATCGACTTCAAGACTAAGTTAATCAAAAGGGATAAGGAAGGACATTATATACTGTTAAAAGGAACCATTCACCAACAAGACATAACAATTATCAATATTTATGCACCAAATAATGGTGCTGTGATGTTCATAAAACAAATTCTAATAAAGTTCAAGAATCAAATAGACCACATTACAATAATTATGGGTGTCTTCAACACATCTCTCTCACCATTGGAGAGATCCTCCAAACAAAAGTTGAATAAAGAAACTATAGAACTCAATATTACAATCAATAACCTAGACTTAACTGACATATATAGAATATATCAACCATCATCAAGTGGATATACTTTTTTCTCAGCAGCACATGGATCCTTCTCAAAAATAGACCATATATTATGCCATAGGGCAACCCTCAGTAAATATAAAGGGGTGAAGATAATACCATGCATTTTATCTTATCATAATGGAATGAAACTGAAAATCAATGATAAAAGAATGAAGGAAAAATCCTACATCATATGGAAAATGAACAATATGTTACTGAATGATCAATGGGTTACAGAAGACATAAAGGAGGAAATCAAAAAATTCTTAGAGATAAATGAAAATACAGAATACAGACACAACATATCGGAATCTATGAAACACAATGAAAGCAGTTTTAAGAGAGAAATTCATCGCCTGGAGGTTATTCCTCAAAAAAAAAAAAAAAAAAGGAAAAACCAACAAATAAATGAGCTCACACTTCATCTCTAAGCCCTAGAAAAGAAAGAGCAAAACAACAGCAAATGTAGCAGAAGGCAAGAAATAATTAAAATCAGAGTGGAAATCAACGAAATTGAAACAAACAAACAAACAAAAACTATTGAAAAAATTAACAAAACTAAAAGTTGGTTCTTCAAAAAAATAAATAACATCGACAGAGTCTTAGCCATGCTAATGAAGAGAAGAAGAGAGAGAACTCAAATTACTAACATATGGAATGAAAAAGGCAATATCACAACAGATGCTACAGAAACACAGAAGACAATTAGAAATTATTTTGAAAACCTATACTCCAATAAAATAGAAGATAGCGAAGACATCGATAAATTTCTTAAGTCATATGATTTGCCCAGACTGAGTCAGGAGGATATACACAATTTGAACAGACAAATATCATTGGATGAAATAGAAGAAGCAATCAAAAGACTACCAACCAAGAAAAGCCCAGGACCGGATGTGTATACAGCGGAGTTTTACAAAACATTTAAAGAAGAATTAATACCAATACTTTTCAAATTATTTCAAGAAATAGAAAAAGAGGGAGCTCTTCCAAATTCATTCTATGAGACAAACATCACCCTGATTCCGAAAGCAGACAAAGACACCTCAAAGAAAGAAAACTACAGACCAATATCTCTGATTAATCTAGATGTAAAAACTCTCAATAAAATCTGGCGAATCAGATACAAAGGAACATCAAAAAAAATGTGCACCATGATCAAGTAGGATTCATCTCTGGGATGCAAGGATGGTTCAATATACAGAAATCAATAAATGTTATTCACCACATCAATAGACTTAAAGATAAGAACCATATGATCATCTCGATAGACACAGAAAAAGCATTCGACAAAATACAGCATCACTTTATGTTCAAAACATTAAAAAAACTAGGGATAACAGGAACTTACCTGGACATTGTAAAAGCTTTCTATGCTAAGCCTCAGGCTAGCATCATTCTGAATGGAGAAAAATTGAAGGCATTCCCTCTAAAATCTGGAACAAGACAGGGATGCTTTATCACCACTTCTATTTAATATAGTTCTTGAAACACTGGCCAGAGCAATTAGACAGATGAAAGAAATTAAAGGCATAAAAATAGGAAAAGAAGAACTTAAATTATCACTATTTGCATCCGACATGATTGAATACCTAGAAGACCCAAAAGGGTCTACAAAAAAAACTACTAGAACTAATAATAAAGGAATTCTGCAAAGTGGCAGGATATAAAATCAACACACACAAATCAAAGGCATTTCTGTATATCAGTGACAAAACTTCTGAAACGGAAATGAGGAAAAACACTCCATTCACAATATCCTCAAAAAAAATAAAATTCTTGGGAATCAACCTAACAAAAGAGGTGAAAGATTTATACAATGAAAACTACAGAACCCTAAAGAGAGAAGTAGAAGAAGATCTTAGAAGATAGAAAAATATACTCTGTTCATGGATAGGCAGAACTAACATCATCAAAATTGCGATATTACCAAAAGTTCTCTATAGGTTTAATGCAATGCCAATCAAAATCCCAACAGCATTTCTTGTAGAAATAGATTAAGCAATCATGAAATTCATATGGAAAAATAAAAGACCCAGAATAGCAAAAGCAATTCTAAGAAGGAAGTGTGAATCAGGCGGTATAGCGATACCAGATTTCAAACTATATTACAGAGCAATAGTAACAAAAACAGCATGGTACTGGTACCAAAACAGGCGGGTGGACCAATGGTACAGAATAGAGGACACAGAGACTAATCCACAAAGTTACAACTACCTTATATTTGATAAAGGGGCTAAAAGCATGCAATGGAGGAAGGATAGCATCTTCAACAAATGGTGTTGGGAAAACTGGAAATCCATATACAACAAAATGAAACTGAATCCCCTCCTCTCACCATGCATAAAAGTTAATTCAAAATGGATCAAGGAGCTTGATATCAAATCAGAGACTCTGGGTCTGATAGAAGAAAAAGTTGGCTCTGATCTACATATTGTGGGGTCGGGCTCTAAATTCCTTAATAGAACACCCATAGCACAAGATTTAATAACAAGAATCAACAAATGGGACTTACTTAAACTAAAAAGTTTTTCTCCACAAGAGAAACAATAAGAGAGGTAAATAGGGAGCCTACATCCTGGGAACAAATTTTTACTCCTCACACTTCAGATGGAGCCCTAATATCCAGAGAATACAAAGAACTCAAAAAATTAGACAATAAGTTAACAAGTAACCCAATCAACAAATGGGCCAAGGACCTGAACAAACACTTCTCAGAGGAGGACATACAATCAATCAGCAAGTACATGAGAAAATGCTCACCATCTCTATCAGTCAGAGAAATGCAAATCAAAACCACCCTAAGATACCATCTCACTCCAGTAATACTGGCAGCCATTATGAATTCAAACAACAACAAGTGCTGGCGAGGATGTGGGGAAAAGGGTACTCTTGTACATTTCTGGTGGGACTGCAAATTGGTGCGGCAAATTTGGAAAGCATTATGGAGATTCCTGGGAAAGCTGGGAATGGAACCACCATTTGACCAAGCTATTGCCCTTCTCGGACTATTCCCTGAAGACCTTAAAAGAGCATACTACAGGGATACTGCCACATCGATGTTCATAGCACCACAATTCACAATAGCTAGACTGTGGAACCAACCCAGATGCCCTTCAATAGATGAATGGATAAAAAAATGTGGCATTTATACACAGTGGAGTATTATGCAGCACTAAAAAATGACAAAATCATGGAATTTGCAGGGAATGGAGGGCACTAGAGCAGATTATGCTTAGTGAAGCTAGCCAATCCCTAAAAACCAAATGTCTTATTTGATATAATGAGAGCAACTAAGAACAGAGCAGAGAGGAAGAGCAGGAAGAAAAGATTGACATTAAACAGAGACACGAGGTGGGAGGGAAAGGGAGAGAAAAGGGAAATTGCATGGAAATGGAGGGAGACCCTCATTGTTATACAAAATTACACATAAGAGATTGTGAGGGGAATGGGAAAATAAACAAGGAGAGAAATGAATTACAGTAGATGGGGTAGAGAGAGAGAAGATGGGAGGGGAGGGGAGAGGGGATAGTAGAGGATAGGAAAGGTAGCAGATTACAACAGTTACTAATATGGCATTATGTAAAAATGTGGATGTGTAACCCATGTGATTCTGCAATCTCTATTTGGGGTAAAAATGGGAGTTCATAACCCACTTGAATATAATGTATGAAATATGATATGTCAACAGCTTTGTAATGTTTTGAACAACCAATAAAAAGAAGTTGATAAAACTATGACTGTCCTAGATATCCCTGGCAGCTAGTAACCATTAAACTCTAATCACAGTCTGCTATATTTGGGCTGTATCTTAAGATGTTCCCTTTTATCATTTGTCTTAAAAGAAATCTAATTAGAAGAGTAACCATTAATTACAGATCTTAGTTGATACCAAAAAGAAAAAAAAATAAACATTTTATTTCTACCCCCCCAAAAAAAGAAAACAAGAAGTTATACATGTTTATATATTTGTATGTATATATACAAGTATATATATATATATTTATATATATAAACATATATCAAACTTATGGATTTACTTATACATGTGTAAATATATGTGGTAATTATATTTATATTTTTTATATTGTATATATACTGAGTTTTTTTATATTCAGTGTTTTAAAAATTAATACTACAAAGACTAATATTTTTAATACTTTAATTTATTTATTTATTTTTGTGTGGTGCTGAGGTTTGAACCCAGGGCCTCTCTTATACTAGGCAAGCACTCTATCAGTGAGCTACAACCCCAGGCCCCACAATATCTTTTTATTTTATTTATTTATTTATTTTATGTGGTGCTCAGGATCAATCCCAATGCCTCATATGTGTGAGGTTAGCACTTTATCACTAAGCCACAGCCTGAGCCCCAGCTTGTTTTTTTTTTTTTTTGTTATAATGAAAAGTTTGTTTTCATGAAATGACTATTGTGGAGAGTGTTGTTAATTTAGGAGTGTAGATCTTCCTAAAGGTAAATTTCATTTCCTTTCATTATTGTAATGATTACTTTGGTTCATCAACCTGAGCAAATTGAGGTATTCCTAGAAAATTGACACGAATACATCTGGGTGTGTCTGAGTATGTTTCCAGATAATTGGGTCAGAAAGCAGTGGTGATGAGATGTCATGAATGTACATAGGACCATCCAGTAGATACCATTTGAATAAATGCAGAAGGGAAAACTGACACTGGCTTGTGCTCCAATCTTCTTCAATGAGTTTTTTCCTCTCGTGGTGTCACTTGTGGACTTCTGACATCAGATTCTTCAGTGTTTGAATGTGCACTTGCTCCATTGCCTCTACAGGGTTCTTTTAAGCATTCTCTCTTGTATGATAGCTGCTTCATTGTCTTCCTTGGTTAATGAGGTTTCAATTTCTTGGCCTGGGTTGTTATGAGTTCCCCTGTTTTCGAATACTATAGGCAATAGTTTTGGGGGATATTCATCTCATGGTCACTTAAGTTGATCTATTAAGTCTCCTTCTCTGTGCACATATGCTATCATATATTCTATTAATTCTGAATTTTTGAGGATCTGTATAATACAGGCATATGCTCAGAAAAATATCTGAGTCATATGATATTTGTAGTTTTAATTGTTTGAAAAAACCCATATTTTTTCATAATGTCAGTAATAATTTATATTTCAAGCAAGAGTGTCCAAGTGTTTTCTGAAATAAAATTTTATTTGCAATAACATCAAAACAATAAAAGGTTATCTGCCCATTGTATCACATGCTATACTCCCAGGTACTTGAGAAGTTAATTTAAGAAAATCTCTTGAGCCCATTGGTTTAAGATGGGCCTGTGCAACATAGAGAGAGGTCCATATAAAATATAATAAAATGCTTAAGAGTAAATTTAATAAAACAAGTGAAAAAGTTACATGATAAAAAATTTAAAACATTTTTTTTTAAATAAAGATCTGCAGAAATGTGAAAAAATCTCATGTGCATGGATTGGGAAGTCAAATATTGTTAAGATGACAGACATCAACTTACTAACCTAAAATTCCAATAGAATCACTATCTGGATCTCAGATGGTTTGTTTATGTAAATTAAAATCTAATTCAAAATTCAGATGGAATAACAAGGACCCCCAAATAACTAAAACAATCTTGAAAGAAAACAAACAATTAAATAAATAAAACTAAAACATATACAACAACAAAAAAATCCTTGGAGGGTTTATGCTTTTTCTTTATTCCAAACTTGCTATAAATTATCAGTAATCAATACAGTATGGGGGCTGGGGATGTGGCTCACCTTGCATGCATGCGGCTTGGGTTCGATCCTCAGCACCACATACAAAGATGTTGTGTCCACTGAAAACTAAAAAAAATAAGTATTAAAAAATCCTCTCTCTCTCTCTCTCTCTCTCTCTCTCTCTTTAAAAAATACAGTATGGTAGGGGCAGAAAGAAAGATGTGTGGAATGAAAAAAATAGAGCTGAGTATCTACAAATTTACCTCTTGGCAAATTAATATGAATGAATAGCTGTTAAACAAGTGGTGCTAGACTATTAGATATCTAAATGCAAATAATTAACTTGAAACTCCATTCCATTCCATTTACAGAAGCCCAAAATGGATTAAAGACATAAATGTAAGAAATAATATTAGAAAACTCAAAAGAAATATAAACTCAATGTCAGAGGATATGGGGACAGAGCTAGTCAGTGATTCCTGATCTATCCATAACACTCAAATGAGTCAGTGAAGAAAGAACTAATCTGAGAAGTGAGTGTCAAAACCAATAGGAGATGTCATTTGCTTGGAAATACGGCAAGACATGAGTGAATTGAAAGTTAATTAGGAAGAATCATAAGTATGACATGTGCTTGGTGGTTTGGTCTCTGGAGGCAGATATGGGTTTGAATTTCTAATCATGCCATTTAAGAGCATTATGGTCTTGGAAAAGTCACATAAATTGTTGACCCTCAG
Organism: Ictidomys tridecemlineatus; assembly: GCF_052094955.1. Lineage (NCBI taxonomy): Eukaryota > Metazoa > Chordata > Mammalia > Rodentia > Sciuridae > Ictidomys > Ictidomys tridecemlineatus. The sequence goes on from NC_135477.1 coordinate 193,284,592, forward strand.
TTTCCTGGTTGGTACAGTGGTGATGATAATAATATGTACTATATAGAATAAAAATTAAGTGGGTATATATAAAGGGCTTATTGCATTGGCTGATACATTCAGTGTCACATTCCAGTATGTGTTCAATATAATTATTTCTGGTTAGAAGGGTTGCTCCTTTCTTTCATAATATCTCTTGCCCCTCTTTGTTGATTTAATGCCTCTATGTTACTTGAAGTTTTGTGTTCTGTTCTCAGCATGTAGCAAGATGTCTTGAACTCTTGTTCTCTCAAAGAATTCGGATTATATTTACTTAATCAGTCAGTAAATCAGGCAGCCAGCCATTATACAATTCAGTTTTGTAAAAAACTGAAATTTGAAGACTGTCATACTAAAATATGCATAAAACAAAGTTAGATATAAATGAAAAAAATGTTGTCTAGACAATGTGTATAACTATCAAATTTGTGCTTTAATATGGATGTACACTAAAAGTGAAGAAGAAAAATTAACATTTTTAAGGTACAAGTATTCTGAGTGATTTTAAATAGTGCTACTACTCTATAACTCTCTCAGAACACTTAATGTGTGACTTTCATCATAAAAGGGGCACTGTTACCTATTTGAAACATGGATCACATACAGGCTTGTTGAGTCATTGGTTAGCTCATTGATTATTATATTCAAATCCCAGTAATGATCTTCAAGTTTGAGGAGAAAAACATGCCTCTATTAGTGCCAAGGATTATTTTTTCATATACTACTCAGGCATGAAAAATAGTTCATTTTATTTATTTATTTTTTATTTTACAATTTCTTTATAAAACTGAGAGAATAAAAGAAAAAGAGCCTCATAAAATAAACATGAATGTATTTATTTCCACATTACAAATTAATACTTATTTAAGGTAATTTGATATCTTATGGTTCACTAAATTAGAGAATTTTAATAGACTAAAATTAAAACATTTGTATATGAAATATTATATGTACATATGTGTATATATATACATTATGTGTATATATGTGTGTTTATGAGTGTGTGTGTGTGTATATATACGTGTGTGTGTGTGTGTGTGTGTGTGTGTATTATGAATATTATACTAGGAATTCTTCAAAGGTCAAAAATCAGGATCAGAAAGCTTTAGAAGAGTCAATCTGTGCCAACAAAATGAATGAAGCTCAACTAGAAAAAGAGAAATGACCACTAGGCCCTGTTCACAGTGGACAGAAACCACATGTCAGAGGATATTCTGTGACCTCCCACCAACTGAATTTCCTCATCCCCAAAATGAGTAATTTACAGTCAACTTTTCTAAGTACATAAAGAGTAAATTATGGGGTTATATCTTATTCATCTCTGTATTCTCAGAAGTAGGCTCATTGTTGCATTAAAAACAAAACAAACAAATACAACTGTTCATTAGATGTGTGTGGTGGTGCACAACTGTAATTCCAGCAGCTCTGTGGGCTGAGGCAGGAGGATTACAAGTTCAAAGTAAGCCTAAGCAATTTAGCAAGATCCTAAGAAACTCAGTGCAACCCTGTATCTAAGAAAATATATAAGAAGGGCTGAGATGTGGCTAAGTGGTTAAACATCCCTAGGTTCAATACCCGTGAAACCTGACCCCTTAACTCATTTGAATGGTTTCTCTCCAATGAAAGTGTTCAGCACGGGCTCTTCACTCTATTTTCCCACAGAACCCTAAAGTCAGAGGAGCCATCACAGGACCCAAATAATAAGGTATTTTTCTCTGTCTTTGATTGTTTCATGCCAGTCAAGTTCACCTGGAGTGACCTTAAGTGTTTAGTCATGGGATGTGATAATTACACTGGTTGTGATTCATCTATGCACATCAGAAAGTTACTTTCAATTAATTTTCTATTTTAAGTGCTTTTCATATAATTCCAATGTAATGACAAAGTAGATATAGAAGATAAAACAGAAATATAGAAGAATCAAAATATCACAATAAAAATCTTTGAATCACAAATCAAGATACATTATTAAAGAGTAGAAAAAAGTATAATGATCAACAAAAACTTGCAAAGTTACAGTAGTAGTTTCTTTCTCATCAGTAATTTAAATACAAATAAACTATTATGAAACACTAATCAGAACACAAACATGATGAGAAAGATTAAATGTAAAAATATGTTAATTATGTCAGATATAAATCTATATAAGATTCTCTTAAGATTTAATATCACAAATAGACTAAAAAACTAATAGATGAATGAAATATTCAAAATCACAAAGATGGTAATAATTATATTAAAATAATCAAAGAAAATAGAATTTTACATAAAGATAAATATTGCCATTCACTGGAATACAATAGTAGAAAATATCTGGTTAACTCAAGTCATATTTTTCAAATACAAAAAACAAACACTAAAATAACTCAACACCATTGAAAGCAAAAAAAAAGTAATAGTAGAAGACATTCATCCCAATTAATGCAAATGAACAAAATAGCATTAGAATAGTACGCAGGAATTAGAACACTTCAAAAACTATTATCTACCAATTAGAGTTAAAGAAGCAATTTTCTCAATAGTACAGGAAATATTATCTCAAGAAAACCAAGTTAAAAGTGCAAAACAAATGATAGTAGTTATTAAAATTGCTTTCTAACATAATGTAATTAGTTAAAAATCAAAAGTGGATGTGATAACCAAAAATTCATAAATATGAGTTCAAAGCCAGTTACAGTAATTTAGCAAGGCCCTAAGCAAATTAGAAAGAAGCAGTCTCAAAATAAATTATAACAAGGATTGTTATTGCAGGGACAGTAGTAAACACCTGTAATCTCAGCTCTGTGATAGGCTGAGAGAGGAAGATTGAGAGTTCAATGGCAGTCTAAGCAAAACTGAGGTGCTAAGCAACTCTAAATTAGACAATGTCTCTAAGGTAAATACAAAATAATGTTTGGGATGTTGTTCTGAGGGCAGGTGACCCTGAGGTCAATTTCCAGTACCCAAAAAATAAGGGCTGTGGATGTGGCTCAGCTTATACAAAAAAAAAAAAAAAAAAAAAAAAAAAAAAAAAAAAACACCCAAAGCAATCTAAGAATTCCATGTAATGCCAAACAAACGTTCAATATTATTTTTGCATAAGTGAAATAAGTTATTTTAAAAATTCTGCGTAGTATCCATGATACATAAATAAGTAAACATATTAAAAAAAATTTTAAAAAGTTTCCTCATATAAAAATAATACATAATATTTTTAACACAAATTTAGATGAGGAAGCTATACATAACAAAACTGAGAGTAAATAAATTAGTCCTCACATTGATGGTCAATTTAAAATATATTTACAGATCTATGATTATTACAATAATATTCAATAATGATAAATGTGGAAAGCCAATCAAATATTCTTTCACATGAGTACATGAAGGCAATTTTGAATGGGATATAAAACATTTTCAAAATGAGCTGGGTATGGTGGCACATGCCTGAAATCCCAGCATCTCGGGCAGCTGAGATAGGAAGATCATGAGTGTAATACCAGCCTCAATAATGGTGAGGCATTAAGCAATTCGGTGGGACCCTGTCTCTAAATAAAATACAAAACAGGGGTGGAGATGTGGCTCAGTGTAAGAGTGTCCCTGAGTTCAATCCTTCGTGCCAAAAAAAAAAAGTTTTCAAACTTTATAAAGATAAGAAATTATGTAGTACCTTCAATTATTAACCTTTAGGATAGTATGCTAAGTGAAATGAGTCATTCACAAAAAGACAAATACCATGTGATTCTACTTATGAGAAATAGAGAAAAACATACAGGCCAAAAAGAATAGAATCAAGAATGGAAAGGTGAGAGAAGAATGAGCACTTGTGTGGGGGAGAGATGAATTTTGCTTTTATGTGATTCAAACTTTCTAGAAATATGGTATAAAACAATATAAATCAATACTACTTAACAGTACATTTATAATATATGACATATATTACATATATAATATATAAGTTATTCTACTTATTTGTTTTTAAGTGGTAATAAATATCAAACCCACTGCCTCACATATGTAACACAAGCCCTCAGCCATTGAGCTACAGCCCCAGCCCTAGAAATCTTTCTTTTAACCATATTTATGAGCTATATTTTTATACCCACTAGGAACAGGCATTTTGAATCACTGTTATTCATTACATGGCAAAAATATTTCGCAGAAAATCCAGTTTAAGCATTAATAAAAAGCTCTGATGAGAAAACTTAAATGAATAAATATTTGAATTACATTAAAGAATTTATTCTTTGACTAAAATATTATGATAGTTTAAACTAGAGATATTTAGAAATATGCACAGATTTTTTTTAGGGAGCCCCAAAGATCAACAGATGTCTGTCATATTATTTAAATTATCAGAGATTTTAGAGAGTATTTTGTGGATTTGAATGTACAGAGATCACTGGAGAACAATAAGTAGCATAAAGAATTGGGAAGCATGGCAAACATAGGTCAGGGTATGCTCTTTAATGAATGCAAAAGAAAGAAACCTTAGTTTAGAAACAGGATTTCTGTTGGATTTTAGCTTGTTAATATTTTAAAATGAGACTTCCTTGTTGACATTTGGATGTCTTATTTGTATTCTTTGCTTCATGGACTTCTAACCGCATAGATATATGGCTACTGTCACTTTTGTCTTCAAATGCCAAGGTCATTCATTTGGGGAAAGAAAAATGACTAAGGATAACTTAAAGACAAGAAGACACGTTTGCTGGAAAATGGAGTATGACTCGTTTTTTTTTATGTTTTATGTAACTACGGATGTTTCTTAATGCTGACCTCATTAGGAAACAACAAAGAGGAGGTATCATAGAGGATTTTTGACAATTATTTTTCCAATTTTAATTTTTTTATCTATCTATCTATCTATCTATCTATCTATCTATCATCTATCTATCTATCTATCTATCTATTGAGAGAACAACTAAAATACTTTGGAACCATTTTCAATCTCCAGATTGTCAACACTGCTTTGAAAGGATGCATTAAACAAATTAAGAAATTAAATATTAGTAGTGAATTCAGAATTTTAAAGCACATTTATGCTCACCCACAAAGAAAAGGTTTCTATAGATCTCTAACATCACATCTCCATATAAAATCTGCTGAACAGAATCAAGCATTTCCATTCCTCTTCAGAGAAATCAATGGCCACATTCCTGAATGTCACTGGTTCCTGAAATAAAAAATAAAGAAGTAAATAAATAAATATCATATCAACCATAAGATCAATGGCCAATTTTTTCATTTGACAAAAGTTGTGATGAGAGTTAGAAGAGTAGACTCTCAGTGAAGAAATTGCCTCATTCATTCAAACAAGTTTTTTTTTTGTGGTGCTGTGGATTACAAGCACATTACCAACTGAACTATATTCCCAGGCCAAATAATTAGTTATAAGCAGTGAAATTGGTGAATAAATTTGGTATATTAAAACCCAGAGAGCAGCATATGTGAAGCAAAACACTGAAGTAAAAAGTAATAAAAATTTCCAATACAATCCTAATGAATAGGTAACAGTTGCAATAAGTTAATGAATATTCAGAAGAAGCACCACCAAAAAATTCAATGACATTTGAAGTATACATTTCAAAATTATAAGTAATAACAAGACTCATAGGGCAGTGGTCACTTCTGTGTGTAGAAGACATGAGATTGGTGATACACACCAAATTTCCAACAGCCCTCATATTTTTTGAATGGTAATCTTTAAAGTTGTCTATGTTCTCATTATTTATTTAATTATACCATATAACAAGTATTTTATTTAAAAAATATTTTAAATTCTTCAGACCACAACACCACAACTCACTTTTCAAACAATAAAATAAATATTTTAACTATCAGACTATTATAAAACACTTAGGTACTTGGAAAAACTTGAAATTATATTGCACAGAGTTATAAAAAAGAAAAATTATAAAGCAAATTAAGTGAATAGATTGTTAACCCCACAGTTCCTGACACATCAGATTAAACATTCCCAGATTTGTAGAACAACTCTGATTCTGAAATGTATCTGCACATGGCTATTTTCGAAGACACAAGTGAGAAAATACTAAGCCAGAAAAGAAAATAAAAACAATTCTGAAAGGTACTTACACCATAAAGACCTCCCTAACAGTGTGGAAGTACTCCCTTTTTCAGCGTCTCAGTTTTTACTAGTTAACAAACACATACCTAGAGTTAATTTAAGGTTCTGATCTTTGAGGTCTTCTTTCCGGAACAGCTATTTATTTACTTACTTAAATACTTACTTATTTAAAATTGGGTATTTAACCCAGGGTAACTCTACTACTGAGACAAATAACAAGAATATTTATTTATTTGTTTGTTTGTTTTAAATTTTAAGACAGGGACTCATCAAGTTACTTAGGACCTTTCTAAATTACTTAGATTAGCCTCAAATTTGCCATCTTCCTGCCACATTTTCCCACATCACTGGGATTACAGATGTGTGCCACCATACTTGTCTATGCAACTAATTTTGATATTAAATGTGCACAACAATCAATGTTGCAAAAAATAGTTGATCTATAATTCAATTCTGATATCCTTTAATACGATGACACAACTTTGGGGTTTACTCCCATAGAATTCACTTACTTTTTTTTTTTTTTTTTTTTTTAAAGAGAGAGTGAGAGACAGAGGAGGACAGAGAGAGAGAGAGAGAGAGAGAAAGAGAGAGAGAGAGAGAGAGAGAGAGAGAATTTTAACATTTTATTCATTTTTTCTTAGTTCTTGGCGGACACAACATCTTTGTTGGTATGTGGTGCTGCTGAGGATCGAACCCGGGCCGCACGCATGCTAGGCGAGCGCGCTACCGCTTGAGCCACATCCCCAGCCCCCCTAGAATTCACTTACTTGAAGTGCCAGTTGCAAGCCCCAGAATAACATCTGTATTTATGAACAGTTTCCAATAAATTGTGGGGTTCTCTACAATTTCACACTGAAGTTATATCACCTGATAGAACTACTTCTGAAACAAAAAAAATCACACTTTATTTAGGTATGCCAGATTTTTATGAAATACATAAATCAGGGATGTGACAATAGAAAACATGCATAGAATATAAGAAACATCAGAAGAAGATGAGGCATTACATAGGCCATTTTAGAAAATTGCTGGTTGAAGATATTATCTCCAAGTTTTGTGTCCCATTATAGCAGTAAAAAGCTCCCTTCTCATTGAGTTTGAAGATCTTCTCTATTTAAATATCATGATTCAGATACCCACTCTGCATATTCCCATTTTTCCATCAAAAATATCCAGTTGAATTCTTTTACATTCAGTGTTCAGAACAAAATATTGGTGACAAAATGGAGCTTAAGTCTTGCCCCTATGAACCATTGAGCCATCTCATTTTAGACAAAATAACATACACTTTTTTTGCTTAAAACTCCTAAGTATTGATTGGTTTCAAGGTAAAGGATTCTTTCATTTGGAATTTTTATTTATTTTTGTGATACTAGGGCATTCTACAACTGAGATGCATCCCTAATACTTGTAATATATTTTTACTTTTGACACAGGTTCTCACTAAGCTGCTTCAGTTAGCTAGAGCTACTGAACTTTCTTCCTCAACTTCCAAGTAGTTGTGATTACTGGCATGTTCTAATATGCCCAGCAAGACATGAATTCTCTACCTTTCTTTGATCCATTCCTCTTACACCTTCGTTATTCACTTTTCTCTCTAAAAACAAGCCCTTAACAGTCTAACATTTGAGATGCATCCATATCTTATATTTGATTATTTTTCAGTATTGCAATATATATTTAGGAAAAAGGAGACACTTATAACCCATATCTGAATTATTCTAATTTGACAGTCTAGAAATAGCTCCACAATGATGAAAATTAGAGCCACCAATAGAATTAAGAAATTAACCATTAATGATGCTCTTTTATAGAATAAATAATTGATTTTAGTTTGAATATAATTTTATTCTGAAATCTGCCTGTATCTTTTCTCTTTAGAAACATTCTTTATCTTTCAAATATTAGTGATAAATTACATTTCATAGATGATGAGAATGTTAGACTAAAATGAGACATTCTTCTTCCACCATCCTTTTTGTTTAAATATTCAGTGATCACCCCAACCTTGATGTCTTCCAATCTGCATGTAGCAAGTTTTCCCTTAGATACTTCTGAACAAACTCACTAGGATTTTTTCATGATTATTTGATATAGTTTATTCTCCTTTTAAATTGTGAAACCTTGATCATCTATCTTCCCTAGATGGGTAAGAGGAAAGAAGATATAGATCATCTTTGCTTTTCTCTTCAGTTGCAGAATCAATGTGGCTGACTAACAAAGTGTTTCTGGGCATCTGAACCTAACATTTGGGAAAATGATATTAATGTTCCAATATATGCTCTATTTAGATGAAACCAGTACAGGATATTTCTGTAGTCTATAGAATAAGTAGCTAGTCCAACAAAGTTCTCCATTCTCCAAATTCAAGCATCTCTTTAGGAATTGATAATTATACATGGGCTGGTATTTTCTAGGTAATTAAGAAACTATGGCAGCTGTGAGCATGTTGGGTCAGTCATGACCAGTCAAAGATATGGCAGATACTGAAAAGACATCACAGTCTAAAGTTTCTTAATAGTCCCTAAACTTGCTGTCTATGCTTACAAAAGACAAATAAAAAAAAAAAAAGATTCTAAGATTTTTTCTATTACCAAGGATTTAACTCAGGAGTTTTTAAATCCCTGAGTAATTTCCCTCCATTTTAATTTTATTCTTAAACTTGTTATCCTCCTATGCCAGCCTACTAAAATGCTGAGATTATGGACATACATCTTTAAAACTGGCATTAGGTACCAGTACTTTTTTATAGAACTTCACATTATAATTCTCATTTCCTCTCATTTGAAAGTACACACACATACACACACACACACATACACACACACACACACACATTTTTAAATTCTATCAAAAACTCAGATAAAAATGAATTAAAATGCTATGTTATTTGAAATGTACGACAAGGAAACATCTTTCATAATATAGTGAATTAGCTGAGAAAAAATGGCATTTAGGAAAATAATGCTTACCATACATTTGGAAAATGCACTGAAAATATTGGAAATACCTGGGAAGGACAGAGAAACAAAAACACCATGGTCCACAGCTACTTCCAAATATGAATTATTTACATCAATCAAAATTCTCAAGTCATGACACTATCTTTAGTGTCCACTCTAAAATAGGGGAATAAACAAAACAAAACAAACACCAAGACAATTTGAGCTCAGCCCACAGGGCCCAAGATTGATAGGATCTTTGTTAAATTTTTTTTCAGACATAGCTTTCTATATGTAAGAAGATCTAGATATGAAAGAGGAAATAAGTATTTAATGTTGAATATAATATTATGTCAATTATCATTGACAATAATATCAATGACATATTCACAATTGCAAATGATACAGTAAGAATTACTAAAATTTTAGGTTTTATAGTATTCATACTTTGGCTTCATGAGGTTTGTTTATTTGTTTGATTGGTTCTAGAGATACACTCCAGTGATACATCACTGAGATATATCTCCAGTCATTTTCAAAATTTATTTTTTCTCGGGTTCTCACTAAGTCACTGAGGCAGGCCGAAAGTTGGTGATCTACTTGCTTTAGTCTCCTTTGTCACCAGAGTTACAGGTATGTAACAACACACCTAGTTCACATTTAGGAATTTCCTAAGGTGCAGCTAGATTTTGAAAAAAGTAAAAAATCTTCTACAACACCAAATTTCAATAGACATAAAATGAGAAATATGTGTGTAACTAAACTTTTAGAAGTCATAAGTAAAATGGATGAAATAAATCATAATAATTTATAAATAAATTACTATAATTGTTATAATTTTTATCAAAAATAATTTGTAACATAATAATTTGAATGTTATTAAAATGTTATTATGTAATAATGTAATATGATTATAATTTGTAAGAATATTATTACATTTTAATGAAATGTATCCAAAATGTTATTGTTCTAATATAGGAACATCAAATATTGTTAATTAATTATATTTATTTTTTATTAAACTTTCAAATCTCACATTGTTTTTTACTCCAAATACTTCTCAATACATATTGGCCACATTCCAACAACTCATTACTCACATGTGGCAAATGGTTGCCACATTGCAACTATATATCTGAGGATTCTGATTCCCTGAACTGCATGATATGGTATGACTGAAACCATCCTTTTCAAACAGAGATGATAAAATATGTCTTTCTTACCAATTGAAACAAATGAGAAAAAAATGATTTTTATTTTAAACAAGAGGGTGCTATAATATGAAAGTGCCCAAAGGTAAGCCATACTTCCCAACTGCTACCTGGCAAGGTCAGTTGATCTTTCAGATATTAACAATTAACAAAGGATGATGCTAACACAGAGTAAATGTTTCTCATATAATCAAATCTGTCTATATCTTGATACCATATTTATTTGTGAAGAAAAATATTTTTTTCTATCTATCTATCTATCTATCTACCTATCTATCCAGTTTGCTGCAGGGCCTTCACCCTAGTGATCTGGCTATGGTTGTCTGGTTCATTCTTTGTAGTAGAGTATGCTGTGAGTTACAGGACTAATAACATTTTTATGTTTACATGCATTTCTGCATAGCTAAAAATCATTTAATAGTATTTTCAACATTAAATCAACAAAAATATAATCACTTCTACTTGCATGACTTCTTCTATTCAGTTAACTTGAAACCACCATGTTTTGAATGTTGGCATCCTGTTTGCATTAGATGAATTTGTTGATTAGCTATCAAGTATTACAAACTTCCCCCAAACTGATTCATTAATTATTAAAATGATCAGTTTAAAAGTGCCCTATTTAGACTGGATTTAGCTGCATTATTCTAATTTCAGCAGAGATCCTTCAAGCACATGCTCAGCTATTTGACATGTTAACATTGTTTCTGGAAGAGAGATGGCTGTCCAATGTGGTCTTTTAATTCACATCCACATGATCTCTTCTCCTTCAAAAGCCTAATAAGAGCTTCTTCACCTTGATATGGTGGAGTGTACAAAGACAAAAACAGAAAGGATTCAGTACATTTCAGACCAAGGAATAATACCTGTACATTTTCATAATCACTATATTCTACTGGCTGTAGTATGTAAGCCACTTTTTATTTATGTCATGGCAAACACATCTGCCTGTTAATAATAACAGCTATAAAAGAACATTGCAATGGCCTGGACACAGAAAAATAAATAAATAAGTGATTAACAATAATTTTACAATTTATACCTTTTTTTCTTTCAGATGATACTTGTCTGACTACTATAATTCATAAAATTTTACCAAACTACAGAGGCAAATCAGGTTTGGGCTCAGAATCTCTATTGCCTGTCTCAAATTCTCAAAAAATTTGGTAGGCCACAACAATCATGCATTTTTTCTAGGAATTTAAAAAACTGAAGAATGACATCTCTGCAATAGAAACACAATTATTTTTAGCTATATATCCCTTCACTACTTTTTACTATTAAAATATTTTTAAGAGAACACTCCAGTGTTTTGTTTTTTGTTTTTGTTTTGTTTTATTGCTTGTTTGTTTAAACAGGGAATTAATTGAGTAAATAGACTCAGGATATGTTTAAAATATGAAGGCTAAATGTTTTTTTTAAATTTCTCATTATGGCATAATAGTAAAAATATGCATAACACACAGTATATCTGCATATTCTTTCATTTATTCATTAATTTTTTTTTGGTATTTGTAGTCTACTTAAGATTTTTAACTTAAACCTAGACATTTTTTTGAACACAGTATCTTTATTTTATTTATTTATTTTTTATGTGGTGCTGAGGATTGAACCCAGTGCCTCCAACATGCTAGGCAAAGCGCTCTTCCAATGAGCCACAACCCCAGCCTCAAGACCGTCAGTTATTTGTTTTTTTTTTTAATCTTAGATTAGCACCTTCTATTATTAGTTGTTCAAAACATTATAAAGCTCTTGACATATCATATTTCATACATTTGATTTAAGCAGATTATGAACTCCCATTTTTACCCTGTATACATATTGTAGATTCACATCGGTTCCACATCCACTTTGAATGAAACAGTTTCTTAACATGAAATGAGAATAAGATAGTATAATGAGAAGACATTTCCTCAACCAACAGTTTGTCTGAACACCTGAGTAAATAAAAAAAATCATCCTTTTATTTTCTTCTAAACATAGCAAAACTGTTTTTCATAAACTCCCAACAGAAAAGCTAAAGTGGACACATCCACTCAGCACCATATAAATGTAAAATAAAGATGTTGTGTCCACCTAAAACTAAAAAATAAATATTAAAAATTTTGAAAATTAATTATCCTGTGTTACAAAACCAAAAACCACTGCTTTACATAAACATCTTTATGCAAAGACATATAAGGTGTGTGCTTTGACTTTGGCTGTTTAGATTAACCAAATTTGTCATTTAAGATTTTTTTTAACAATTATGAAAAGTACCTGTGGTAATCATCTAACAAACAGAAAAATCTTATTTTAAATTAAAGTTCTGGAGATTCTTGTTTGTAAGTGATTGATATTACAGCTTAATGTTTGAGGTGTACGAGCACATTATGGCAGGAGTACATGGCAACAGAAAATTAAAATAAGCACCAGGTATCAAAAATTCATTTCAAGTACATACTGTACAATGAAATAAACAATTCTCACATATGCCTTACCTTGTAAAGATTTCACTGAATACAACACTTTGAGGACCAAGCATTTAATACATGGGCCATTATAGGATACTTATCCAAACCAGAGCATCTGCATTGTATCATTGATATGCTTTGGATAAAATAATCTTTGATAGGCATTTATGGCCATTCAACTCAGTTAAAATTTTTGAGAATTCATCAGGTACTGGGCAGAGCTCTAAGTTCCTTGTTCATGAATAACAGACTTGAAACAAAGAATATAATTAGAGAAACTTATTAAAGGAAATGTGTTAAGCAATGTGTTGTGGTGCATGCCATTAATCCTGGCAATGAAGAAGTCTGATACAGCTTGATTGCAAGTTCAATGACAGGCCTGGTAATATAGTAAAATGCTGTTTTATATATATATGTGTGTGTGTGTGTGTGTGTATGTATAATTTCCATAGTAAATCGATACTTACTTCCATCCCCAGCATTGAGAAAAAATAAAATAAACAAATAAAAATTAATGTTTACCAAGTTGTGGCTAAAGTGAAAAAATCCTTATGTCCAAGTGTTAGCACATAAAAGAATGCCTGAGAATATTAAAATCCAAAGTGAACTAATTTGATATTTCAACCAAATCACTAATTGTTGCTAGTATTCTTAATACCTATTTCACAAATATAATTTTTACAATTTACTTTGAAGTACAATGCACATATAAAAACACACAAAGCATATATGTAAAGGTTCAGAAATTATCCAAAAGTGCACATAATTTGAATCAGCCTTGCTCAGGACAGACTAAATCATTTTCTCTGTGATCCCTGAAAGCATAGAGGTTCTTAACAACTAGCATGAAAATGCTTCAATATATAAATATAAAATGTATATAACTAAAGTGAATATTAAACCAGTCATCCAGATTCAATATCTGCTTATTACATGCCATTTTAACTTTTTCTACACTTCTAACCATACTGCTACATAGGCCAACCTCCCCTGCTGTATATCTCTTTATTGGTGAGGTCATATATACATCTGTTGAATGTCACAGATATTAATTTTACAGTTTTGACAAATAGAATGATAAAAACCTTCACTGCTTTTAAGCACTGAATATTTATATCATTCCAAAAAAACTATTTTCTTTTACATGCAACTTTTTTATTCCCAGAGGGATGGATATTGATCCATAATTTTATTTTGCCTGACTTTATGCAATATAATTTTAAATACACCTGCTGAACTATACAGTATCTGTGAGAGTCAGTAAGCATGTGTGTGTCAGTAATGTGTTTCTTTTTATTGATGACTGCTTTGTATTTTAAGGGTGTAGTACAAATTGTTCATTTCAACATTCAGGAAAATTTGAGTTATTCCTATTTTGGACCATTAAAACTACTGGGACCATCAATATTTATAAAAAAAATAACTATTCCACTCATCTTATTCTTTCCCAGTATTTCAATGACACAGTATTCCACTTTTACTGGTTACTTTGAAGATTATAATTTTTATCTTGTCATATCTATTTAATCAGTGTAAATATTATATGAGTTTACTAAATATGAAATAAAAAACATATCACAGACTATTTTCTTTTATCCCTTTTGCAACTACTATAAATATTTATCTACACATTGTAGACTTTCAAATACCTGTATCATTTTTGTAGAATAATCATAGATTTTCATAAAACAAAGAGGAAAAATTAATAATTATAAGATTGCTAATATATGCCAGCCATAGTGGTATATACATATAATTCCAGTAACTTTGGAGGATAAAGCAGGTGGATCACAAGTATAAATACTCCCTCTGCTACTAAGCAAGGCTCTAAACCAATCAGCAAAACCTTGTGTCTAATAAAAACAATATTAAAATGGCTGAGGAAGTCAGGATGTGGCTAAATGCTTAAGTGTCCCTAGATTCAAACAATGTTTATAATGTTTATATATATATATATATATATATATATATATATATATATATATATATATATATAAACTTAGGCATTGAGGTAAAACTTGACAATGATATAACATCTACAGAATTTAATAGGTAGTACTGAGAAATTATAATGTTATTATTGACATTTTTGCTACAATATTAGTAAATATTTTGTTTTTGGTAAATTTTCATTCCTATTTGCCACATAATCATAAGTATAATTTTTCAATGTCATTATTGAAAGGCTTAGAAACCATTTAAAGAATATGATGTATTATTTGTTAAACTGATTGTTGTATGTTATAGAGGATACTTTGCTCTCAGTTTTTTAAAGTTTTAGAAAGTGAACTAAATAATGATTTTAATGTTATTGAACATTACACAATAAGAAATATAGAGATCCTTTAATACCCCAGTGAGTATTCTAAGACCCATTCAAAATGAAAAACAGTTCTATGTGGACATACTGAATTTAAGTCTTGACTCTCAGTTAATTATCTAAAATTGAAAATATACTTTAGAGAATATTCAAGCAGAAATTCATAACATTATACACATTCATCAGAAGCCCATGTTGGCTTTTCCATTTCATCTAATTTTTCCTTTTTTTTTGCACATTTTATTTTTAGTGCCCTTAAAAATATCTACTTTTCAAGCTCTGTTATTTCTCATTTGGGGAAAGAAAAAAATTAAAAAGTAAGAGGTAAAAGGAAGCTACATTGTAAATATCTTACTTTGACCATATTAAAAACATTGGTGGGAATCCCACAAACCTACAATTTAGAAAGAAAAAAACAAGACCACCAAACAGACACAAATACATCCACTCAGCACAAGAAGTGAAAGAAATATGAACCAGCAAATTCCCTGTTCTCAATTAAGTAGAAGACAAAAGCAACAAAGAAATTTGCCAATCTTCAAAAATAAAAACATGTCTGATCAGGAAATTTTTCAGACTCAGCCCTACAGTTCTGAACATTGCAAGTAATAAAATTTATTAAAATGTATTTTAGAACAAAATATTTTATAAAGAATAAGTAATGAGAAGTCAATTAATGAATAGAGAAAATACTTCCTGAAGTCAAATTTTCAGGAATTTTGGTAAATTTTCATTCCTATGTGCCACATAGGTCACATTCTCAATAAGCAGCATTTAATAAAATAAAATAAAATACTTAAGAATTTGCCTGACCAAGCTGTTGCTGTTTGTGACTATACAGTAGGCAGTCACAAACAGCAACATATTTGCAATTATATTTGCAAATATGTACACAAATTAGAAAACCACTATTTATATTTGATACCTATCACATAAGCAGAATTCACTTTGGTCACATGTCAATTTAACTTGCAAAAAATCCCTAGAGATTCATATTTCTACTTAAGGCAATAATCACAAATATAGCAGCTTAAAATAATAGAAACTCATTTTTTAAATAATTATGGATGTTTTCATTATCATAACACAGGATTAATATCAAAGTGTTAGCAAAGCCACACTCCTTCCAAAAGCTCTAGAAGACAATCATTCTAGCTTTTAGTGGCTACTGGTATATTTTTCTGTGGTTGCAAATGTTTCCCTTCTCCTTGTGGTGATGCAGCCTTCAAAAGCATAAAAAGAAACTATCTTTTTATATATAGAGAATATGGTGCTGTCAGAAATGGTTATGACATTCAAATTGTTTAGAATTTGAAAACCACAGCAAAATATATGGCAGATCCTTCATTGAGCTTATTCTTATTTTTGCACAGTGTATTTGACAGAATTACACAAAAGAAAATTTCATGCATGGTGGATGAAAAAAGAGAGGGGAGACTGAGCCAGCAGAATAAAGCTATATAGGTTCACATTCCACAAAAGTTAGAGAGATGGATAAAAAAGAGAGGAATCACACACTGTTTCAAAATCAAGAGCAGAGGACAGAACCATGTGCACAGTGCAGGTCTTATTTTCCTCTTTTCTTTGAATGCTAGAAACTCTCTCAATCCTATGGATTTTTGTATTATTCCAATGAATAATCTATTTTTACTTTCTGTCTGTTATTGATCAGCCTCTTGCAATAAATGTGCATGGTACTTACTTGGAAACTGGGAACGGCAGAACTACATGCATTTGTTATCTCTGTTACTCAAATTTTAAGACATTTTCCTTTATACTTCTATGGATTTATATATCTGAAGGTTATTTTTAAAAAATTTTTAGGTCAAAGAACACCCAGTCATCAAAACTAAAACATAAAGAGGGGGTAAATACTTGCAGAATACATATGTAGCAAAAAGTTGATATGACAGAATGAATGACATGGTTATATTTGTGAAAGAAAAAAGACATACCAAAAAAAATTAAAGCAGTATCAAAAATATTTCTAAATGCACTTAACAACGAAGGAAATATTCAACTGTTACATGAATATACAAAAAGGAGTGTACATAACTACTAATAAAACAAGTAAAGAATAAAGCCAATTCACTATTTCATACTCACTGAGAAGAAAAACATGAACAAAAAAGCAAAAGATCAAATAAGACTAAAATTACAAACATGTTAAATAATTGGAATTGTCATCTTCTGTTTGCCATGCCAAATTTTAGAATGAGGTTGAAGATTTATTCGGTACTATCTACATAAATATGGTACTATCTACATAGGCATAACATATAAGTCATCAATTCTACTTTTTCAGACAAAAATATTCTTAGAATGTTCCAACAGGGAGATGCACCACTGCTTTCACCATCAAAGTAGACTACATCTTTCACCATCTTCCACTGTCCACGTCCCTTGAGTCAGGGCCCTACTAACCAAGACTCCCATACACCTGTGCAGTCAATCCTTCTTCTTGAGAAGCTAATTGAACCCACATCCCAGACAATTCTCTTTTTAGGCTCTCCTGCTTCAGTGCCACAATAAACCTTCCATAATTACCCCACAATAAGGAACTAAACATTAGAAAAATTCTATACATCCTAGAGACCCGCAAATTGTTCAAGCAATTAAGTCAATGATAAGCCCTAAAATTTACATGACTTCATACAACTTGAAATGTACAAATTGCCCTAGACAGTTCTAAATTTTTTTTGTTATGCCTTTGAATAAATCACTAGGGATTTATTTTTTGGCATTACTCTTTTGTTCCTTTTGCGTATCTAAATGAAACTATTTTATACTATATAAACAAAAATTATTAACTTTTGAAAAAAACACCCTAAATGAATGAAAAGGAAAAGAAAAAAATGTCAAATATGCAGAAAATCAAAAAAATTTTGCCTCTTTGATACAAAAATAAAATTATCTTGGGTTTCTTAGTAAAATAAAGAATTATTAGATGAACAATCACTTGCCTATAAAAAATACCAAAAATAACTAAAAATATGCTTAAATTGTAATTCACATAAGAATATTTATAGCTGAACTACTCATAAAAACCACAATGTAAAATCAATTCAAGATAAACAGATAAATGAGAAAATGTGTATGTCCACAGTAGAATATTACTCAGCAATATTATGTGCATTACTAGGAATTGAACTCTGGGCCTCACACATGTAGGCAAGCACTCTACTTCTGAGCTATAATCCCAGCCATTTTGAGTAAGTATGTTTCATGAAGGCATTAAATGTTACAATCAAGATGTACATGAAAAGCTAACTAAAAAATTGAAAAACAGTCAAGTATTTTACAATGAATATTATATCTAATTTTCTGAACAAGTAAATTTATGAAGCTAAAACAAATTAGCCACTTCCAAGAGCTGTGTGAAAGAAAAACAAACAAACAAAAAATGCTAGTGGGCACTATTTGCTTTCCATCTCAAATAATTTTTGGAACTAAATGTTGGAAATGGTTCACATGTGAATATACTAAATGAAAATATTTACAAAGTTAATTTTAAGTTCACATATACTTTGCAAAAATAAATAGATTTTTTTTGGAATGCATACAGCAGACAAAAATCCCAGCCAGTAAAACAGGCAAATCAAAATGTAACTTATGACTGTTCAAAACAAACACTGTTTTTTTTATTATGAGATCCACTTACATTTATGTAAATATACTGTGGCTATGTGTCTACAAACATAATTTTTGTTTTTCTTGTTTTTTACATGATACCGTTAGTTTATTTATTTTTTCATGGTGCTGAGGATAGAACCCAGGGCCTCATGCATTCTAGGCAAGTGTTCTACTGCTGAACCGCAACCCCAGAACTGGGTTATTTTTTATTTTTTTTTGGTTATTTATAATTTGTGAAAAACACATAAGAAAACTACGTACATCAACCACTATTATAAAGTTGTCAAGTTTTTATATAGTTATATAAATAAATATGCATATTTTGTGAGTGTGTATGTCCATGCAGTGCTTGCAATCAAACCCAAGATCTTGCACAAACACAGCACATTTTTTACTCTCTTGCGACAACCCAAGAACAAATGTTAATTTCTAGTCTTGGTGTTTCTCTCTCTCTCTCTCTCTCTCTCTCTCTCTCTCTCTCTCTCTCTCTCTCCCTTCTTTTTCTCTCTCTCTCTTTCTCTCTCTCTTTCCATAACTCTCATTCTCTCTCTTTTGTATATTTGGAACACAGATAGCACCCAGGGTAATCTTACCCCTAAGCTATATTCCTAGTCCTTTTTTTATTATGACACAGGGTCTTTCGAAGTTCATTATACCATCCTCTAATTTATAATCCTCCTGTTTCACCCCTTCCCGAATCCTGGGATTACAGACATGTCCTACCAAATCTGGCTATTTATCTCTATTTTAAAGTATAGCTAATGCCAAGTTTTAAAAGTTTATTATATATATAATTCTTATTGTTAAAATGAACTTTTAGCATATCCTAATTAACATTCTGTTACTATTTTTTGGATTGTAGTTGCTATTTTATGAATGAATGAAAACTCCACATGATTATTCACAGTCTTGTACTACTTCACATATGTGCTTTCTTGTATTGCCTATTTATTTTATACAAAATATAAACTTGATCTCCCTGCTTTTGAGTATGCTCAGTCTCACACACTCCTTAATTCTCTGGACACCTCAATATCCTCACTCCCGCTTTTTTTCTACTACAATGTTGGCAATCTCGCTTACCTATGCTAGTGAATAGGTACTGGGTCTTACTCTAACATAGCAAAGCAAAAGTCTGTGTTAAAGAAAAAAATCTATCTTCATCTCAAAGCCAATATTCAAACAGAAGAAATTATGCAAAGAACAGTCAGATGTATGAAAATAGAGGCACATAGTATTTAGTAAAAGACAAAAGGAAAGCTGAGAAATAAGATCCTGAGCATAAAAATCCATGATATGTTATTTACACAATGGTTATATGAGTACTTTACAAAAATCCAAATTACACAATTTATCATATATCTGCAATACTGGAGATTTTGGAGGCTGAGACAAGAGGATTAGAAATACAAAGCCATCTATACAAGGTCACTGTATTCCCAACTGGGATATCTTAAAATCTATTATCTCTAGGGGTGCAGTGGCACATTCCTGCAATCACAGCATTGTTGGAGACTGAGGCGGAAGATTGCAAGCTGGAGTTCAATTTCAGCAACTTAGCAAGGCACTAAGCAGTTTAGGGAGATCCTGTTTAAAATTAAAAGGGTTCAGGCTGTGACTCATTGGTAAAGTGTCAATGGGTTCAATCATCAAAACCCAGAAAAATCTAATACCTGTAATTTACTAAAAATAAATTAATGAATTATCTAATTGTACTTTAAATTAAATAATCAGCACTCAATTCTTAGGTGAAAAATCTGACCTACTTCTTTATTAGCATTACATTTAGTTTCTGTTTGAAGGTAATAACTTAAAGTTGCAAATCACAGGTACATGGTATATATTGTAAATAATGGATGAATTATACTCCCCTGAGACCAGGACATACACATTTCTTTTAGTTTATTATCTAGTTTCATAAAGCCTAATTATAATAACATGGGGTCATAACAAGTGTTATTAATAAATGTGAATAAGTGTTATTAACAAATGTTAATTTGCTAGTAAAATAAGTAACAAATTTGAAATATGTATATTGCTTCAGGTATATATATATATATATATATATATATATATATATATATACACACACACACACATACACACACACGTAATATTATGGTCTGAATTAATCAATACAATTAATAAGTTATAGATTATAGATTTTAAAATATTGATTAATAAAATAGTAAGTATAGCCACAGTGACTTCATTTTTATGTTTCCCATGTGAAACTGATATATAAGGTGCTTTTAAGAATTATATATATATATATATATATATATATATATATATATATATATATATAAATTACTGTGCCTCATACATCTGAAAATGTACTTGAACCCAGGATATAAAACCAGAACTGTGCTCCAACCAAGGATGTGGTTGTTTTTCTATGGTCTGATAACTTCTTTTTTCAGCCCCTATACTCTGCTTGCTTGCAATTGGCAGATCCCATAAGATGTACTTTTCTTCCTTAAGTATTGAAACCATGAACAGCCTGGTGTACTTCTGTCAGAAAGCCATTGGGGCATAAGAGAAGCATCCCTTGGCCAGGTAATAAAACTCTCTAATTTGCTTCAAATTTGGTCTTTGAGTGTTTTCTGAACAGTCTCCTTATAACATATATGTATTAGGTTTGTGTATACCTTTATTTTTATTTATATGTGTATATGTGGTGCTGAGAATCAAACTCAGTACCTCACACATGCTCAGCAAGAACGATGCATGATGGTGTATATCTATGATTTTTGTAAGTTAGAATGGTGAGGCCAACCAAGACCCTGATCATGAGGGTGAATTTTTATAATTCCAGCAGCTCAGAAGGTAAGGCAGAAAATTCTCAAGTTTAAAGGCAATCCCAGTAATTTAGTAAGTGCATAAGCAACTTAGCCATTCCCTGTCATAAAAATAAATAATAAACTGTGCATGGTGGTGCATGACTATAATTTCAGTGGTTTATGAGATTGAGCCATGAAGATTTCATGTTCAAATCCAGCATCAGCAATTTGAAAAGATAAAAAAACCTAGTGAGACCCTATCTTAAATTAAAACAAAAAACCTGGGGATATGGCTTAGTTGATATGCAGCATATGTTGTTTCAGTACCTGGTAAAAAAATAAAATAACAACAACAACAAAAAAAATGGTTTGGATGTGACTTGATGGTTAGAGCTACTGGGTTTAATCCCTGGTACTAATAAAAGTACAAAACCAACTGGGTAACTTAGGCAGAGATAATATTGTGCAATTATAGAACACTTCTAGATTTTAATCCTAGTACTAAGAAGAACAAGAAGAAAATAGAAATTGCTTTTTAATGGGGATAAAGACATACAACCATGGAAAATATATAAAATTATCTATCCAGAGTAGGGAGAGAACTATTAATTTACTAAAGTCATGTTTACAATATTTTTTTAAAAAATTAATTCTTTAATTTAGTTGGTGGATACACAGAATTTACAAGTGAGAGTTACTTCTACACATTCAACAAGAAAAAGTTAAATAAAATAAAAATGACTAATATTTTTTCTTCAGCCCATATAAGAACTGATTTCCACTAATACATGTGACCTGCAAAATACACATTCTGAAGCTTTTTATTTTATAAAAAAAGTGTAAATTGGGTAAAATTAAATCAGAATTTTTGAACCGAGACAAATGTTTGTTGTGTGTGGGTGATGAATAAAAATGTTAAACACTTCTATCTGCACACAGTCCCTATTCTTTTACACGGATTTCTTCAGAAAACCTAAAACACCTGTCAAAGAAGATCAGGAAGGATCCTGAGAATATTTTCCACATGATGTGAGGTCTTTTTATTTTTCTGGTACTAAGGATATATAGCCCACATATGCAGTTTTATATGTTACATTAAATATCCATTAGGAAAGAAGAAAAATGTGTATTTCTATAGCCTTTTATAATTTTGTTTTTGAAACTACTTTTCCATTTTCTTGCTCTATATTTCAGGATCATAAGGTATAAATATTAAAAATTATGTTGGTAGTGTTTTTCTGTTCATTAATTTTGCTGGGCTGAACTTTCATGGATTTCTTTTCCTGTCATGCTAAGATTCACTCAAAATTGATATGTTTAATGAATGTATACTGTATGAATTATGAGCTATGCTTATAATAGACACACTGAAGTAACACACAAACTACTAAGCAGCACTGAACTGAAACAACTTACAAAGTCACACTACTATGTTCTTTATAGGCTTGTCAGAGTGATTCATGAGCTGGATAAAAGAAATTGAATTTTTTTTTGGGAATTCAACCTTTGTAATTATTTTTCTCATCATAAAATGACAAGTATGAGTACAAATACTGAAAAGTGTGTGTAAAAGTAACTACATTGGGGTCACATAAGATTGGAGAAATAAGATTCTTTCTTTTTTTTTTTGTTACAGCATTGGTACAGAAATACTAAATTTTGTAAAACACTATGAAGAACATGACTCTAACATAATGATATGTCATATATTTAATTTAGAAGGTAATACTGAAAAATCATAGAAACACATTACACAGAAATTTTGCTGACACATTAGTAGATGCACTGAAATAAAATATATATCTGTAAGTACAATATGGTTTTATGTGCAAGTTATCCATAATATCAAAATAAAAGATGCAATATATAGCTGGACAAGTTGGCACACACCTATAATTCCAGCAGCTTGGGAGGTGGAGGCTGGAGGATTGCACGTTCAAAGCAAGCCTAAAAAACCACAAGGCACTAAGTAATTTAATAAGACCCTGTCTCTAAATAAAATAAAAATAGGGCTGGGGATGAGACTCAGTAGTCCAATACCCTTGAGTTTAATCCCCAGTTATCCTCATCAAAAAAACAGCTATTAAATTGACCAGGTTTAAACTAGGTTTAAGAGCTGAAACGATATCAGCCAATCTCTAAAATGTAAAACAGGAGTGATCAGGAAATCTATAATAGTAGAAAACCTCCTTTAGTGAAAATCAGTATTCTTAGTTACAAATAATAAAATGTATCTCCATTAGGTTCAAAATGCACAATTTTGAAGGTAGAAGTTATCAGAAATAATGCTTTCAAGCAAAGGTAACATCTTTATGTCTAACATGAACAGAATAGTTTCCCAAGGAAAATAAATAATTTATATCACAAGGAAACTGGTACTAATGAAAGAATCACAGATACAGTTACATATAATTTAGAAATTATTAGCTTCCTGATCAAGTTGTTTCTGACAATCAGAAAAGTCAGCAAGGCTTCTATCATGTTTTTGAGAAGCTTTTTCCAATGTACGGATAATTACTACTTAATACTGATAACATTATCATGATGAAAATTTGATCACATATTTAATTTGCAATAATCTCTGATTTCTAATACACCTAAAAATATTAGACACTTATTGGAATAAAATAACCAGAAATTATTCTCTTACCATTATGGATAACTTTAATAGAAGACTTTCAGTGTGAGTTACTATAAATGGACTCATCAAAGTGATGCAAAGATCATACTATGTACAAAGGCTCTACAAGAGAATTATCCCTTGCACTTTCTTAAATCTATGGTAATCCTTAGCTTGTGACTGCAAATGCTTCACATATATGTTAATGGAGTACTCAGACAAAGACAGACAAGCCCCTCTCATAGGGAAGATGGTGGTAAACAAGCAGAGAGTAATCCTCAAACACCACAAGGTCTGGGTACCATTTTTTATAATATAAAAAACCCCCAATAGTCTTGTTCTTTAGGACATTGTTGCAAACATAGACAATATTCAGTTCTTTCAACAGAATAAGTTAAGTGGATGTCTTCCTCTGCAAACCAGAATAAGTGAAAAAAGAGCCACAAAAGTGAGTTTGGGATAGGGCATTGCAGGACACAGGTCATGAAATTCTGAAAACAAAATAAAACAAACAAACAACTAATCAACAACAACAAAAATCAGAGAACACCATATCCAAATAAGCTCATTTGAGGGAATCAAATTTGAATAAAAGCAGAGGACAAAAGCATAACCAAAGGGATTAAATGTAGTTTTTTCTAAATCATATTAATGTTTTCTACAATTATAGAATCCTGGAGCACTTCAATTACTACTATTTTATCTTTTGAATGTTTTCATCATTTTCCACCTACAATGCATGTGGCACACTAAATTTACCCTCATATGTATGCACTTGTCATTTATCATTTTCTCTATAATTGTGTATATATGTGCACGTATTTTTCCCACATTTTCAAAGTTCTGGCCTGAAATTTTCTCTGATGTTACCTCCCTGAAATGCATTTTTGTCATTTCAGGTCAGTACATCTAAAAGTTCTATTTAAATAGTTGGGAAAGATGAGAAAATTTCAAGCCCCCAACCCCTGACTTGACAAATTATCTACTAGAATTAAAGCTCAACCTCAGTGCCTCCATAGGACTTAATTTTCATTCACCTTTCTCATACATAGCACTATGAA
This sequence comes from Ictidomys tridecemlineatus, assembly GCF_052094955.1. Classification (NCBI taxonomy): domain Eukaryota; kingdom Metazoa; phylum Chordata; class Mammalia; order Rodentia; family Sciuridae; genus Ictidomys; species Ictidomys tridecemlineatus. Next base: position 193,309,706 of record NC_135477.1, read on the forward strand.
ATTTTATTTAAAAAGAAAGTAAAAGATTCAGAGTTGTTCATGGTGATTTTATAGGGTACCAAAAATCTAAGTTGGTGGTTCTGACACCACCTTACTACTGAAGCATCTGGGTTTCATTTCAGGTTGGACACTGGTATTATATTTCCATTGGATGGGATACATTGGTTATGAATATTGTTGTTTCTTTGCTTTCAATAGTCTTGGAAATGTGGGGGTTGGATGAAATACTTAGAATCAAAATTTTCAAACACTTAGCATAAACCCATTTGATAATGGGAGACAACCATATTCTGAAAACAATTAAGATGACCCCTCACCAAGTAATGCATATATTAAATATGTTGATAATTAAACTGCTTAAAAAAGTGTACAGATGTCAAAAGATCAAAGTGCATACCTTAAATATATGCAGGTTATTATAAGTAATTTATAGTATAACAAACCTGTAAAAAAGGGGAAAGCATCTAAAATTGAGCTTAAAAAGAAACATACAGGGCTAGGTTTGTGGCTCAGTGGTAGAGCGCTTACCTAGCATGTGTGAGGCACTGGATTTGATTTTCATCATAGCATATAAGTAAATAAAAGAATATTGACAACTACAAAATATTGTTAAAAATAAATTAATTCTACAGACTTCACTAGCTAAACTAAAAGGTCTACAATTTATTCATCTCAATAATTTGGAAAAGATCATTTCATAAAAAAGGAGAGTAAAGAAAAAAAAATCCTAACTAAAAGTGAAAAATTCCAAGACATGCAAAATGTACAAATACAGAGTGTCATGTATTGGTGCTTTCAAAAAGACCGGTTAAATTGAAATAGATATGGTAAATTAGAGATGTAGTAATTATATGTTAAATATATATAATTGTAATATATATGCATCTGTAAAAAATGTGCCCCATTTAATGATGGGTATATATAGTGCAAGAAATTCACTCTAAACTTTTTTTTATAGTGAATACTGACACCTAATTTTGTTATTTCCAAATGCTTAAGCTAAATGTTACAGTTACATGAAGTCCATCACTGAACAACAGATAATTTTACCACACATTTTTGTATACTATGAATTTATAGAAATAAGTATATACCTCATAATAATATGAATAAATAGACCTATATAACGAACACAGAAGAATTTACCATATATAAAATTATATATATATATTTAACATAAATTATATATATATATATATATATACATACATATATTAAAAAGTATCAAGGTCCTTCAAAAGCTCAAAATAAAAATGCCATATAATTCACTAATAACTATTTTGGGTAGCAAGACAAGGTTTTAAACATTTTTACAGTGACACAGGAGGATGAGACAGGAGAATCTCAAGTGAGGACCATCCTGGCCAGGTCTCAGTGAGACCCTGTCTCAATCAATCAATCAAACAAAAAATGGCAGGGAATGTAGCAAATTGCTAAAGTGCCCATACTTAAATATAAATAAATAAATAAATAAATAATTCTGGGTAAAAGATAAGTTATACAATCCAGTAATAATAATTCTGGGTATATATTAAATGAAATTGGATTTTTTTGTCAAATTTTACTGCACTTCCATTTCCATTGTAGCTTTATTCACAGTATCTAATAAAAGGAAATAAATTAGTTGCCTTTTAGATGAAAGTATATCAGAATATTCCTTCATCTCTAGAGCACCCAACTACTCCTCTTACAGGCTGCACACTTATAGCTCAAACTGTTCCCTAGAAGGCAAGGCTCAGATACTGGTGTTTTCTAAATACCCCAAGAGACTTTAGTATCTGTGAGCACCTTGTGCCAGATTCTTCTGAAACTCAAAACTACACACACAAAAAGTAGAAGATTATTGACATGGACTTTGACTTTATAATTTGTTGTATACTTTAGCCCTTGAAATTAAACTTACCTGTAATTTAAATTCAAGTACAGTCCCACTTTTATTTCTCTGCCACAATGGACTAAGGAGTTTGCTGGAAGTGGTCTTGCCTATATAAAAAAATTCAAGTAAGGATTCATTCACATTTTGGCATGTGTTGAAGACTGAATCCAGGGCCTTGTGCATTCAGGGCCACTCTACAAACTGAGCTATATCCCCAGCCCCAGTCAATTAAATTTTTAAAATTTTTTAATTGGGACACATTAATTATACTATCTTATTTAGAAGGGAGTCATTCTCTTTACAGTCACATGATTTTTCCCTGTCTTTCTTCTAATGTGAAAACCTCACAAGGATATAGCAAAATCTTATAAATATGCCCTCCAGTTCTAAGAGAAAAAAATTACATATAATGAATTCATTTTAACTGAAACATGGGATAATAATTGGTAATCTTGAAACTGGAGTTTTGAGCTGCAACTAAAATTTTTATGTTGCCAATTTCTTCTAGGTTTTTGTCAAACAATTTTTTAAAAATAAAATCTATGAACACTCAGAGAAGGTAAGAGTAAACAGAGTAGTATTTATTTAAGCAAGAAGAGATACTCAGGTGCAGTGGTACATGCCTGTAATCCCAGTGGCTCAGAAGGCTAAAAAGAATAACAAGTTTAAAGCCAGCCTCAAAAAAGTGAGATGCTATAAAACAGTGATTTCCTGTCTCTAAATAAAATACAAACAGGGCTGGGGAAGTTGCTCAGTGGTCAGGTGCCACTGAGTTTAATTCCTGGTATAAAAACAAAAGAAGAGAGAGACCAACCATTATGTATTGAGAGGGGATGATGGCAGAAAAACCATTTTGGTGTGCCAGCTTAGGAGTTTTTAATGTGGTTTTGTGGAGAGCATGGAGCAAATATATATAATATCTATTGAAAAAGGCATCCTGACTACCAATTGGGTTCAATTCCATTCATTTTGTGATTCATCCTCCTTTACAGCTTTTATCTGGGTTCACCTTTGGGACAAAGGACTTTGTGTCAAGGTGTTCCCACAAATAGGTCTCAAGGTTTTTTTCTTCATTTGAAATAGGACTTTATGCTGCTTATTAATATATCTACTAGTTAGCCTCCAGGTGTGGTTAAATGAGGCCCATTATCCTGACTACCTTGTCATTTTACTATGTATTCTATTTTATAATCATCCACTGGGAACAGGAAACCCTGGATATGGAAATGTGGACAGAGAGCAGGAAAACTAGGTGTTTATTCTCAGACCTATAAAAGGTAAGTTGAAGTTCTGGATTTCTGATTTTTTTTTCCCTAGATTTGAGATACTGCTTCCCCTACATTTAAAAAAGCTCAGGAAACATGAAGATTGTGACTTCAGATCCAGCCTCAGCAGCTAATTAGTTATGCAAAAAAAAACCCTGTGATAACCTCTCTCTCTCTCTCTCTCTCTCTCTCTCTCTCTCTCTCTCTCTCTCTCTATATATATATATATATATATATATATATATATATATATATATATACATGCTTTGGATCAGTGTATAAACATCCCTATGTTGAATTCTCTGTACGAAACAAACCAAAACAAAACAAAACAATCTCAATGGAAAAAAAAAAAAAAACCTAGAAACCACAGTTTCTCTCATGTTTGAACACAACAAGTGCAGTTGAGATTGTTTCTTGATAATTTCCCAGTCTTCAAAACACAATCTGGGAACATGCTGGTCTAGTAGTGAGTGGCAAATAGATCCCAACTCAGGGCTTCAGGAAGGGGCTGATAAAACCATACAGTGGGGCTGGGGATGTGGCTCAAGCGGTAGCATGCTCACCTGGCATTCGTATGGCCCAGGTTCGATTCTCAGCACCACATACAAACAAAGATGTTGTGTCTGCCAAAGACTAGAAAATAAATATTAAAAAGAAATTCTCTCTCTCTCTCTCTCTCTCTCTCTCTCTCTCTCTCTCTCTTTAAAAATAAAAAAACATACAGTGATGGGACTGAATAATGGGGTCTCAATTGCTGATTTCTGCTCCACTAGAATAGTCAGAGGGGTCTGAAGGTTTAGCTGCAACAGAGAGGTCCTCTGGCCACCAGTGTCTGGAGAGGATAATGAGGAGTCCCAAGTTCCTGCCATTGCTAGTTCTGCCAGCTTCAAACAGCCTCTCTGCCCAATCTCAAGATAGACACACTTACCATTTTCCTTGCTTTCAGAGTTCTGAATGCTTTTCCTAATGGTTTTTTTGGCACTTGTTATCATAAAAATCTGGGGCTCCTGATCTAGGAGAAAAAGCATAGAAAAATATTCAAACAATGGCAGGCTCCAGGCACAAAGGGAACAGAAGATTGTAGAAGCTCGTCCTCTGATCACTGGCTGTGTGTGGATTGGAGAGTTCTCATCTAAGAACCTTATTGGACAAGGCTTCAGGCACTGCCTCTCAACTGAGCCTAGTGGGCCTGCTGTTTGGGTAACAGAAAAAAAATGCATCAAACCCAGAACCAAATAACATCAGAATGCCAGGTTCTTGGCTGCTGGCAAGAATGGAGCACCATATTTGTTGTTAGAATACTAAGGTCAATGCTGGGGAAATAGCTAAGTCAGTAGGCTCCTCATCTTACATGCATAAGGCCATGGGTTTAAAAACAAATAAATAAACAAAAAGATTAAGATAATGATGTATATCAGATTAATACACCTTCACTACAGAGCTCTATAACCACTTCAATGTTCTTCTACAAAGACTTCAAGTAACTGGTATTATGAGCATGCTCCACAGCCATGAATGCTCCACAGCCATGAATTAATTAATTAATTAATTTATTATTTTTTAGTTTTGTGAACTGTATTAAGTTTCTCAGGATGGAGTTTTTTTAAGGTAGAGTTTACTCCAAATAATTGGATCTACGCCAAACAAAAATACATTTACATTTATCACTGTATATAAGGTAAAATCCACTTGTGAATATGTGTGTGTATTTATACCTATATATAAACAGAAATTATATCGCAATTCCTTTAAAAATTTTATTTAAATTTTCTGTTTTTTATTCTTAAAAGAAAATAGTTTGTTTAAACTCATAAACAATTCACTGAGACAGCAATGTCTCCATGCTTCTCAACAAAATAGTGACTCAAAATATAATTTAAAAGTTTCTGGTATTCAATTAAAAGTGGAAAAAAATCAGATATGGTGATGCAAACTTGAAATCCCAATGGCTCAAGACTGAATTAAGAGGATCACAAGTTTAAATCCAGCCTCAGAAAAAAACAAGGTGCTAAGCAACCTATCTCTAAATTAAAAACAACAACAACAGCTTAAATAAATTATAACAACTTAAAGCACTATATCCAGAATATTATTATGGCTTGACAATATGAATTTACTAATGAATATATGTATTTTTGAAATAAATTTAAAAATTTCTTCTCTACTTGAAATCTCAGGCACATCTCTGTTCACCAAATTTAAAGTCCATGATTGAGAGCTATGAATTTCTTGACCTCAGTAAGGTGAAATGCCTGAACCACTCATTTTATGTCCTAGGCGATGGAGTACACTTCCTGGAAATTTTTCTCCTCAGGGCAAAACAACAGGGAAGACAGTGCGCTTTGGGAGAGCAAACATCTTCAAGACAGAAGTGTACAAATATGGATACTGTTTCTCAACTAGATTCTGGGCACAGACTCATTCCCATTTCAGATATCACACTGTAAACAAAAAGAATTTGTGTCTCAGAAGGTGAAGGGTGTCAGGTCTTCAGATCTGTCAGCAGCTTAGAATTTAGATATGAACACATTAATAGAGAATTTATTGCAAAATTTTATCTTGTGCCTAATGGCAGGGTTGTGATGTCTGTTTTCTTCTTTGGTATGGTGTACTATGAGAATATCAGCATAAATCAAAGGCATATATGTCTACACATTTTTTTTCTATACATCAATGAATCCCATCACGTGAGTAAATATTAAATTTAAAGGAATTAAAAATAAATAACTACCTTTAAGATGACTGCTGTTTTCCACGTGACTTCAGTAAAACAGGTGATTGAGTTATGGCATCCAGGCTATAGTGAGTGGATTATTTATCTGTCACTATATAACAACTCTCTCTAAATCTTATTAGTTCATGTTTCAACTGGTCAACAATTTATGCTAGGTTCATCTGTGATCTGTGCTGCATGTGATAAGCTGATGGTAGATAAGTTTACTGAGCTTTAGAGGGTAATCTGGCTGCCAACAAAAGCACCCTAATATACTCCTCCCTAGGATGACTATGAGTTCATAATCAAATAAATTAATTTGGGCTTGTTCTCATGAAGAAGACAATGTTCTAAAAGCAAAAGTAAAAGGCTTCAAAATGCTTCCCATCTAAGTACCTGACTAATATTCTTTCATAACCAAATTATTACATAATCCATAAAAAATAAGAAGAGATTAGATCCAAAGTTTGGGAAACACATTCAACATTTGGCTAGAGTGGGAGTAAAAGCACTTTACTTTTACTTTCTGAATAGACACAAGACTCAGTATCATTTTTCTTTAGATAATAGATAAAATTAACATAGATACTCAGTGTAAAAGAACATTTGCAAAGTCTCACAACTACTTTTTTTTTAATTTAAGCAGGGATTAGAGCAAGGGACACTTAAGCACAAAGTTAAACTTATAGCCCCATTTTTTTAACTTTATTTTATACTTCCGATTGAATTCAGGGATACTTGACCACTGAGCCACATCCTCAGCTGTATTATGTATTTTATTTAGAGAAAGGGTCTACCTGAGTTGATTAAGGCTTCAATTTTGCTGAGGCTGGCTTTGAACTCATGAGGCTCCTGCCTCAGCCTCTCAAGTTGCTGGGATTAAAGTAATGTGTCACCATATTCAGCACAGCCCTGTTTTATTTTGACACAGGGTCTCACTATAGGGCTGAGTGAACATAAAAGAAGGAGTTTGTTGGAAGACAACACTGGATGATAAACAGGGGTGAGCCCCTGACTGAGGGTTTTCTTGAAAGTGAGAAGTTGATTTTGACCATTTTTTCCCCATGCTGGGGATTCAAGGCAGGGCCTCATGCACACTAGCCAAGTGCCCTAACACTGAGTCACACCCCCAACTCTTGATGGTGGCTTTTTCCAAAAGTCTGACTGGAACATGCTACAAGCCCCTGTGAGCTCCATAGCCCTATGGATAGGAATACCAGCATATCTTCTGGACATGTCCCTGGAATACTGATTACACCAGCTGTGTGTGGGTCTACCAAGGTCCTATTTGCGTCAGCTCTAATGTTGGATTTTAAGACACTGGAGAAAAAGTGACAGTTTTTTTTTTTTTTTTTTTTTGCCGTAGGAATGAGTCTTTTAAAGTTATAAATTGAATTTTGTTTGAAAGATTCAAATCACCACTTCTAATTTGGCTTTTAAGAACTAGAAATCTATTCATCCAGACACAGTGTTCTAAGTGGTGATGAGGTTCTCAGGCAGCCTCTAGGTGACTAATGAGGGTATGATTGTCACCTGTAGTGTTGATGGAAGCACCTGGAGTGTCTGCATCCTGGAAGAAGTGGCTTTGTGGCTCATCGATGAGGAAGAGAGGGATGGTTCTTTCCTCTATTGGTATAGGACCCACGTGGGGCAAAATTTAAAAGTGGATACATTAAATCTCTGGGCAGACTTCACAATACTCCCTTGCCTCGGCCACCAGTATTTGAGTTAAGTGTGTGCACTGTCATGTGGCATGATCCCATGATTCCTTTAAGAATGCCAGTGAGGCTTTGGGGCCTTGCTGATTTTTAGTTTGACCATGTTCCCCTGTGCTGGGGATTGAAGCCAGGGCCTCATGCACACTAGGCAAAGTTAGAACACTGAGTCACACATCCAGCCCTTGAGGTAAGTGATGGGGAAAAGAGGAGGAGCAGGTTGGATCAAGGACCTCGGGAGGGGACATGTGTGCAAGGCTCACCCTCTTCTTAGGGTTCTCTGTGAGGAAGATAAGCACAAAACAGTAGCTAAGTGGGAAGACCTGTCTTGAACTATCATCATTTGGGTGAATGATGAACACAGACACCCCACCTACCCCCGTGCATGCCCTGTTTTCTGGGACTTGCTGCTATAACAAATGGGAGGCCTGGGTTGAAATCTGTGCCTGGGAATGTTGCACAGGTGCAGAAGCCACAGGGCAGGAACAGCCCTCCAGGGAGCAGACAGGAGGTGAAGGTGGCCGGAGCGGAGCAAGGAATGGGAGTTGGGCGGAGCAAGGAATGGGAATTGGGCGGAGCAAGGAATGGGAGTTGGAGAGAAGACAGGGAGAGTGTGCAAGAGGGTGGTGGCAGAGGCTTGAAGGTGGAGGACCTAGGACTAGTTCTAAGTGCGACAGCATGGGGCACCACTGGGGACGTCTGAATTGTGGAGTGTGTAGTGTGCTGTGGTTTTTCAAAGAACCACCTGCCTGCTGTTGGAGTGTGGATGGTAGAAGAGCAGGAGAGGCAGCCGAGAGGTTTTTACAAAAGCCAGGAGAGAGGGTGGTCTCCTGAACCAGCCGTAAAGACAATGTTCTGATCAGAGTGGGGGGTGCCCCAAGGAGGCATTACTCAGGGGCTCAGGAGACTAAAGGGAGCTGACTGAGCTTGGAGATGAAGGAGAGAAGAGGGGCCATTGTCACCAGGACGTGCAGCCTGGCTCAGGGGACTCGCTCAGGCCACTCATTCTCCCAACCTCATCTTTTCTGTTTCTCTCAAAACATAGAAACCAGACTTTCTTTCAAACTTCTAAGCTTCTCCATGGGAGTATTGGCCAGAGGAGGCAGAGTGGTTGTATACAATTCAGGTACTGCCTAGGGTTTTCTTAGAAGAAGCATTCTGTTTTAAATTCTGAAAAAGCAGCCCCTTTGTAATTTATGAAAACATGGGAACATACCTTCCTAAAGATGGCAGTTCAGATGTGTGAAGTAGTATAAGGGAAATATCTTAGGAAGTTACCTGTGTTTCCTAGGCCCGAGCCCCTCTACTTTCAGGTGTGTGTGTTAATGGAGCCAAAGGTCAGAAATTAAGTCTTTTCTCCAAACAGTGAAATTGAAATCATAGTCAAAGTCAATCTGATTTTGATGGGTCAAAATCAGAAAATTTTGCCTACCACTGGCTATTCTGCTAACAGATACTGTGTTTAGGGGTGCAGCACTCTGGAGGATCTTGAAGAAATGTGTGACACACCTGTTGCCAAAGCAGTCAGTCATGTGGTTGGGGAGATGAACCTAATGCCTAGCTCACGTGTCCCCACCTGCCCTCCAGATCCTTGAACCTGCTCCTCCTCCTTCACCATCACACACCACAAGCCCTCGCCTGGACCCAGCTCAAAGTTGGCACAGCAGATATCCCAGCCTCTTCACTCTGTGCCTGTATCTAGGTTGGTCTCCCTCTGCTCGGTCACATCCCTCCTTGGAGTTGCTTACAGATGGAACTTTCTATGTCCCTGAAATAGTTCCAGACTGGGAAACTCCAACCTGTAAGAAGCCACTAGTTGGAAATTATCAGAAGAAACTATTTGTTCAGCTTTTCAAGAAGCCTTTGAGACTCAGATGTCTTAAGCATTCTGCAGCCTGGAACTGTGGAAGAGTTAAGAACTTCCTTACTGTCTGGTGTTTCTCAATGTTCTGAATCTTCCAGCACTTTCTAAGATTTAAAAAATAATTTGGCAAATGACAAGTTGCAGTCAGCATAAACCTCAAATTATGCAATGGATTAAGAGAAGTTCAGTAGTTGGAAGGAAAAGCAGGACTTCATCTAAACTGAACCTTAGAATGAGATAATAGTCATCCGACTTCAGAATGACAATTTAGAGACTATCAGTTTATTGACTCCTCAGCACAGAAAATTTAATCAATATTTTTCCTAAGGCTGAAATATAGGCTTAGGTTAGGGCTTATCTGAGGTTATTTGAGGCTCCTTCCTCTCTTCCTCTGAGCTCTCACTGATGTCTTCATCAATGAAAATAGGAACAGAGGAAAGTGGGTCAGGATGAGTTTCCACTGTGGCTGGACCCACCAGGCCTACTCCCCTCCTAATGCAGGACACAGGAGGCTGGTCAGGCTGAGAAGCCAGTTAGCATGGAATCTGACTTGGAAGTCCTTTCAGAGTGCCATTCAAGTTTGGAGTAGCAGCCAAGTGGTCAATCTCAACTGTCTCAGCAAGACATTGGAATCCAGGGGTTGTGTGGGCCATCTGTAAGACCATGCATGTGAGAATTGAAGTGCTCTCACCCAATCTTGGAAATTTGAAAAGTATTCATTTTTATAGAAGGAGACTAAAAGAACTTAGTGTATATGGAGTTGGAAAATCTATATTTCAGTGCTGCATGGTTCTGCCTATGGGAGCCACCCTTTGCTCCATGACTGCCCAAATGATAATTCCTGCTTGATTTCTTTCTTTCTTTTTTTAAAATAATAATCTTAGGATCTCAAGGGGGAAGACTATTAAGGAAAAGGTTGTGTATAGTTTGAGGTCTGATGAACATTTCTATAAAGTTCTAGTGTAATGTAAGGATAACAAACTGCTGTGGACTCAGAGGGCATGTTTCTCACATCTTGCAGGGATGCAGAAGGAAAGGCTTCTGGAGGAGGCAGTGTTTGAATGGGACTTGAGTGTAGTAGATTTTTAAAAATTTATTTATTAGTGCATTATATTTTTACCTATTGGCGGGGTTCACTTGGGCAAACTCTTAAATGCATACAATGTAGCTTTCTTCATTTCAATCCTGGTACTTCGGCTTTCCCTTTTACTTTTTTTGGTAACAAGTGAGAATAGTGTGAGTTAAGAACAAGGCATACACCAGCGTAGCAAATTCAACATGACATATACCTGTTCAGTCCCATGAGAGCCCTCCTGGGGCTGAAGCTGGGGCCTTGTCAGTAGCTGTCCTAGCTTCCCTCTGTCACAGCTAAGACTCTATACCCTCTGCCTCTAAGGCTGCCTATCAGGTACCTTTCACCAGCTTTCAACTCAATTAAAATGATTTGAAGCAGCACTACATTTAAGAAAAAAGAAAAGGCCTGGCAGATTTTTAGTTAAGGGAAAAAATAAAACAAGTTTATATTTGTGTCCCAGATATTTTTTTCAAAATATAGTTTGGTGAGTGAAGAATGGCATCTTGGGAAAAATGTCTCCCCAGAAGACCAGACTCCTAAAGGGGCAAAGGCGGGAAGCTCTGCGTTATGACCCTGTTTTTCTTTAAAAGGAGCTATGGCAGCCCTGGAGATGAGGGAGAAGGAGGGAAGGAAGACAAGTGGGGAAGAGAATTCCTGTTCAAGAAATCCGGTGGTTTTCAGCAAGGTCAAAAGTCTGAGAGCTCTGTAGTGCCTTGGGGACTGGGACTAAGAAAATGTGACTTGCCAAGGCCAAGATTCCTGACACAGATTCAAATTCTAGCCTTAGGGGGGTAGTATTTCATGAGAAAAGAGGAAGAGGTGGCATGAATGGATGACATTTCACAAGGGTAGGAGACAGGCAGCCCAGCACTTGTGCAGTGATTCAAGGAGAGACCTTTCCAGAACAAACAGAGTCCCCTCTTAATTGCATCTAGATTTCCCACTTCATGGATTCTTTTAACAATCCACAGTTGACATGTCTAACTCTCTGTAGTTTCTTCATGATCAGTCTACACCCTGAGAGTCCACTTGCAAACTACACCCAGGCAAAACTGGTGATAAATGTTAACCCAGGTTTATAAAAATGGAGAAACTATATAGTGTTTTCTAAGGTTCAATACACAAAGATTTTTGACCCTGTGTTGTCTGGGGAGGTTTAACTAGCCTTCCAGGGTGTCTATTCATGGTTATGCTTTGCTTCTCTCCATTATTCGGAATAGAGGAGAATTCACTAGACACTTTTCCATCCCCAAATGCAGGTCTAGGTCTTCTTACTCTGAGTTGCCTTTTTTTCAGAGTCACCCCAAGGTTAAAGAAGAAGCACAATTTCTATAAAAATAACAGCTTTTTTTGAAGGTCACCAAGCCTGCCTTCCTTTCTCCCCCCTTCCCTCCTTCTTTTTTTCTTCTTTCTCAAGTCAGAGTACAGTGAGTGAGGATATAAACACTTTAAACCCATATGAGAAAGACCCTTAGGCTTCAGAGAAACCCACAGGACTCTTGCTCACAAATCTCCTTCCCCAGCCTCCTAGAGGCCGTCTCTGTGGAACTCAGGGTGCCCAAAGACTTTTGCAAATCCTCTCCTTTCTTTCTTGTCTTATGCCAACAGTGGACGAGCTGGCTCTGTGGGCGAAGCAGGATGTGGGTTTGGGAAACATCCTTTCCCTGGGCTTTTTTTGTTCTGCAGAGATATTCTCTGAGCCTCCCTTCCCTTTTCTCTAAAATGAGCCTTATTGGCTCCCTTGGAGTGTGTTATTATGGGCATTAAATGAGATAATACCTTTACTGTGATCAGTATTGTGCCTGGCATGTAGCTAATCTTTGTCAAATGAAAGTTATTTTGTAATAAGTACTTGGATCTTATTTTATACTTGAACAGACACTATGGAGTTTTTTATTACTCAGCCATAAAAGCTATGTGAATATTTCCTTGAAATATTTGTAAACATCTGGAAACAATTTAGTCTGAGGACACTTTATATAACTAAAGGGAGTCATTCTCCAAATGAATATATAGTCTCAGAAGGCTCTGAGGTCAAAGAGCAAGTGACCAAATACTTCTCAATCCAAAAAGCTGTGGTGAGAGAAAAGGGAAGAAGAACAGAGGATGAAAGACTGGGAAAGATAAATGGATTTTGCTCCAAGCTAAGCATCAAGATATTTAGATTGAGAAAAATGTGTTTCTTCCCAAGCATCAAGGCTACACAAAGATTTACTTGCTGTGTGACCTCCAAGTTCATTGTTAGACTTCTCCAAATGTCACTGATATGATTATTTTTCTATTAACCTAGATATCTTGAGAGATAAAATAAATTCTAGAGCTCTCTGTTGACTTTGGAGCCAGAGAGCGACATAAAATAGGAACCTAAAGAAACATTAGCACAGAGTACAATGTAGATCAGAAAACAGAGTACAATGTGGATCAGAAAAGGGTGATGTCACAGAGTGCTGATACTTATTTCTGCAATTGGACAATATTAGGGCAGAAAACTTGAGTATAATTTTTTCTGTTTTTTTAATTGCTTTTATTTAGCTAATTCATTTGAAAATCAATATGCTGTTTTAGATTTACTCTGAAAGATAACATAAAGTCAGGTATTTTCAATGGCTCATAATTTTTTTTCTTGAAAATTATTTAATATTCATGCTTTTGTTTATCCAGATTATAGAAATTTATTTACCAGTAAAATTTTATTTTTAAAAATGAGAGTTCTTACTTACATAGCTAAGTGAGGGCATTTAAATGAACCTCCTATCCTCTGCTGACTGTTCATTTCATAAAGAAAAATAATATGACTGTATGCTCAGGAGAAAACAAGTGAAGAGCTCACTATGTTGTACATAATTTTCCCAATTTTCTGGTGGAACTTGAAAACTCTGTTGTTCTGTTTAGTAGGAATCTCTGAGGTGTGATTTTTTTATTCCTATTATTGAAAGTCAGTTGATGATTTTATAATGCCTCAATTCAAGTACAAAGTTCTCATTATTCTTCAGTTGTGCATCTTTGGGGTCTTGGTTCTATGACAATAGAATTGTCATCAGTATATGTTGTCAACTGATGGGACATTTAAAATCCGGTGCAGGGTGATCTGAGCTCAGTGCAGACATGTGAGACCTTTTGTCAGGAACCATTGACTCAAGTCTTGCTTCACTCGCTGCTCATACCTTTTCCTCATCCACTGGCTCCTAGGCTCAGATGCCCCAACTTCCTGAGGGCAGTGATAGGGATCTTGATTTATTTTTCTTTTAAAAATACCCTAATAAAAATGTGTGCTTACTCTCCTATCCACAGGAAAGAGAAGCTTCAAGCTCTTTTAGTTGGATTGATATTGATTCTGTGATTCTGTGGAGAGGGGTCAGAGAGCAGTCCTTTGGTCATGGTGGGGCACATGGAAGAGCTGCATGAATGGCATTTCTGACTAGCAGAGGCTCCGTAGTTTCTCAAGTGGGAAATTTTGACTTTTCATATGCAAATGACAAAATATTTTATTTATTAGATTTTTTATTTAGTAAAACATATTTTATTTAGTTGAAAAGGTTTTTAAATGTGAAACCAATGGGAGAAGACCATGGAGCTGACAAGATTGAAAACATTCATATTTGTTTTTATTAAGATGTCACTGGAAACAAGTCTGTAATTTGAGTAAAGTTTGTATCTTTAATCTTGCTTGTGACCATATATTTATGTCAAGATATATGATGTTTTAAACTTTCAGTATATCCTCAAGATTATGATATTTATTACCCTAAAAACAAAAATCATTTTCATCTCCCAGGTATTTTTCTTGCATTTGGGCACCAGGTGGCAACATGGGGCCGGGGTGGTAGTGCATGGGGCACAGAGTTGGAGTCACAGCTATGAGGGAAGAATGTGGAGAGAAAATGGATCAGATTTAACGTGTGTGTGTGTGTGTGTGTGTGTGTGTATGTGTGTGTGTTTGATTAAAGATACAAACCTTCCTCAAAAGAGCAAAAAGGAAAAACCTTATAAAGATTTGGTTACACTTAATTTTTTTTAATTGTAGATGGACTCAATACCTTTATTTTATTTATTTATTTTATGTGGTGCTGAGGATCAAACCCAGTGCCTCCCACGTGCTAGGCGAGCGCTCCATCACTGAGCCACAACCCCAGCCCCTGGTTCCATTTTGACTAAGGTGTAGGAGGCCTCTCTCATCTGTATACTAAGCTGTCCTCAATGGATTCTGTACAGTAGTCACTTGAAAAGTCCACAGGCTACAGTTCTCTAGCCCCTGCTGGTTGTTCTGAACCACCTTTGTCATGTGTCAGGTCCTTGCTTCTCTTCTTCCTCCTTTAACTCAGCATTCACCAAATGCCTTCCAAGTCCCATGAACTGAGAAAAGCCCTGGAACTTCGGTGTAAAATCAGGTACAGTCGTGCTGCCCAGGGGCTCATGGTGGGCAGAAGCAGATGCCACACCAGCCACACACCATGGTCTGTGGGACGGAGTGAGGACCAGGGTGCAGAAGGGTTGTGAAGGATCGAGTTGTCAGTCCACAAGGGAAAGACAGACTTCCTGGGAGATGGGAACTTTGGGGCTGAAGAGTGGAGGATGAGCAGTTCATCACTTAGATTAAGGAAGGGGAATTATTATGGGAGCCAGTGTTCTCCTCCCACCAAGAACAGTTCTAGCGTGTGAGGTATACAGGAGAAAAGTGGGTTGGGACCTACTATTTATTCATAAGCACCATCAGGAGCTACCATCAGTAGTCTACTTTCCAAATTTAAAAATTTGAGAAAATACATATTTCATAAAACTCAACTTTCCTACATCCCTGCATACATGAGAATTTGTGTGACAAGAATCATTGTAATACAACTTGGGCTTATGCTGAGAGCCATTGCCAAGTAGGAATGACGCATGGCAATTTCTTTGTCAGCCTACTCCATGTTGCTTAGAGGAAGGACTCTCCATTGTGGAAATGGGCTTGCCTTTGGACCCAGGTCATTTGCAGTGACATTGCATGTATGCTTGAGTAAGGTGACCTTGCTCAAGGACCAGGGTGGATCCAGGTTTAGGGTGTATCCTGCTGGGATTAGGGAGTATCCCACTCCTTGGGTTCAGGGCGGTTCCAAGTTTAAGGAGTACCCTGCTGGGAATAGGGCGTATCCTGCTGCCTCAGGCCCAACTGCTCCTTGAGTTCCCGTTGAGTTCTCATGGGATTCAGAGAGTATTTGGGATGCAGAGCCCAGTGGAATCGTGGGTTTTGCCCAGAACCTGTGTGTAGAGTGCCGGTGACAGTTCAAGAATAAAGGATTGCTGTTTGAATCTACAAGATGTGAGTGGCTCGTGATTTTGTGCCCAGCTAGACTGTGGCAGGCTTATCAACCTTTCAAGGCACTATACCAAATCTTCCTTCTCCCTTGAGAACCTCTTGGCTGCAGCAGTAATAACTGTTCCCAATTAAATTTAAACCTATTGCACGTTTTCCTTCTTTTATAGCATTTATCACTTGCTCTAATGTAATTAATTGAGTTACTGAGGTAGATAACTCAATACCAGTGAACATGTTGGGAAGGGTCTGTTTTGGGGTATCTTTTTCTCACTCTCTATACTTTACACAGGATCTGACACAAGATAAATACACCAGTGTTTATCAATTTGTCCTACATATTGTCAAAATAGCTCATGCTTAGGGATTTTCTATATGTTGTTTTAAATATTAATTTCAAGAGAATATATGGGGTTTTTACTTATTTTTTTCTATTTTCTACATCACACATTGCAGTAGTTTTGCAATATTACCTCTCTGTAATTCCCTTGCACAATTGGTAGATGATAAAATGACTTCTCTCAGAATAAGAAGAGGCCTGAACCAAAAGATCCATTCAATTAGCTGCAAATCTCATATTTTTGATACCTAAAACTTTTCTGAATGTCATCTAGACAATGTTTTTATAAAACACAGTAATTATTTTCCATTATCCACAAGAGATATTAAAAGATTTGAGAACAATAACAGTGACTTTCCGGGATTTCCCATTGATTTTATTGTACAGGGAAATATTTTTAAAAAACAAACATAATAATTACATGAAATTCCAAAGTTATAGGATTCACTGTGGAAGAGAAATCCAACATACTCTTTAAGTTTAATTTGAAGGTGATAATAAGGGTTCAAAATAATGAAGAAGATAAAGAGAAATCAAGCAGATAACTAAGGTTTATCCAGCCTGAGTCATAACTGGAAGAATGCTTGAAAAGTAAACATTTTTCAAATAGAGCAACACTCTTGACTATAGATTTCAAACATATTCTTAGGAATGTGTGTGACACGATGTCACGATGCCACAAAGATGCTCATTAGCAGTGAAGAATTTTACAAAGTTACAGTGAAAGCAAATGTGAGCAAGAGAAACATAGAAGAACTTCTTACTTATCAGTGTATTAACATCAGTACTCTATATATGTCTTCCCATTCCCTTGCAACATCAGCAGATGAACATCTCATTTATTTTTATTTTATTTTATTGTAGTGAGAATAATCTTGACATGAGGTGTATGCTTTTAACAGATTTGGAAGTGTACAATTCTGTATTATTCTTTGTAAATAACATGTATCATGGAAGATCTCTAGAATTCCCTCATCTTGCATAATTGAGATTTTATTCTGGGTATTTAGAACTTGTGTGAATGCATCAAGCCTTCTCATCTTTCTAACTTAAGTACAAGTGTTACATAAAATAACCATTGTAGTAAATGTTCATACTATTTATCAGTTTCACCTACATTTCAAGAAGAGGATATTATCAAAAGCTGAGGTCATTGTGGATCATTCTTGGAATTCTTAATAACACAATAGGGAAACCTATCTCATCACAGCAGATTTTTGAGCTTTCATTCAATGCTAAAATGAGGCCATAAGTTGTTTGTATTATATATACCAAATGTTACATTAAATAGAGAAGATAATAGTAGTTATAAAAGTTCATTCTGCATTTTCCCACAAATTTACATTTACAAGCCCCTCCCAGAAAACATAGGCAATTTTTATTATAGCTGTTTCCAGAGACAGATGGAACTCAAGGACTTTAAGTCAACTCTTCCCAAGTTATATAAGCGATAACTTATATAACTTATATATGTATTCAAATAAAAGCCAGATTCTAAATTTATTATGTTTTCTTTTACAGATAATTATTCATTATAAAGAGTATATTTTTTACCAGAATGATTGCTTTTCCTATGGACAGAATGAATTGAGTTTTATGCTTCATGATGCTCCTTAAAATATAAATATATGAGTGACTAACAATGTGAATATTGAAGTAGGGACACTGATTGGCATGGTGGTGCATTCCTGTAATCCAGTGGCTGGGGAGGCTGAGGCAAGAGGATCATGAATTCAAAGCCAGTCTCAGCAAAAGTGAGAAACTAAGCAACTCAATGAGACCCTGTCTCTAAATAAAATGTAAAATAGGGCTGGAAATGTGGCTCAGTGGTTGAGTGCCCCTGAGTTCAATCCCCAGCACTGTCCCCCACAAAAAATATTACAACAGGGACATTTTCCAAGATGAAGTGAATCATGGCTACCTGCATCTCTGAAGCAATGCTGATGCTGAGTGTTTGATAAGATAGGTAAGGGACTTGCAGTTCTTGGCTCTTCTTGTCATCAAGAGCACTGTCCACTTTAGGAGGCTCTGCAGCTCTGTGCAAGTTTCTTTTACCATTTTTTAAAAAGTTAGTTGACTATTATAAAGTAGCTTCATTACCTGAGAACTGAATAAATGAGGCATCATTATATGCAGATCCTTAGGGAGATTGAAATAGTTTAAGACAATGAAATCTCTGTTTCAGGATGAGATTTTTTAACAGAAATTTTACCTCTTGCATTTTTGTGCCAAGTTGAAAAAAATTACAACTTTAGTAACTACATGGCCTTAATACCTTTTGCTTGCAATCCTTGTACAAGGAATCTCAGTGATGGTCCACAGAAAAACTCCACCTGAATAGGATTTTAGATTTCAATTGTTCAACAATGTCGATTTTTGCATGTTGGTCTTCTGAGATGGAAAGAATGTTTTCTATGCCATGTACTTCAATCTTAGTGGCCCCGGAATTTCTCACAGAGGATAACTTCCTCTGTTATTATGATTACATACTACCCTTTTCTAAGAATTTAGATGTCAAAATGAAGGGTTTTACAGGAACTATTGAACATTATTGTATTTTAATCATATATAAGACCAAGGGAGGCATAAAGAAATTCACAAGGAAATAAGATGTAAAAGAATAAAGGATATATGTGTACATACCAGATTGATAAGACCAATGAAAGAAAGAGAAAGTTGCTCTCTTCATGCTATTCCAACTTTTCTGAGATTCTTAGGCTTGGTGTGGCCAAAATATCTACTGATAACTTCCCTTAATTTTGATATTTGGATAAGAAAATTGAAACCAGTTACTGAGGGATTAAGGAGAATATTTCATCAACTGTACCTCATTACATACACACTTGGTTTATATAAGTACATTTGAGACAACAAGTCTCCAGGTGGACTTACCTTCTCACAAATATAAGCGGAACTGTCCCCTCTGGAAACCAGTAGTTTGAAAAGTAGGGTGGAATAATCCTATTATTTTAAAAATGTATATAATATATATTTCAAACATGTTATTCATGTTTACATATTACTATAATTATATATATATATATTATATTTATATGTATAAATATATATATATATATTTTAAAATGTATATAATATATATTTCAAACATGATATTCATGCTTATAACAACAAAACCTCCTCATCATTAATTGTTACAGGAAAAAGCCAGGAAAACATTAGATAGACATTGATTCTGCTTATAAATTTTCTGACCTGTGTCTTCATACAATTCAACCTATGAAAAAAAATTGATATATCTGAAAATTAGTTTCTCACTAAGAAAATTAGGCAAACTTGTGGGACCTCAATGAATTCTGGCATCTTCTAAGAAAGCCAGGTTAGTATAATGGAGAAATATAAAAACCACCTGACACTTTAAGTTTATACAAAAGTTTCTAGAGATCATGGAAACTCTAACCCTTTTACACTTCTCTCCTCCAAGCAGCTATGTGGTGACAGTGATGGAGTTCCTTTTGTTATATCCTCTGAAATATGTGGCTTCTTTGGATGATGCATTTGGGGAAAAACAATTGCAATAGGGTTGATTTTGCCTGAATGTGATTTGTGTCATTATGGACTCTTCCCTACCCTCCTTTTTGGTCACAGTGACACCCTCATATTTATTTAAGAAAGCATGTAGAAGGCAGGTGAGGATTTCTAGAAATTCTAGTGAACACTGATTATACCCAGCATAATCCCTAATAATTCTAATTCCTTTTAATTATCTTATAACTTGAAATTAACCAAGGGAAAAATATAGAACTATGGCAATTTTACCAAATATAAAAGCTTAAGACTTTCATCATTTTAAGTCCCCTTTTTCAGAACACAGGTCATGGCTATAAAAATGGAGGTGCCTGTTCAAATTCAACTAGGTTATATATCTCACACAGAAACTTCAAATCTAGGTCTATCTGATGATACACTTCACTCTTAAACCCAATCTGAGCTATCTGACTTCACAGAGCTCTCTTCTATTCCATTTTGTTCTGTCCAAGATCTATCAATTTTATATTTACCCTCTTCAAGGATCCTGACATCCTTAAGTGGCATTGATTTCTTTGTTCTCTAAATATATGTGTTTGGATTATGTGACAGATTTTAGAGATTAGTGAAACTAAAAACACTTGAAAAACCTTAAAAGCAGGAGTGAATCTGGAACAATTCTGAAAGCTGAGAGAGTAGAGTGACATAGTAGAATTAATTAACCTTTCACCCGGGAAGATTACAGCAAAAGAGGGGAAAATGTTCATTATGTCAAATAGAATGTAATGTCACAAAATATGATGCCAGTTTCTGAGATTTTCCCATCCAAAATGTTCTCCTAATAAATGACAAGAATGTGTCAAAAATATAGTCAAGAGAAAGGAAGTAAATGCTGGTTGATCTCAAACTAAGAAAGTAGTTACTGTTAACAAGCATTGCAATATAATAAATCCTCATTTATATATAGCAGTAATATGATTTTATATTAGCCAGAAAAGATGACAGGAAAAGGGGTAATAGTGTTGCAATAAAAATAATCTTTTCTCATATGAGGCAGGTTTTATTCTTTGATTTTCAATTTGATTCAAAGCTCAACCTAATGAAAATGCTACAGCAAATAAAATAAAATGCATTTCCACTACACAATCATTTGCAATTTTGTTTGGACTAGCTATCAATAACTTCAACTATTCATAAATGAAGTTATTTAGTTGCTCAATATTAAGCCACTTTTTGTAATGCTAACAACATAAGATAAAAGGTTAATTTAAAATGGCATTAAGAAAAAAAAACTCAGCAAGGAGAAATGTAAGGTTTACTCCAAATAAGACAATTGGATACAAATGGCAAGGAGCAAAATACACTAATTTAAAACCAGGCAGGATAGTTTTCCATTTCTGTCATTAGTGTACTGATTTAAAAAAAAAATAGTTAATTAGCATGCATCACTAGATCTACTCCACACTGGGAGTTTAACCTTATAGTTTTGTCATCTTTCTGAGGAGCAGGGTGTTTAATGAAATCAACAGTAAGTTACATAATGATGTATATTGTTGATAGATGAGAGACTACTCAAAAAATTCTTGGGTAAATTTTGCATGTTTCTAGTATTTATCTATCATTTCACGTTTACTAAGTGCTTTATTCTTGTTCAAACATGTCTGTTTTTCAAACTTATGTTGATAAAATTTTGCCCAAAGTCTAGTAGAACACACAATTATTTTTTATTAATACTTTGTAGCATTTATAATATTTAACCACAATTACTCTCAATTGTAGGAACATTATACTTAACTACATAGGAAAGTGCTAGAAGTCTAAAGCACCCACTAAAATACCCTGATTCAACAACTATTTATTGCTGGGGGTTTAGCTCAGTGGTAGAGCATAAGCTTAGCACTTAGGAGAACCTGGGCTCAATGTTCAGCACTGAAAAAACAACCAAAAAATCCAAACTATGTATCAGTTTTATTATGTGAAGTATAAATGTAAATAAGGATCTTTAATTTCCAAGGTTTTCATAATCTACTTTAGGAACCAAATTTCTAATCAAGTGTGTTCATTAAAACAAGACAATAGGAACTCCTATGCACAGAGTCAGAGTGATACAGGATTGTTTTAGATATTTCCTCTGGCATTCCTAACCACATTCAAACTGTTATCAACTCTTTATTACCCAGTGAAGGAATAACTATATGTGTATGAGTCAAAATAATTAAAGACAACATTAATTAAATTAAATGTATATTTTGCTCCAGGCACTAAGTGTGCTTATGAAGTATTTGCCTCACACACCATAACCAGTAATTAGAATTACTTCCCATTTTCAGAGGAAAATACTGAGTTTTATAAAATCTAAATAATTTGCCAAACATTATATAACTGGTTAAGTTGGAACTGGGATTCACATTCCTGGAGACGTTTCATTTTCACCCAGTAAAATGCACTTTCTGTTGATCACATTAGGGAATTGGGATGCCTCAGTTGCTACTTACAAAATCCTTGTTTTAGTTTAACTGCCCTCCTACTACCCTATTTTTAATAAAGGGGTCAAGCAGAGCCAGCACTTTCCCATTAGGTGGAAAGAACAACTTTCCACATATTCCTGTCTGCTCATAGGGATCCCTCCCACACCCTTTGGCTCATGAGGCACCTGAGCCAAGGACAACAAAATAAATAAAATAAAATGATCCAAGCAGAATAATTTAAGCTTTGCCCAGCTTCTGTGTATAGTTAGGAGGGCAGCTGTTTCTGTAATGGCCATATTCTCTAGGAAGGCCTTGACTGTGACTGCCCATATGATTATAATTGCATAATTCAGTTTGGCAGAGAGAAAACATATTCTGACTAGGACAAGTAAAGAGAGAATCATGCATCCAGAGTACTGGAGAATTATAATATTTCAGCACCGGAAGTGCTCTAAAAGGTCATGATCCTCCACATCAATTGTATGTCTGACCCAAAGCAATAAAATCATTAAGTACGACATATCACCCTCAAGAGGGGGAAGCCTTTGTTAAGTGAGTTTGTTAGAATATTCTATTAAACATTTTAACTGTAATGTCTGGTTTTCCTTTGTGCTTTAATTTTTAAGGTGGTGCAAAAGGTGAGAGTGAGTGAAGTTGCACTATTTTGCATAGAATGTTATACATAGTCTGATGTTAGCACTGATTCACACATAAATACCAGGTTCTCTTGGGCCTGGCTTTATTTTACTTGATATTAAAATTTTACTTATTTTTAGTTGTAGATGGACACAATCTCTTTATTTTATTTATTTATTTTTATATAGTGCTAAGGATATAACCCAGTGCAGCATGTGCTGTACCCCTGAGCTACAACCACAGCACTTACTTGAAATTTTGATACATTCTTCCCTAAGAATGAGTTCAATCTAGGTACACCTTGCCAATCTTAACAAAATTGGCAGCATTATTTTGAGATCTACAACAGCATATGGAATTCCTTTATTGACCCATTGTATTGTTGGTGTTCACAGATGCTCACAATTGAAAAAATTTGAGGTTTCCAAACTTGCCAGATTCCACTCCCTTTTCAGTCATTCACCCCTTGCCAGCTTCATTTGGTCTTACATGGGGCTAATGCATGAGTTTTCTTAGTTTCTATGAGATTTTCTACCTTAAATTTGAGTCTTGCCTCATGGCATTTGATGATGACACAACAAGATTTCTCCTAAAAGATGGACTTTAGTCTTTTTATGTGCAATTCATTTTTATTGATAGAGATTTGGCTCAGATGGGCCCAACACATCTCATCAAGACTCTCATCCTTCACTTACAATAATCATTCCTTCAATCATACCCTATTTGCCACTTTTGAGAACTTGCAAGATGAACAAGACCAAATTGGTCAAGAATTCCCTTTCACACAGGTCTAATGGTGAATCATTTTGAGGTCCTCTATAATGGAAGACTTTTCCTGAAGATGCAATCCTATATTATTTTACCCTAGTCATCAATCATTTTGACTTTAGCATGCATTTTGGTTACTATTCTTCCAAATTGATAGAAGGCAGCTTCTTATTCTGCTTCTTTACTACAAAGAGCTTGTTTTTGAAATCCTCCTGGACATAGAAGGATGATTCAACTTCAGGAAATATCCAAAAAACATGTCAGACAGAGGTATATTCTTCATAGAAATTATGACAGGAATAACTCTTTCATTTCCAAATACATTTCCAATATTTTAAAATAATCTATTTTTGTCTTAAGGAAAACCCTTAATCGTATCAGCTAAGGGGATGTGATAGATAGCTTTTAAGCTCCGATATTATTCAGAATATAATCTATTTAAGAATAATGTGATGTTAGGAAAGTAGTTGTAGAGGCTTTACCTGGAAACTTAAAGAAATAAAATATTTTTATGTAATGTAATAGCTTTTAGAAACACTCTAATAAAACAATAGTTCCATTCAGTTATTTGATGTATTAAATATATTTCTGCTCCAGTAGTTTCATGTGTTACCTTTCTCCTGAATTGTTTTTATATTTGCATATATAACTATAAACAGAATATATATGTACAATTAAAGAAAAAGTATTTTAAATCTAGAAAGTTCAAATTTAGTTCCAAGTTAGCTTATAGTGTTTTCAAATGTGTTTTTTTTTTTAATTCAAGGCTCCTGTTTATATTAAATTACATTTATTTTATTACTATCTGTTTATATAGATTAATTGTTCAGACATTTATTCATAGTATTACTTTTAATAGTTAATCTTTAATGATAGATCCAAGTCTTAATTGTTCCTGAGATAGATGAGGGACCCAAAAACCAAGAACTGCCCAGATTCCCACCACACAGAATCCAAATCTGTGCCCTGACTCTACCTGATGCCTTTTGTTACTTGGATGGACTGACTTCTCATGATTTAGACCCTCAGGTCTCTAGCTCCTCAACTGTGGATCCTTGCAGCACTGCATAAAGCTGTCATTTCAAGAGTGTCACCATGCAGATAATAGATGATGGTGTCTAATTTAAGGAAAGACCTCCACCAAGAATCATCACAGGCCTTTTTTCTGCCCAAAGATATGGAAATATGGCAGATGGTGGTGTTTCCAACAGATCTTTCCTGGAAATTCCTGTTATAAACCTAGGGGACTTGAGGTTGCAGGTGCCAGGCTACCTAGTGGGGTATCTTATCCACTTGGAGGTGTCTTGATCAGAGGAGATTGCCTCCTCTGAAGGAACTTCAAAGGCTGCTCAACACCTGAGCCCAGCAGTTTCCCACCTGCCTTCTGCTCATTTCCAGCCTGAGACACTCCTCACCCAGCTATCTTGTCCATTTTGACATTTGGCAATGGTATTCCTTTGGTATGAGACTCTCTGCTACCTTTGACTCTGCCACCTCCTCCTCATTTTCTGGGTGGAACTTATATCTTCCCCATCCTCATTCATATAACTATGATGATGTTGTTCTTTCCTCTCATCTGTGCTATAAGTGTGCGTGGGGGGCGGGGCGTGGGCTGTATGTCTTATGTGAGGTTTATGCAACAGAAATGAGGACACTGGTGTCCAATATGGATTTCTCTATCCCATATAGGAGTTGAGATAGCAGATAAAATAGGATTGTGGAAAAAAAGATATAGGAGTCCCAGGACCATGAAGAACTCCAGTACACTAAAGAAAGATAAAAGTGACCCTGGGACAGTCTCCTAGTGCTGAGTGGATGGAGTATGGGAGACACTATCTCCAAGAGTACCTATGCACCCTCCCTTGACTTCTACCAACTAAAACACTATCATGGCCCCTATTTTCTGCCACTGCAGCTCAGGAACAGAGCTAAGCCATCTGCTGTGGTTCCCTGAATCACACTGCCCTTATTTTTTTTGCCTCTGATCTTGGGTAATATAGCTCCCTAATTCTTCCTAGGGGGTGAAGTATGACTGTCCACAGGCCCAGGATCTCCAGATAAGGAAGCATCCTGCCTGAGCTAGGGACTAAAAAGCATGGAGGTAGGAGCATTTCCAGACAGGACTGAGTCCTTGGTTATATTCCAGTAGTCCTTTAAAGTAGCTGCTATTAGGTCTTTACTTAACAGGTGGAAAAATAGAGAAAATTGAAGTTAAATAATTTGTACATAATTATGTAGATGAGAACACTGTGTTCCAGAGATCTAGTAGGTGAGTCAGGTGTCAAACCCAGCTCTCAAATCAGAGCTCATTGTGTTAGCTTTTTTTTATTTTGTCTTAGTTGAAATTCAGATAATCTGTATAACTCACAAAGGTCACCTAAGTAGTGTTGGATTATAAAAGTAATTTCAATCCAAATCTCTAAATTCATTTCTGCCATGATATCTAATTAATGCCAGTAAAACTATTCTTAATAAAGTGCTTATTATAGGAAACTATGGGACCCCTGTCATGGTTGGAGCATCAGTATTTTAAAATACTTATGTCCAGAATGATCTTAT
This sequence comes from Ictidomys tridecemlineatus, assembly GCF_052094955.1. Classification (NCBI taxonomy): domain Eukaryota; kingdom Metazoa; phylum Chordata; class Mammalia; order Rodentia; family Sciuridae; genus Ictidomys; species Ictidomys tridecemlineatus. The sequence goes on from NC_135477.1 coordinate 193,335,767, forward strand.
GATACCTTTGCTAGCATTTCCCCTGCTGTCAATACCTATATATATCCTCTGTGGAGAGATTCACTGGGGAATATTTTCTTAAGATGGAAACTTTGCACAAAGAGAAATGGGTCCAAATGGAAAAGAAGGGAAAAACATTTAGTTTCTTCTTTAAGTGATATATTCTGGTTTGATCTTTTCTGGCTAGTAGATAAAGTAGGTAATTGAGATAGATTTGTAGATAAAATAGGTTTGATAACTACTTAAAAGCAAAAGATGTATATGCAATATAATAGAGTTATTTCTTATTAATTTTCAAAGCAAAATGTGACTCTTTAGCAATGGGAGCAAAATCCAGGACCTGTGTTCTATGCAGACACAATATGACATTTTTATACTTAAATTTCTAGTCTGTGTTAGGCATTATGCTGAGCACATGTTGGAAAAGAAGAAAAATGCAACATAGATTTTTCTCCTCTTTCATTAGTGGGATTTAAGAGAGAAAACACTATCAATTTGGATCAAGGCCTTGCTATTCTGGTAGAGGACATTAAGAAACTGAATAATAACTTGTGGACCTTTTGTCTATGGCAGTAGTAACTGGTCTTTATCTCTCTTCATCTTCTTTACTGGTTCCTTCTTTTTCCCCAACCTTCCATTGTAGGATTTAATGCTTTAAGAATTTATTCTATGTCTCTACCTTCTAATTTTGTTTCTAATGTAGAACTTTCCTCTGTATTCCCCTTCATACCACCATTTTTCAATTTTGATAACTTTTCTCTGTACTCCCCTTTTTACCATGTAATATAGCCAAATTTGCATTCCAAAATTTTTACCTCTAACAGTCCTCCCTGCTTTTATGATAAAATTCTCAATTTATCACATTTGCTTAGTTAAGAAAAAAATTTAAGCCCAACATCTCCCCAAATAATGCACCTAATTCCTCTATTATGCTCCAACATATAATTTGCATGTCTATCACTGTCTTAAACAAGATACGTAAGTTATTTAATTTAATCAACACAGTAATTTTACTATGTTGGAAGTATATGGTTCTCTCCTAAGAAAAGGGAGCATTATGATATAAAAAATTAAGCATCTTACCAAATTTGCATTTCTAATAAGTAGATGATCTGGTATTTAAATAGTCTGACTTGAGATCCTTTTTCTCTTAAATACTATATTTTATTGCTTCTAAGATGCCACATGTAGCTTATTGCACTATAATGAATTCTATGCACAGTTACCATGGAGATACTCTGGAAAAGCATCTAAGGAAGGAAGGTATCAGCTTGAAGTTTAGAAATTGACCAGGAGGCTTTCCAAAGAATTATAACTTCAGTTTGGAAGAATTCGTTGATTTTAGTGTTAAATAAATTAACAAGGAGTCATGGTCAACAGAACCTGACACAATAAAGACAGACATAAAGCTTGGAATGGAGGGAGAACTGCATTAAGTTGTAATACTTTTAGAGCATAAAATATGAAGTAATAAGAAACATATATGCTGTCCTTTGTAGGTGCTATGAAAACACAGAGGTATATGAGACAGTCATTAATGTAAGGTGAATTTCCCTGAGAATGGAAAATAACTGAGAAAGGTATTTGTGTGAAAGTATATGAGGGTAAACAGGTGGTGAAAGAAGAAAAGATAATGATAGAGGTTGGAGTGTTAAGTCACATGTAGGGTGTATTTGGTTCAATCTCACAAGCGAACACAGAACCATGGAAATTGCACCTCATAACTTTCTGCTTTCTGCATCTGAAGCAAGTTATACTCCTTTCAGTCAACAATTAAATACCAAGGCTCCTTAGGGAGAGGCAAAAATATCTAGATTAAAAACTTAGGCGTATTTTAAAAAATAATAAAATCAATTAAAAAAAACTTAAGAAAGCTGAGCATAAAAGTAGTGAAAAGATTTTGAGTCATATGGATGGGGCTCTTACTGTTTCCACAGAGCCATAGGCTCCACAGGGGTTTAATTGATCTCCAATTTCATTTACATTTATGAACCCAACAAGTTGCTGGCTCAGAAGAACCCTATGTTATAGTTCTTTAGTGATCATACTTATCATAATTTATTTGATCCTCAAATTTGTTGCATGTATGAATATCAATATTTTTCATGATTTAAGGTTTTGAACATCTATTCATTTCAACACACAACATGATAGGTATGTGCCTGATATCCATCATGGTGTTACAGTAATTAAAACTGAGGATTTAACAACCCTTTACATATTAGGGAGTAGCAAGAAATAAGAATTAATTGGCAAAAAAAAAATTTCACCACAGTGGAGGAAAGAATATTCTGGGTGATTCTTCTTGTAAGAAACATCTTCTTGATCCTTATAGTGACTACACAAGTTAGCTACTCTATTCCTTCATTTTTCAAGAAGACTAAATTTCATTGTGAGGTTTGGCAACTATCCCTAAAGTTGCAAATTTGGCTTGTTGCCAGGCCTTCCTGATTTTCCCATGTCCCTACTGCAATAGTCTAGTCACCTACCTCATCGTTGAAAATCCAGAACCAAAGTCACATCTCATGGGTTCAATTACAAGTTTAGTCCATCCTTTATGCTTAGCATGAACTAGTCCAAAAAGTGAAAGGAAGAGTAATCAATAATCATGCATAATTAGCTTTCAAGTAAAAGATGCAAGTGAAGTACCTGTATTTACCTTCTAAAATATTCTATAGGGTCTTTATTAAACAAAGGTGTATTACTAAAATGCATGAATTGTGTGGAGATTAACATGGTAGGCTAATAACAATGTGAGGAAAAATGCTTATGTAATTTACCTTCTTATGGCCATAATCTTTTCAAAGTCAAACCTAAATAAGTCATCTGTATGAGATTAATGTGTAATGAGAAGAATGATAAATAAGCTTAAACAATACATTAATGAAAACCAGTGAGGTCTTTAAGATGGAAATTTGTTTCCCTATGAATTGGAGAAACATAATTTGAGAGTAGTCACTGTAAAATGAGTAATATTTTGGAAACTTTTAGTAATTTATATCTGATCGCTAATCAGAAAAATATAGTAAATCTGACCTGCTATTGTTAAGGAAAAAGGATGTGAAAAAAAATAATATTGTAGTATGTATTAAGAATACTATTCTCTTGCATTTGTATTTTTACTTTTGCTTCATGAAGATAAATGGATTTATGACTTTGTTTTCAAGCTGCACATACCATTTAGAAATTTCTATTGCAGATCATCTAATCATATATTTGTATGTTTGCAACAATATGCACATATGTGTATGAACTATATGGTTTTTGTTGTTTTTATTCATAGTGGTAGGCAGAATAAAGACCCCTCAAAGGGCTGGGGATGTGGCTCAAGCGGTAGCGCGATCGCCTGGCATGCGTGCGGCCCGGGTTCGATCCTCAGCACCACATACCAACAAAGATGTTGTGTCCACCAAGAACTAAAAAATGAATATTAAAAAAAATTCTCTCTCTCTCTCTCTCTCTCTCTCTCTCTCTCTCTCTCTCTCTCCTCTCTCATTCTCTCTTTAAAAAAAAAAAAAAAAGATCCCTCAAAGATTTTTCTATGACCTAATCTCCAAAACCTGAAAATATGTTATGTGACAAGGCAAGCAGGCATTATGGTTAGAAATGAAATTAAGGTTTCTCTTTAGAATATTCTTATATTTTGAGATAGACATGGTATGTTGATTATCTAATTGGTTTAAATATAATAACAATGATTCAGTAAATGGAAAAGGGACAAAGAAGAATAAGTTTCACAGTGACACAATATGTGAAAGATTCAACAGGCCATTGCAGGCTTCTCTCTCAGAGATCCAGAAGGAACACAACCTTGTGAACACATTGATCTTACCCAAGTAAGATCCATATTAAATTTTCAAATAATAAATGAGCACTTTTTAAAGAGTTTGTATTATTTCATATAACAACTATAGAAAATTAATACACAAATAGATAAAATGGTCTATTATATTACATGGAAGTATATACTTGAAGAAAATAAAATTTTGATAATGTGTTAGTAAATAAAGAAATAGAAAATGCATGATAACCATTCCACTAAGTTAAAAACTTAGAACAAAGGAGTTTAACATCTTCAAGGGGAATGGGAACACTGCAGTAAAGTTTGAATGAGTTAATCATTTTGGGTAAAATTTGTCAAGCACTTAAATATAAATTTTTGTATATTTTGTTATTATTATTTGGGGGAGATAGATTTATCTGGGAAACAATTCAGATCTTTTAGTGGGTAGCATATACCCTCCTTACTTTTCCCTTCAGGCTTTAGAGAATTTTTAAGAAATTACAGTTGTGAAAGAAATACAAATGTACATTTATTCTTAGTTACCATATTACATAAAATCCCAGTTACTGGTGAGAAAAGAAGACTGCATATTGCGACAAAAGAAAAATAGTCAGAGTTCAAAAACCACATCTATTTTTTTGGCTGTTCCCAAGCCAATAAAATATCCAACTGTGATGAGTTTCAATATTGTTAACATAATTCTGAAAAGGAATTAGCACTTCGAAGCACAATAATTTTGTCATAAATGAAGGAGTGGGAAGGGGAGGAGCGAAAGGAAGGAGAAGGCAAGAGAGACTGAAAGAGACAATGGGTTCTGGCACCCTCTGTCAGAATGCTAATATTTGCTTCTATGGCAACAGCAGGTTTAAGTCAAGGGAATCAGGCATTTAGATGATTCACTGTTGCATCAGGTCTTGTCATTTGCATTTTACTTTGCTCATTATCCTTATTAGGTAGAGGCACTGAAAATCATGTTGTTTATGCAAAGCAATTATTGAGGGAAAATATAAAATTTTCACATAATATTTTAGAGACCAATAAATAACAAAAGCAAAAAGAAAAGATGCAAGTATAAAAACATTTTCATTTTGTCATAATTTGGAATTAAAATTTTAGAAATAATACAATCTGAAGATGAGAATTGACACAGGATTTGGATTGCTTTAATAACTGACTTCCTTTTTATTAACATAATATGAATTGTGCTTTTAAAATGATCAAATTTTTATATCACATTATCAGCTCACCTTTCCTCCATATTCATTATTCTTTCATAAGATGACCTTTACATTATAGGTGGGATGAGCCAGTTAATACTTCTTGTTGGGCATGCTTCTGTACCTGTCTGAAGTGTCCATCTCTAGGATCATCCTAATTTCAAAGCTAGGCTTCCTATGAGAAAAGCCTGTTTAAAAATTACTGCCTCTATAAATTGTATTGCTGTGAAAGATAAATCAGTGTAAAATAAAGAGAGGTAGAAGAAAAAATACGATGGCTAGATGATAAGATGTACAGAAATTGAAAATGAATGTAAAGATGGAGTCACTAAGAGACAGTCAAGTAGATGAATAATATAGTGTGAGATTGTAATATTAGCAATATAATCAAATAAATTAGGGGAAAAAATAAGCATCCTTCACAACTACAACTCCCTTACCTATGATCCATTGCATTGTTTTTCTTTAGTAGATTATAGTTTTTTTGCATTTTAAAATATATTGTCAATTATCTTATTTAATCTGCATATCAGTTTAAGTGACATTCCCTATCTCTTTACTTCTGTTTTAACATTTGTTCCATACAAGCTACTCCTGCATGTTTTCTTTCACAGATCCCTAAAACATAAATGTGTGCCAGTATTTTCAGTGACAAGTGCTGGTCTGAATCACAAGCATGTTCCCAATATGGGATATGGTGTATATATGTTTAGTTTATACTATATAATATATATACAGATATCTCACAATATAACTTGAAATACAAAGAACGTCATCTCTGTGGCCATTGGGCCTTATCCTCCAAAAAACATATATTACCAGACCATGCCAGAGTATGTATTCTTTTATTAAGAGTAACAAAAGATAATTATGTATACTTCATTTTTGTCTGTGTAGTCTTGATACTTGATACTTGATACTAGAGAACCAGGCGTCTTTCCAGACTTTCAAACACAAAGAAATGTGCATTTCTAAAATTAAAAATATAAGTGTTATGTTATATAGGTTGAGCATTCTTGATGCAAAGCTCTAAAATCCAAAATGGATTTATATCATTTTGGATTTCATATTTTTAGACTAGGAATGCTCAACTAGTATAGTCTGAAAATATTCCAAAATCTGAAATACTTTGGTACAAGCATTTTTGATAAAGGATACTAAGTTTATGCATCCTTAAGCAAACTTAGTTTGTGCATTCTTAAATATCCATAGCAATCCGGTCTGTGATGCCCTCCTGTAGTGGGTACCCAGGAGAGATAACAAAGTGAGCTAATTCATTTTGATATATTTTATAGCCAGTTTTAAGTGAATTCCAAACAAAACCAAAATGGAGAAATCAATGGGTAAATAGTTACCCATTAGCTGTATGAACAAATGAGCTACACACATTTGCCAACATTTTTTTCATATATTTTAAGACACAATGGGAGCCTATTCTTCCAATATATTCAGACAACATTTTACTGTAGATGGTCTGACTCTAAGGGTATGAAAAATAAGGCCAAGTAACTTACACTTTTATTTTTGTTCAAAAATAATATAATGCTATTTCCATGTAATTCTTTACATGTATACATAGAAGCAAATTTGTATACACACTTAGATGCATATGTGTACATGCAAAGGCATACATATATATATGTACATATATGTTAAACACACATATATATTATCCATATATTTTATACACACAAAAGAAAGATGAATAGCAGACAAAGTCTTCAAATGTGTAATGACTACATTCATTCACTATAATAGTAGTAGCAATTAGCCTCTCAGGAGTGTAATAGAGATGCTTAAAGGATGTAATTGCCCAATTACTATGATATTCTACTGTGACTTTTTTATTCTTTTACTTTGCATTTTGGTGAAACTAAATAGCATTTCTTTTACAACCACACAATTTTATCTCCTACAAGTAACAAGTATGCTCTCCCAAGACCAAAATGTGAATCCTTAAATTTGTAAAAATAGAGTCAAGCAATCATATAGTTTTCCAAAATAGGGAAAATAACTTGTTGGACTTAAAGTTACAACAAAGTAAATAATTCCATTATAGTAACTCTGTGTTTATGTATCCTGTGTTATCTTAGGCTGAAAGATCCCTTGGACTTCAATATATAAGAAACGTTTTACCTAGTCAGTGGGCTTTTTTCATCATAGACTTGAGTGAAGTTCTTCAGTCCATCTCAAAGATCCTTTTCCTTTCAGTAATATTCATTAAGTCTTAATTTGGAGTTCATCAAAATAACATGATCTTTGTTTCAGCATTATTTTCTGTCTGAGCTAACTTGAATCCCTATTGTATTTTAATGAGGGTTGATGATATCAGAAACCCACTATTTTTTTCATTTTTTCCTGCTACCAATTTTGCCAAGCGGCTATTATTTCTATAGTAAAGATTGTTTAAAAAGTCATTGAAATGGTAGGTATCAGCTTGAGTTCTCTTGTTTCATAAATTGTAAATTTAGAATTAAAACTAAATCAGTGTTTTGTGTATGTATGTTTAATTCAAGCTAAAAAATATGCACCTTGGGTCTTCCTCCTACTTTCAGCAATTTTGAAGTACCTTCTGACTTTGGGACCTGGAACATATCAGAGGCAGTATTGGTATATCTGGACACTAGTATTATTTCTTTTCTTTAGGGTGCTTTCAAATGCCATCCTCCAATTCACACTAACATGAGGTTGACCAGATACCCAAAGAGCCCTGATCTGCAAACTGATGGATTAGAGTTTTTAGATTACGGTCTGAAAAGCAGATATTTATCATTACTCAATATGTTATTCATTTCAGAGGATGACTTGAAATTGTACCACTGGATTAGTGAGAACCCTCTGATTTGGGGTTACATTTAGTCATTTTTAGGCATGGGGCCAGAACAATCATATAATTTAGAATCCATCAGTTAACTTGGACTTACATTTCCTGTCTCTTGCCTTTCTGTGTTTTTACATGCTGGTCTAATGGGATTTTATAACACAATGGGTTATGAATATATAGTGTTTATTGTGAATCCCCACCACTGGCATGCAGTACAGTTAATTTATCCATTTTTCAGATCATCTGCTATATGTTAAGTAATCCTCTGAAAGAGGTCGTACCTATCACGTCTTATGGCTTATAAGGTCTTTTCTTCTTACTACGTACAGACCTTTATGATTAATGTTCTTTCTTTTCTCTGATCTATGGGGAAATATCACACTCTCTAGGTTGGGCTTTAGCATGCCAGGTGAGAGAAGTTATTTCCTCCAGAAATAGGAGTGACATGTGAAAGGAAGTGATGTAGTCTTTATTGAAAGAGATCACATTCTAGAATGCCTAAAGAATTGAAGAATGTGTTATTCTGTTTTTTTTTTCAAAAATCCAAATGGTTAATTTAGCATTGCAGAAAATAAACCATTGTTCACATTTTACTTCATAGTGCAGGCAAGATTTGCACTTGCAGTCTTTACTGCTAAAGCCAAGTAATGACATTTGGGAGAGTCATTGCTAGCCAGGAGTTTTGGTGACTTAATGTATCATGATGCATCATGACAAAAGTAATGATCTATAACTAGAACAAAATTACTTACATAGGTAAGAAGGTCATCTTTGTTTCAATACAAACTAGTTTCAAAGAACTATGTGTTTGTGATCAATAACAGTGCTACAATCATTACTCTAATAAGAGAGATGAACTTAGCAAGGAATTGGGAAATCACACATGCTTGACTTCCTTTCTTATAACAAGAGATATGAAATTAGCTAGAAATTGTGAATGCCACTACAACTAACAGGAAGAATGGGTTTCTGGGCCCAGGATCAGGAAAAAATGGTGCACTTTGATTGATCTGAGTAAAACAAATATCTCTTCTCTACCTATTATTCTAATCTTCATTGATAAATAACTCTCTCACAGAGATGCATACATTTTAATATTTTATTGAAGTTGCTTATATAGGTTGAGGCGCCATAAAATATTATTTTCCCAAGGTCTTTCATGGCTTACTTGAAGCCTTATCCCAGGATTTTTATTGATTCTATAGTTTCCTCTGTCTTATGGCTCACATATTTGCTTCTCCATGGATGCTACCTCTAACTTGTAGTTATTCATTTTCTGTAAACCTATCAATGTCACTTAAGTGGAAACATTTTCATAAAGTTCATTTATGATATGCTGTACTCTATGGGTTGAAAACACATATGCTTTTATCATTAATATTTTGCATATAATTTAATTAATAAGCTTTCTTTATGATTCCTACCTCTCCTCCCCACGTCTCTGTTTTATATCTGTTACTTAGGTAAGAAGAAAACTAAGCAGCACATGTATTATTTTGTGGTTGCTTGGGAAATATTATTGTAATATGAAAGGCTTAAGATATAAAGTCACACTATTCTCTACCTGACTTCTGAACCAATGAAGAGATAAAATAAGACAGATAAACATTTCATCTGCATTACTGGTGACTCTTAAGTAAAATGTTACTAATTATAATCTTAAAATTAGGAAAAATATTGATTCTGTCTCTGGCAACTAACTAACTGCAGACAATCTTTCAACATGGCACAATGCCTTGGAAACAGGGCATGGCATGTCTATTTCCTAAAGGCAAGCTGTCTCCAAAGCATAAGGCTGAGCTGCAACATGCTTAGCACCCTAATCCAACTCATTCTCAGGAAGCTAATGCTTTCCCTTGAAGAAGTTTTGTGGGAGTCAGGAGAAGGTGAGGAATATTACTATATGATGTCCCTCTGAGGGATTTCACAATTTCCACTTACATAATATCCAAATATTTTGATAGAAGCACTAAAAATTCAACTAAAATGTACTCAAAAGTGATAAAAATGAATATACACTGATTTCTTTTACCACAGCAAATAGATAAAATAATTTTATAATTTTCAAGGTTTCCCTTTAGGGAAACTTTCATCTTGGATAGAGTGATATTTCTACCATAATTTCTACATTGATAAAGTTTTGAAATGACATATATATGCTGAAAAACTATCTAAACCTAATGTAAGAAGAATTTTGCTATGATAAAAGAAGCTCTCAATCAAAAAGTTTTGAGGAAAAAGAAGTGAAATATTACTTTAAATTTCAATTTCAAAATAAAAATATGGCCATAAAGTATGCGATAACATATGTCAGAAAAGAAATACAGAAATGTTATTGTGGCAAGAAAAAGAAGAAATCTTAAATTATTGGTACCAATTGTCATTCAAAGAGTCTTTCCATTGACTGATTTATCTAGTATAATCCTATAAATCTTACATCAAAGGTAATGTCTAAATTTTGTAGAGCTACATGAGGCATTAATCAATACATTATAGGAGATCTTAACAACATGAGGCATTAATCAATACATTATAGGAGATCTTAACAACAGAAAACTTCCAAATATATCTGTGGCCAGTTCTATAAAATTAAATGTCCCAGTAGCCTTAACATACAGGTAAAATTTGATTAAATCTGCCAAAAGGTTAAAAAAAGGACTTCCTCAAAATTATGCTTTTTTATTGAACCTCCATGCACCTTCTATCAGAAGCTTGCTAGTGAAAAGAATCATCAACATTGTAAATGTGATTCAAAAAAAATAATTACCTAGAAAATACATTAAATTATTTTGTTCTCCTGAAAATACTTTTCTTTTCAAGGCAAGCTATTTTTTTTTTACCACAGACTGAGAATTTTAGTGAATGCCTTTGAAAGCTTTGCAATCCTAATAGTACCATTGAAATAAATCACTATACATCTGGGTATGATCTGTTGATTCCATTCTAATAATTCCAAGTTTCATATTCTAATGGTAGAACTAAAGCATATAAGTCTACAAGAATACTCTCATAAAATGCAACACAACGTGATTGAGCATGAATTATTGGTAATGAGGTCATCCTTCAGTTTTTACTTTTTCTACATAGAATTTTAAAAAGAGGCATTATTATATTTAGAAGAAACACAAAAGCTGAGAGCTCCTACATTGGAAAAAAGTATATTATCAAATTATAGAATATATTGTCTGATTATCATAATATCACCATGTGATGAAGAGTTTACTTAGATAAAATTTTTAAAAGGCATTTGCAGGCACATTATTATAACTCTCTCTTTTTTCCCCTTAATAACCCATATACAGAAAGGAAGATTAATTCAGTTACATCATACTACTTATATCTCTTATGCCTGGTCACTTGATATTTTAAATATATCCTGAATTCTGTTCATTATGTAATTTTTTAATTAAATATAATTTAACACAGTTTAATATTATCATAGCAAGGTATGGCATGTGAAACCTCTAACTGCATTTTCAAAATTCTACTTTCTTTTGAATCTAAGTGTGATTACTTTGAGAAAACAAATATTAAATAAAGTAGTGAGGTTTGCTAAATACAGAGAATTTATTTATTTATTTATTTATTTAAATTTTCATTTTTTTATTGATTGTTCAAAACATTACAGAGCTCATGATATATCATCTTTCATACATTTGACTCAATTGGGTTTTGAACTCCCCAAATACAAATTGCAGACTCACTTCTGTTACATACTCACATTTTTACATAATGGCATATTAGTGACTGTTGTATTCTGCTACCTTTCCTATCCCCTACTATCCCCCCTTCCCTCCCCTCCCCTCCCATCTTCCCTCTCTACCTCCTCTGCTGTTGTTCAATTCTCTCCCTTTTCCCCCTCCCCCTTGCCCCTCATAACCTCTTATAATTTTGTGTATCACTGAAGGTCTCCTACCATTTCCATATGCTTTTCCTTCTCTCTCCCTTTCTCTCCCCCCATTTGTCTTAGTTTACTGTTAGTCTTTTCCTCATGCTCTTCCTTCCTGTTCTATTCTCAGTGGCTCTCTTTATATCAAAGAAGACATTTGACATTTGTTTTTTAGGGCTTGGCTAGCTTCACTTAGCATAATCTGCTCTAATGCCATCCATTTCCCTGCAAATTCTATGATTTTGTCATTTTTTAATGCAGAGTAATACTCCATTGTGTATAAATGCCACAATTTTTTTATCCATTCGTCTATTGAAGGGCATCTAGGTTGGTTCCACAGTCTTGCTGTTGTGAATTGTGCTGCTATGAACATCGATGTAGCAGTGTCCCTGTAGCATGCTCTTTTTAGGTCTTTAGTGAATTTAGATATAAAACATAATAACAGGTGTTCTTCCTTGCAAAATAAATTTAGAAAATTCTCAGGAGATCTAGCCAATCTTTTGACTTTTTATAGTACCAATTGAAAGAAATATTAATAACTTTTGAACATAAGTAAAACCTATTTTAGATACTAAGTTATACTGTTTTACAAAATTGTTTTCAGTACATTGAAAATATGTATTAATGATTTTTCTTTTTTTTCATAAAAACGTGAAAACATTTTATTCTACGTACAATAATGAACACAAATTGAAATAGGTCACCAAAGAGACCAGAAGTAATTAAAGAGGTATATTTACAGTAGCACATCACAGTAAACAGAAAACCATTCACAGATTCAACATTGATACTGTTTTTGTGCTTGGTTACACACGGAAGTGAAGCATATTACTCAATTTTGGATGATCTGAATTTTAAACAAATACCTCAATGATTAGTAAATGCTATTTTAATCAGCCAGTGTCATCATTAATAAATTCTTCAGCTGCTGTGCCTGTGTGCTGAATCTCTCCATTTCTTTCTCTTTGAACATCATCATCACAATCTGTACTGTCGTCTTTGTTCAATTCCCTGTCAGATTCAGCAGCATCTTCCCTTACAGCTTCCTCTGGATTTTCATTTTCATTGGGTGCAATAAAGCCATTGTTGTTAGAGATATTTGCATTATCCTTGCAATCATCTTTGATGGACACTTTTTGATGGCACATTGGACAAGTATCTTGAGTGTATGGCCATTTTCGAAGGTAAAGTGCATGGGAATGATTACATGGCGTAATACAAGCAGATGTTGTAAACTCATGATAGCAAATTGCACATACATCATCTATTTCTTGCAAGGCAATCCCTTTTATTTCAGGAAGTGAATTAATTTTCTTCATAGCAGTTCTACGATTCATAAATGTCTTCCAGCCATTATTTGCTTGTAAGTAGATGATAAAATAGGCATGTAGGCACATCATACAAGCTCAAATTTTACTTCCTGACACAAACATCATAGTATAAGCCCCATTTGCAAACATTACTACTCCAAATATAAATTCAATAATATTGCCTGTTGAACGAACATAGTAGATGTAATCATCAAGCTTTTCCCAGAGGACATTATAATAGCCATCAATCATGAACAGTGTATAGACAGTGAGAGAAACAATTACTTTTAAGCAGAGTTCCACAGAAAAGGCTGTAACTGCAAACAACCATGTATTTAGTGCATAATGATGTCAAAGAACATAACTAAGTAAAAGAGGAAGAATAAGCAGGCAAGCAGAGTCAAACAGAAGAGGAAAATGTCTACAAAAAGATGATACATTGGAGGCACCGAGAGTCATGAATACAGGGTCTGTCATTCCATGGATGAAATGTAGGACTGCAGTTAATAAAAGGCACATGTTTCTACTTAAGTGAATAAGTCTCTCTTCTGGTCTTAGCCCACTTAAACCAGTCTGAAGAACAAAAATAAAAAATAAAACTGGTACTACAAAGCTAAGCCACCTGTCATCTTCTTCAGTTGATCCAATAAAGACCAATATTCCAAGTCCCAAATAATGGGCTACTGAGGAAATTACAGCACTCATGCCCAGGACAGTTAGTGTAGAATCACATCCACTAATTATAAGATTGCAAATGAGGTCTCAGAATTCATCCCAAGAAATGAAAAAGGACTCAGTTTCATTTGCCATCCTTAAAGTGTACATTAACACTGTAGCCTGAGCTGTAATCCTTTTCAGCCAGAAGTATATCTAGGAAATGAATCCTCTTCCATGTGTCCTTCATCAATAACTGTCATCCATAAATTCGATACATGTGCCTCACTAAAAGATAAACATATCCTGTGGAATAATAAAACCACTTAAATTTCACTGCTAAGACAAGCACTGTATTTAATATGAGAATCAATGAAAAGGTAAAAACTAAAATCTCTTTGATATGTAAGGGTAGCTCTGTGGTTAATCCTATTAATGGAACCAAGAGATCCAAAATAATTAATTGTGAATAGATGGAATGAATCTGGAGTAGTGTGATGTATCCAATTCCAAATGTTAGCTGTAAAATAATGAGTGCCATCCATAATGAGGGCCCTTTTCAAAGAAGCAGCTCAATTCCAAAAGCTGATGTATTGTAGGCACCACAGAAGTCAATGTGCAAAGAAGCATAGTAATTCACCAACACTAAAGTTGCAGCTAGTAGAAAGGCTGAGCGGTGGGGCGGGCCTGAGACAGGAGGGAGGGTGAACAGTAGGAGGGAGGGTGGGGGCGGAGTCTCCCGACCCGCCACCATCCAGGGCCCTGTCCCGCAGGCCCGCCCACCTATCCCCGGTGAGGCAGATGCTCATGGTGGCGGTGGGGCCCCGCAGCAGCAGGTGCGGATGTCCCATCAGATATTTATGTTATGTGTTAGTTTTGTAAAATTAAAATTTTTCTGTAATTTTCTCATCAGAAATATATATTCCTAATTTGAATCTATTATTTCCAATTTTTTTGTTAAACAAGTTTTACATTGTATAATATTCAAACTCCATAACATTGGGCATGCCCTGTATATAATAACTCCACCTCTCTGAATCTATTTCCTCATTCATAAAATAATAACTATCTCTATATTTTAGAGTAAGAATATTTTGGATAATATATTAAAATGCATTTAACAAAGGTCTTGAGAATTAGTACATGTTCATAAATGTTAGTGGTTCTTTTATATATGTGCAATTACTATTTATATTCTAATTCTTGACATATGACTCATTACTCCATCTAACCCAACCTCTGCCCAGGAAGATAACTAACATCAAAAGTCAATGTCAGATAGTCTTCACTGGAAAGCTTTACAGGGATCCCCAGTTTCTATAAGGCTACTTATAGTTCAGCTTCCATCTACATGTGTCACTCACCAACTCTTGAAATCTCCGTATGTACCATCATCAGATACAATGCACTTTGATGTGTTGGAGGAGCAAGTCATACCATTTTGCTTTTTCCTCCTTTGTACTTGAAATGTAATCTTTTTGAAAGTTTTTCTAAGTTAAAGTTCTATACATCCCTTAACAAACATAAAAAATGACATTTTAAAATAATAAATTATAGCATAATTAATGAGGATTTGCAACTTCTTTACATCACTCATATGGCCTGAAAGATAATATTGCTAAATACAGGAGACAACTTGTATAATTTTATATTAACCACCAATTCTACACATATAACTAAAAACTATGCAACTCTGTATTAGGAAGATATACTCTATGTGTCATTGTTTGTGCAGAAGAATGCTGAAGGCCTCACAAGGGAAATGGATAAAATGTGTTAGAAGTACACAAAGAAATAATTTGAATAATTAATTGAGGCATCTTTTCACTTTTATCTTTGAATGAAAAGAGTAGAGTAAGCAGTTAAGTCTATAGGATCAAGCAGTTTTATAAATTAAAGCACACTGAAAGCAAAACTTTTTATATGGAGTCAAAAATACTATATGCACTTGAATGAGCACTTATTATATGGAAAAAAATGCAGTACTGGAAATGCTACATAGAATTTCTAATGCCTGATCTCATCCATCATAAGATTATTTTTTTCTCTATTTTTTTCTTTCTCTCTTTCAATACCCTTTTTTGGAGTAGTATAATATTATTAGTGTTTTAGTGTGTTGGTGCTGCTGTAACAAAACACCTGAGATTGTGTAATTTATTTTCAAAAGAAATTTATTTCCTCACAGTTCTGAAAATTTGGAAGATGCAAGCAGGTTCAATGTCTGCTGTTTTTTTTTCATTCAAATAGCTGTGTTCAGGCAGAGAGCATGCTGGGATTTGCCATTTTGGCTGCCATCACAATTACCCCTATCAGTGTCTATGCACAGATGCTGATTGTGGGTAACTATTACTGGCATGTTATTCTGTCTTCTCATACAAATGAATAATCATTGGCTCATGATCACCTGGACTCCCTAGATCACTGCAATGGCCCAGCTGGGCTGAGTAGGAAATCTAGCTAATGAGAGAGATTGTTTTTTCTCTTCTAGCTAGAATGCATGATATACAGAATTTCACACAGCTAAACTTTTAAAATTTATTCAAATGTTTCTTTTCTTACCTTGTTAATGAAAATAAAATCAATGGCATCATGCATGTACGGTATAAGACAGCCATGCAGGGATGATTTAAGATTTTGAAACTTGTAGTTAAATGGAACATTACTTTTTTTTATGATACGTTATACTATTGCTAATGAATAGCATCAGTCCAGCTGCTTACTGTGAAATTGCCACTCTTGCACCATGCCTGCAATAAAAAAGAAACACAAATGCTGTTATTAAAGCAGAAAAGATATTCTATTTTTGAGTGATCCAATGTAATCTAATAGCAGCTAAGTAATGAAGTAAACATCATTAGTGAGTTTTTCAATGCATGTTTACATTTTGCTACCTTTCCCCCCACCTCGTTATACAAAGTTTCCAAAGTTATAGCTTACTTTTTAATATTTAAATTGTCAATCTATAATTTACAGAACCATTACCATCAAAAGGATATGTGTACTATATTCAGCAATTGCCATTTTGCTCTAAAGTACCAGGTAGAGAATAATAGGAAAAATGATGACTTTAATGTGCCCCCATTGGAAATGATGATAATACAGTGTTCCTAGATCTTGTGAGAGTTAGGAACCTTAAAAGAATATACAGAATTTCACACAGCTATCTTTTTAAGATAAGCTTTTAAAATTTATATAAGTATTGTCTTTCTTATTAATGGAAAACTAATGTCATCATGCATATACAGTGTAAGATGGTCATTCAGTGATAGATTATGAATGTAACCATTTAATATACATGATGTATATAACCGAAAAACAGTGGAGCAATTTTTTTCCTATCAACCTTCAAAATCTGACTGTTAGTACAAGATCCTTGATTTACAGGATAATATTTCAATGTTTTAAATTTGAGATGAAGTAAGAGTAAAATGCAAGAGATTTTATAAAGGCTTTTTTTCTTGGACTTCTAAATATAACTTAAAGAGAAATTTAATTTTTAATTCGAAAACCATTATGAATTTTCCTATAAGTCACATTCTTCCTACCAGAGAAGAACTGCATTTTACATGACTCATGTTGTTATGATACTATTGCCATCAATGGATTCAGACTTTTTGCTTTCCTCTCTCAATGCACTGTTGTCTGTCTACATTAGTGTCTAAGACATGTCATGACACTCCCAAGGGAGTACCCTCACGGTTGACATTAACCCTCTGCAATCCACATTCAATGGTATAATCTAAGAAATTTTTACAAAACTTTGAGATTATCACCCACTAGTTTATAAAATGTGAATGGTCTTTTATGGTATGAAAGTGACTCTCTGTTGCTTATCTTACATCCATTTTTCTCTTATATGCCTGTAGTTCCCAAATGAGGATGGGTTTGCCTAGTGAAGGATCCTTAGCAATGTATGGGAATGTTTTTGGCTTGTATAAGTGAGAAGGAGGACACAACTGTCATTTGGTATATAAAGGCCAGAGAAGTAACTAAATATCCTCAATACATAGGACAGTCCCTAAAATCAGGGAAACATATAGCCCAAAATGTCGGCAATGCCAAGATTGTGAAACTTTATGTATGCCAACAATACATCAGTCCATTTATGTCAGTAATGTAGTCACAAGATAAAAATCAAATTCATCAAATTAGCAAGCAAAATGTTTCATGATTTAGTCCTGATGTCCCAACAGTATTTCTTGTCACTCTACTTCCTGGTTCTGAATTATTTATCATTTACAGAAGTCATTTTTGTAACCATCAAGGTAAGCTGAGCCACACTGACAAACACCTCTAACATGTCAGGAGCTTAAGTTCACAAATTTTATTCCCAATACTGCATGTTCAATGCATGGTGAAGCATGTTCTCATCGTACTTACGGGAGACCTTGGTGTAAGGAAACTGCATTGTTGTGAGGGGCTTCTATTTCAAGCTGAGTCTTTAGATTACATTCTACCAACAAAAGAAAGTATGAAATATTGCACAATGACTCTTAATTGCTGCTGTCCACAATCAAAACATGTCATTTCCACTCACATTGGTCACATCCAGTGTCCTGTCTAAGATTAAAGAGAATTTTTTTTGAAGAAATTAGTCAAAATCCTTAGTGAATACTGATAGTGCCTATCTACTTCATGCTCTTTTTCCTTATATTTAGAGCCAAGTCATACTTATATTTCAGTTTAATTTGATGAATGACTTCTTAGATAATGGTGTTTTGATTCATTTTCTTCCTAGACTTCGTTGGATGCCTTTCCTATCACATTTTGGACACATACCTCACAACACTTAGCACTTACTGTATAAGTCTAGTTACTAGCTAGCCTCCTCTACATGAAGCATATGAGGTTTCTTATTTGCTATATTCATAAAATAATCATTCATGAAATATATAATTAAATGTTTTCTTACAAAAGCAAAAAGCCAAATTATCCCAATTAGACAGTGAAATATGATTATTTTTTTTCTTTGAAGCAAGAGCCTCTTGCCTCCAGGTACCTCATCATTTCTTTACTTAATGCCCCAGCCACACATCCTCCTTCCCATGTGAGGAAATAGGTCACATACCTTCTTTTTTTTTTTTTTAAAGAGAGAGTGATAGAGGGAGAGAGAGAGAGAGAGAGAGAGAGAGAGAGAGAGAGAGAGAGAGAGAGAGAGAATTTTTAATATTTATTTTTTAGTTATTGGCGGATACAACATCTTTGTTGGTATGTGGTGCTGAGGATCGAACTCGGGCCGCACGCATGCCAGGCGAGCGCGCTACCGCTTGAGCCACATCCCCAGCCCCCCACATACCTTCTTAGCACCACAAAATATAATATGAAAGCATTATAAAAATCATGTTGTATATATTATTTCAATTTTTAGTACCCTGGGCAATATTTTCTTTAAAAATGTCATTACTAAGTAAAGATAAGAGAAATTGTAGAGGGTAGTCAAATTCTTGTTCAACCTGATTACCTTTAGACAACACAAGAATCATCCAAGCAGCTTTTAGCATCCCCGGAAGAAAAAATGATCATGAAAACTGTCATGTGAATATAATGGGTCCCAAGGAAACCTAAAACAATTTGAGGAAGATGGAATTTTCTTCCAATGAAAGATATAGCTTTTTTTGTATTACTGTGAAAAATATTTACTTCATCACTGTTTCAGAAGTAGATATACTTTATTCATAAATTGGAATTCCCAACTGAATAAACATAGCTCCATAATTCTAACCATGGGAATGTTCTCTGGACTCAGGAGACTTTAATTCTTTTCCAGATCTTACCAGTTCACTGACTAAATAAGATTTTTCAGAGTCTTAATTGTATTTTTGTATTTTATTGTTTTTAGCCAGAAAATTGATGTCACAACAGCTGTCTGATTCATTTCAGTTGCCAACAATAAATAGTTATTTGAGTTAATATGTCATAAAATACAAAATAAAATGATACAGCCTGTCACAGTGGTACATGCCTGTGATCCCAGAGGCATGGGAGGCTTAGGAAAAAGGATTGTGAGCTCAAAGCCAGCCTCTACAGCTCTAGTGAGGACCAAGCAACTTAGTGAGATCCTATCTCAATCTAAAACCTTTTAAAAGGCTGGGAATGAAATCAGTGGTTAAATGAGCTCAGTGGTTAAATCAGATTACAAATATAATTCACTGTGGCTAGGATATAGTTCTGTGGGAGAGTACTTACTTAGCATTGATTAGCACATGCAAGTCTCTAGGTTCTATTGCTAGCCCCACCCCCACGCCCATAAAAGAAAGAATTCCATGAAAATAAAATGACAAAATTTCAAAAATAAGTCATAAGCAATAATAAACATAACATTTTTGCTAAGTCAATTCAAGTTTAATTAATATTTTCTAAGGTATCAGTAAGAAAGAGAGATAATTTGATTTCCTTTGTGGAATTTGAGAACATTTTCTCTGGAGCAGGGATAGGAAAACCTCTTTTGTTCCAGGATCATATTATTCTACCATCTTTAGGAATATGTGAGATCAAAATAAATTTCATTAAATTTAAAATGAATACAGAAATACTTGTAAAATAGCTAGACAATTCAAGAAATATAGGTAATTCCTACTTATAATAGACAGGTTAATTTTTGGCTTTTTAATTGTGCAGAATTGATACATATTTAGTAGAAACTGTATTTCATATTTTGAATTTGTATTGTTCCCAGAGAAGTGATATGCAGTAGAATCCTCTCATGGTGCTGGTCAGTGGCAGAGAATCATA
Organism: Ictidomys tridecemlineatus; assembly: GCF_052094955.1. NCBI lineage: Eukaryota > Metazoa > Chordata > Mammalia > Rodentia > Sciuridae > Ictidomys > Ictidomys tridecemlineatus. The sequence goes on from NC_135477.1 coordinate 193,356,177, forward strand.
GCCCCCCAGTCATCCATGACAATGAGGGGAAGCAAGTGATGCTCTACAGTGTACTATATTGCTGAGCTAGGAGCAATGTAGGGTAGGTGTATTCAATGTATTTTTTACTTCTTGTATTTTCAATTTAAGACATGATTATTGGAATATAACCCATCCTAAGTCATGGAGCATATGCAGCTAACCAGAAAGCCAAAAATAATTCTTAAGAAAAGTAAAAAATGGATGGAAACAAAATAATTTCAATAAGGAGAACCAGCACTAGTTCCACACTTCCAACCCTGATCCTCACTCTAAGGAACAGAAATTACTTTTAATGGGTGTTTCCTATTGTTCCAAGGAAAATGGTATTTTACAGTGCTTTTAAGAATGAGGATTCTCCACTATGCATAAATGCCTACATAGGAGTCAAATAAAAATAGCTATTGCTATTTTTTTTGAGTCTTACAATTAAAAAAAGTCTTGATTAATTTAACACTAAGAAAGAGATCTCTGCTGCTTATTCTCCAGTTCTTGTCTTCCATTCTTAGGAATGGGAAATTAAAATAAAGAAAATGGAAAACTGAACAGACCTGCTTATTTCCTAAGCTTGCTGAACCTCACAGGGGCCCTAAGCAGGAGGCAGAGTTTGGTGGAGGATTTCAAAATCTTTTCATTAAATATAGTACTTGTTCAAAAGTATCCCAGGTCCCCTAGGATTACAACTACTCAGTAAATATTAAACGATCAATCAACTGTTAACTTCTTCTCTTCTTTCTCCCTCCCATGGATAGAATGCAAGGGTTCCTTGAAGTCTGCTCTCAGAAACTCACTGGTTTGAACCCTCTCTTTGTTTTGGATGGTCTCATCTACTGAGATGTGTCAAAACGCAAAAGACTCTTCTGAAACCCATGTGTAAATACCAACTATTGTTATTTACCCTGGGGATTCTTTGGATGAGTTTTTGTTTGTTTGGTTGGTTTTGTTTGTTTTTGTCCTTGTTATCCTTCTACACATAAATATCAAATTGAGAAAATTTATCATCTCATATGATTCTTATTAAATTCAATGCATTGTTAGCGAAATTTATTTAATCAGAACAACAGGAAAGAAAATTATTTGCTTGAAATAAAACTATAATAGAGAAAATTGATGGTTTCCCTTTTAAAATCTATATTTATTTCAAAATAAAATTGGATGAATTGTATTTTGCAACATGTTATATTTTATAAATTCAACACACACACACACACACACACACACACACACAATTTTCTAAAAGAGAAAAATCAGGTCAGTGTTGGCATTTTCCCCCTTAGGATCAGAGAGTATGTATACACTTCGTGTGCTACATACAATCATAGCAGTGTATTTATTCTTTGTTTTGTCTTTTTTATTTGTTTTACGATTCTATAAAAAGGTAAGAAATATTTGTAACAAGCAAGCTATTCAAAAACAAGCTGATGTTAAATATGTTTCTAGGGCCACATTTAGCTCAATCTTAAATTAGAAGCTACTATGTACCTTAAAATAAGCAGGTGAGCATGAAAATGCAGAGGAAGATGGGATATGTGGAAAAGACAAGATTTTACTTTTTATTATTCTGCTATTAATAAGTAAATCAATAAAGAAGAATATTTACTGTAAGCATTTACATTTTTTGCCATCAAGAGTATATCCTAAATGATCCACAGCTTATATACATATTGGGGTGAGCAGCCTCTAAAGTGGCCTCTAGGGATACTTACTGTATTCGACATCATAGGTTCTTCCTTTTCCTGGACTGTGGAATAAATTTATTGATACACTCCTGAAACATAGAATATGGCAAAAGAGACATAGTACATAGACATAGTCCACATAGACATATGGCAGAAGTACATCAATTCTGAAACTAGGATATGCAGAGACCATTACTTTCATTATGGATGTCTTTTCTTATTTCCTCTATGAGTTCCCTTGACCTGGGACAACCAGTTGTGATGTTCTAAACATACCCTATAGAAAGACCTTTTGGTGAGCAACTGTACTTTTAGACAATAAAGATTTGTTTTGCGAAAACACAGGTTTGTGAGCTTGGCAATGGATGTTTATCCAGTCAAGCCTTGAGATGACCACAGTTCCATGCTAATTAGTTTTGGGTTTCAACTTGACTGAGCCATGATACCTACCTTACATACATGGTCACCCATTATTCTGGCTGTTTCTGAGAAGATTTTTTTTGTCATTGTTTCTTTTGTTTGTTTATTTGTCTTTTTTGATGATGTCAACATTATACTCTGTAGACTTTGAGTAAAGATTATCCTCCATATTGTAGATAAGCCTTATCCAATCAGTTGAAGGCCTTGCTAGAACACAGGCTGCTCTCCCTAAGAAAGAAAAAATTTCACCAGTAGACTGCCTTTGAACTCAAACTACAGCATTTTCCTAGTCTATACCTGCTTTGTCCATCAGAATTTGAACTTGTCAAAATTCTATAATCATGTTAGCCAATTTCTTAAAGTGAATTTTCTCTCTCTTTAACTTTATTAACAATGAGCACTCCATATATGTAGGTTCTGCATCAGTAGATTGAACCAAATGCAGATGGAAAATGTAGTTAAGGTTATGTTGACTACAATATACATAAAGACATATTTTCCTTGTTATTATTCTCTAATACATTATAGCCATTGTTTACATAGCATCAGATATTATAAGTTACCTAGAGAGAGTCTGAAGTATATTGGAGGATTGTGTAAGTTACATACAAATACAAATATTATACCCAGCTATACCATAGGTACTTGAGCATCTTTAGATTTTTGTAAAATAGGAAAAACTGGAAACAGTCTTCAACAGACACTGAGCGATTATCACACGTGCATGTGCGTGCACACACACACAAACACCCACACACCGTTGAGTTTATTTCTCTGAAGACCCTTGAAGAATACAAATCCCATCAGAAAGCTTGACTGCAGCCTAGTGAGAACATAAAGTACAAACAACCTGATGCACCTGGATTCTCCTTCCAAAAAATGGGACATCATAAATGTTTTTATCTGCTAATTTTTTTTAAAGGATTGATTTCTTTCTTTTTTTTTTTAAGAGAGAATGAGAGATGAGGGAGAGAGAGAGAGAGAATTTTTTTTTAATATTTATTTTTTAGTTCTCGGCAGACACAACATCTTTGTTGGTATGTGGTGCTGAGGATCGAACCCGGACCGCACGCATGCCAGGCGAGCACGCTACCACTTGAGCCACATCCCTAGCCCCTATCTGCTAATTTCTATTACATAGCCATACATAACACAAACATGATTATATGAGTGAATAGATATGGCTTATTATTTCTCTACATGTGTTTATTCCTGCCATCTAAAACATGTGTCAAGAATTTATAGATGTAAACAAGCAATTTAGTTGTTTGATCTGTAACTTACATTTGGAAATTTAGTCAGTGTTTTCTGTGAAGTTTACTTAAAGTTGTTTCCTTTTTGATTTCTGTATATTTAAAAAACATTTACTCACTTAACAATATCTTGAGTAGGAAGATCATGTGATATGTATAAAGCTCTTTCTCAAGTGCTTGGAATGTATTAAGATACAAATACTGGTTATGTTACTTTAAAACAACATAACCTTTACTTTTCTTTACTTTTCTTCAGCATTTACATTAAAACCACAAAAGAAATAGTATAAACATGTTGGTATCAAATTTTTCTTCATTGAGAGAAACCCTAGAAGATTTTTTCCTTCATGTAATTCAACTTTGACCAGACCAAAGAGTCCTGCCTCTTTCTCCCACAATACACACTGTGTTCTCAGTGTGTGATTTATGGGCACCTCACTCTCTTGTATGATATTTCACAGCATCATGGAGGAACTAATTCAGACTTATAGAAAGTTTCTACTCTAAGCTCTGATTTTCTGTAAGTTCTTCCTATTGATCTAAGTTCAGTTCCTGAGGACCACCTAGGATGGACTAAATCTTATTTTTTTTTCCAAATGACCCAAATTTGTGAAGATATCTGCTCAAGTTACTTAGCCATTCTGGGTCTGGGTATACTTATATATGAAGCAGAGATTATTGTTTTAACCTCATGGTGAGAAGATTCCTAGTGTATATAGTAGGTGCTCAATAAACCATGGTATGCCAGATCCAATTAAACTGCCTCCCCATATTCTGTGAGTTTCTGGTCTATGTGACTGCTTGCTTTCTAGGATGATTGCCTGGTGTGAACTATTCTACAGGCTACACAGGAAAAGTTTACTTTCTGTTTACCCACATGGCAGCCCTCCATGGTGGGGGCCATGTCTATTGGGTTCTCTCTTTCTTGGAAAACCAAGTGCATTTTGATAATTTTCTTGGTCTCTTTTGTCACTGGCAGTCACAATCTGGTAGTGCCTTTTCTCTCTTCTTTTTTTTTTTTTGCTTCCTGTCCCAATGTTGCTCTCATACTCCTGGGACTCTCCAGACCTTGAGGTTCCCACACTTGTCCCTTGGTTCATTTGTTCAGACCAGCAAGACAGGCTGAAGATGAGACTTATGAGCACCAGCCAGCCCACTCCTTTCACCAGAGTTTGTCTATAGATATTGCTCTTGCACCTGTGGTTCTGACTTCCTCTAGTTGGAGAGAAACAATTCTGGGATAAGGAGGATCTCATGTCCTGTGAAGAACACTATCACTAATAGGAGCCTTTCTTTTTGCCCCCTGACAGTTTTAGAGAACAATAGTTTCAGGCTAGTCTCTGAAGATGCCCCATGAGTTTAAGCACTCAGTACTCTTTGTTACAGGGATTCTATTAAAATTGTTCTTCTTTCCTCTTTTCCTTTACTTCCATTTTCTGGGAGTTGATACCTATGCTTTTGACTAGTCTATCCTTTGGGGAACTCTGGGGAAGGTAGGTAACTAGTATTATTATTTCCATGATCAGATTTCTCTTCCTCAGGTTCACCAGCCATTGCTTCTGTGGCTGATTATCAACTTTTCACTCACAAAATAAAACTTACTTTTCTACTTTCTTAACCAGACACTTTAGCTTAGACCTTCCCTTCCACATTTGGCACTGCCTTAGACTCTTCCTTCAATTCTCACTCATCTGATGTTTTATCTATGAAAACATGGAACAGTGAAAGTGTCCTGGTATGTTATCTGTTGGAGGGTATGTGCTTGAAGATTCATAGTGGTTTTATGAGAAAAGAGTTCTAATGTACCTGAAAATCATGCAGTAGGAAGAAAATTTTTTTCTGTAAAGGTTTAAGTATGTTAGACTTTACTTGTCATGGCCATATTATCTCTATTGCCACTAGTGAACTCTGCAAGTTTGATGTGAAAGAAGCCTTTGTAAATGTGTAAATGAAGGGGCATGGTGTATTTTCTAATAAAACTTTACAAAAAAAGCTGTAATGGTTAATTTGAATTGTCAATTTGATTGTATTAAGAGATGCCTAAGATTAAAAAGCTTTAAGGTGTGTCAATGGGAGTATGTCTAGGAATGATGGGTATGTAGAATAGCAAACTGAAGTAGGGATCCTCCCTAAGTGTGGCAGCACTGCCCAATAGGTGGTAGTCTTGGATGAAATAAAAGTTGGAAGAACAAAGGAGCATTAGCAAATGCAAGCTCTATTCTTCTTGAAGGGGTTCTTGATTGATGCTGATTGATGCTTTGATTTCCTGAGGACATCAGACATTCCCTCTTTTTCTCTTCCAAAGTGGACTCTGCCAGTCATTCTCCAGGGCATTTCCAGAAGACTTTGATGGGTAGCATCATGGATCCCCCTTGTTCTGAGGTTTCATCACCAACTATTGGTTCCTCCAGTCTGTAGACAATCATTGTGGACTATTCAGCTTCTGGTTGTCTAAGCCAATCTAATAAATCCTCTCTCTCTCTCTCTCTCTCTCTCTCTCTCTCTATATATATATATATATATATATATATATATATATATATATATATATATATATCCTGATGATTGTGTTCCCTAGAGAATCCAGTCCAATACACAAGTGTTGGGCCAGATTTGGCCTATTGGCTGTGTAACAGATTCAGACACTTGCTCTAAACAATAGAACTATATGATAGCAACTAAACCAGAATGTGGGAAAATGTGTCTGGTCAATACCTCTCAATATTACCATTTTAAAATTCATTCTATTTTAATTTACTAAAACCACATTGATAGAAGGAAAGATAGTCAGTTTTTAATGAGTACCCCCCCTAAACTGGATTCCAGATTAGTGTTTCCATATGTATAGTATTTTTTATCTTCACAATTCTATAAAAAAAATCACTGTTGTTACTCTAGTTTTGGGGTGAGACAAATAAATGAAGACTCAGAGACAGGTGAATTGTTTGTTTGTAAAAGATAGTGTCGAGATTCAGAAATAACCCCACCCCACTTAACTTGATAATCTATTTTAGAGTATTATAATTAAGCACCTTCTACATACAAAGGTCTGTGCTGCTGGTTGCATAGAATAGAGAGATGAATAGATGTGGTTCCATTTCAGTTGAAAGTAGAATAAAATATCAGCAAAACAAAACAGGCTCTGATGACCCAAGAGAAGTATAAAGTAATAAAGACATTTAAAGGAGCTGACTATCAGGGGAAAGCCGGAAAGGTGGCAACTAAGTCAAAGAACAGGCATGATTTTGAAAGGTAGAGATGAGGAAGATAGTGAAAAAAACCAAGGAGTGTAGAAGAGTAAGAAACCATGCCCAACTGAGGAGGTTCAGAACCATCAAAGACAAGACTTGCCTTCGTTATAATTTGGCTAAAGGATTTGCTCAGCCCCATCCCTAAAGGCCTACTCTTGAGTTCAGCTCTGACCTCATTAAATGAAGTCCTTCTCACCTGATTTTCTCTTGGAAGGGTGTCTCATTGAGTACTGATGATGGAGAAATAGAATTCTGATCAATAAAACAAAAGGGTGTACAGTGGGAACTAATGAGCCAAAAGTCAAGTAGGTATTCCAAGAAGGAAATGCAGAAAACAGTTGCAGACCAGAGCTAGAAGGTCTAAGGTAAAGGAATGGGCACTCCACAGTTCATCTTTACTGAATACTGGATGCAGTAAGCAATTGGCCTGTCTTAAGGATAAATACCATTATCAGGTGAGTCTGTAAAAGTAGTGAAATGACTGAATTCATTGGTTAGTTGCCTTTCTCAATTATGTGACACCTGCAATTTAAATAATTATTTGAGGCTGAGTTCTTCCAGTTAGCCCTAATTCTAGAGTTTCCAAGTACAGAATGAAGCAGTTGCTAACAAAGCAATAAAACTGGGTATGTTTCTCTGCCCCAACATCTGTGTTTCTCTCACGGATCCATACTTTGTACCACTCAACCTAATTAAAATACTTTTACACATAACTATTTTTTTAGGTTTTTATATCATTTCAAGAAGAAAGCAAGACTGAGAAATAAAGAAAAATGAGCCATGTCAACAAAAGCATGTGAGCTGTTTTATATATTTGGATTCCTTTCTTGGCAAAACAAAATATTTAAAGTTTTCTCAGCTAATTAGCATTATATATCTATGCTAGTAACATAGACCAATAACTGCCTGGGTGCAATTTAAAAAAAATCCTTTCAATCTATTTACTTCATATGACATTCTGGGTATTAGAGAATACTTTGCCACCAGAAAAACTGGTCTTAGCTGTTTCCATGCAATGAACATAAATGTTCCAGATTAGAAATTCTTTTGAGTATAATTCTTCATAATTAAACATAAACCAGTAGAGCATTTAAAATATGTTTATCTCTGGATAGAAACCATAATAGCCATGGCCCAAATTATCTGGAACCTAAAGCATGAGACTAAAGCTGAAATGTAAAAAATGGAGTTGGAATATGATATCAAACACCAACAATGGGACCAAACAGTTTTTCTACAATTTTTTTAAGCCAGATGTATAGATACAAGAATGAAAAGGTTAAACAAACCCGATTTCTTTCATTCCACTGACATTGCTGAGACCCCGTGGTTTTTAACCTTTTTGGGGTCACAGACTTTTTTTGAGAACTTGATGAAAGCTTCAGACATCACCCCAGAAAAAGATTGCTTCTCACATGAGTAGCTCTAAAGTAATACAGAAATCAAACAAGAGTCTCAGGCAAGGAGGTTAAGGGGTTAGACTTGAATGTAAACTTCAGGTCTATTTTGTAGCTCAGAACTTTCTTTGAGCTGTCCATTTTTTTATATGAATGGTTCCAAAATTTTGGACTCATATTTTATCATATAAACATGTGCTATAAGTAATTCAAATTCATTCTACCTCAAATGTAACATCCTAAATCATTCCATCCACTACCTGCCCCTTTTTCTGGGGTTTCTTACATCTGATCTATCCTTGTTAATCCCTATCCTAGCCAGGTCATTACTATCCTTGTTGAGATTTAGCTATAGTCTTCTCATCAGCATCAATAAATGATAGCTGCAAATATTTTCATCTTTGACTGCAAAGCACTTAGATTTCTTTACTATTTCATGGGTCATATCTGAATTCTTTATTACAATAATGAAGACCCCACACCAAAATCTTGATTCTTATGTTTGCATGAGAATGCTTTCCCTCACATCTGCATGTCTGCTTATCCTTTCTTAAGAATCTCTTGACATCTCTCACACTCTTTCCCTGTTCTCTTCCCATTAGGAGAAGCATCCTTTTTATAAAATGTTTTTATTAGTGATTATAGTTATACATGGTAGTAGTGTTCATGTTACATGCCTATAAGTTAACTATGTATTTCAAACCTCATTATCTCCCTTTGCCCCACAACATCCCTCTCTTCAATCCCCTTATTCTACTCTGTTGGTCTTCTTTATATTTATTTATTTAGTTTTAATTAGTACATTATAGATATATGTAAAACTGGAATTAATTGTGGTATATATGAACATAAATAACTTGCTCAATTTCATTCTGTAGTTCCTCCCCTTTCACATCTCTCCTCCCTACTCCTTAATTCCCTTTATCTACTACACTGTTATCCCTTCTATTTAATGGCATTTCCTTTTTTTCCCAAATTTCTTATTTCTGTCTAGCTTCTGCATATGAGAGAAAACATTTGATTTATGACTTTTTGAGTCTTATTTTACTTAGCAGGATGTTATTCAGTTCCATCCATTTATGCACAAATAACATAATCTAGTTCTTCTCTATGGCTAAGTAAAACTCCATTGTGCATACGTACACCACATTTTCTTGATCCATTCCTCTTTTTCTGGACAACTTGTCTGGTTCTATAACTTGGCTATCATGAATTTCAAAGCTATAAACATTGGTGTTCATGTGTCTTTATAATATGTTGATGTTAGCTTTTGGGGTTAAATACTGAGGAGTGGGAAAGTTGGAGTATGTGGTGGTTCAATTCCCAGTCTTCTGGGAAATTGTCATATCATTTTTCAAAGTGGTTATATGAAGTCCCACCAACTATGTATGAGTATACCTTTTCATCACATTCTTGCCAGTATTTCCTAATATTTATACTTTTTAAAATTAAGTAATTTATTTTAATTAAGTATATATGACAGAAGAATGCATTTCAATTAATTGTACACAATTGCAGCACAACTTTACATTTCTATATATGTACTAATTTATATTCTTGATGATTGACTTTCTAACTGGAGTGAGAAATCACAATGCAATTTTGATTTTCATTTTCCTAATTTCTGAGGCTGTTGAATGATTTTTTATATATTTGTTGGTCATTTATATTTGAGAAGTAGCTTTATTCACCTGGGTTTCTATGTCATTATAACCTATATCTCTTTTCAAGATCTTATTTTTCTAAAAAGGACAAATTTTAGAAAAAGTCTTTAATGAAGTAAAACTTTAAATACCATAAAACTCAAGCACTTTAAGTGTACAAATAATGTTTTTTAGAAATATGCCAAATTTTGCAACCATCTCCCCAATACATTTTTTCATGTATTTTTTAATATGAAGAGTCTATAGTGTTAGGCATCATGATCAGCACATAACTTTCCTAAGTGTAACTATCCTGAATGTGGTAGCTATTTCTATTTTGTGAACTAAAAACATCAGTTTTGGCAATATTAATAATTGAAGTCACAAAACCATTAAGAATCTAAGTCAGAATTGGACTTCAGATCTCCCTGACTACAAGAACCATATTTTAAGTCAATATGACATAATTTTTGTTAAATAAGAAATCCTACTTTAAAATTGTAATCCACAAAATAAAAACTGGATTAATTTTATCCATTGTTGTATCTGTAATGCCAACACACATAAAAATCAGTCTATAAACATCTGTTAAGTGACTTCATAAATGTACAACCATGTTTCACAATAGGCTTATTTTAGAATTATTCCACTGTTATTTTAGTCCAAATGACAGACTGATGATTGTCTTAGATGTTGGTATAATTGTGTAACTGCCTATTGTTATATAAAGAGATTATTAAAGCCACTATTTTATGCCACCCTTGAGCTGAATAATCCCTAAAGTTTTTATTTCCCTAATCTATAGCATGGGGTGGTAGTCCTCTATACACACATCTTGAAAAATGATTGAGTAAAATGTGAGAATAAGAGAAAATAGTGGAAAATATTGGAAAAAGAGGGAAAGAAAAGTTACTACCCATGTTAAGGAAAACATTCACAACTGTTTTCTCTTGTGCTCATGTGTCAGTGTCATACCTATCTTATTTTGCCTTGCAAAGAGTAAAGAATATATGCTTTCATTCTTTTTCTTCTTTTGTACTTCTAGGGATAAAACCCAGGACCTAGTAAGTGCTCTACCTTTGAGCTCAATCCCCACCCCCTATAATTCTCTTCTGATTGTCCTAAAATTACAGTATTTTTTAAGATAATATGGATCTAGTATAATTATAATTTAACAAAACATTTTTTGTTGGTTGCTTAATTTCTTTGTATCAACAATTAAAATTTCCAAATATCAAGAAATACATAAAGGAAAATAAAGAGGGATTAGGGAGAGAAGACAGGGAGGGTGGGAAAAGTTATTAAACAAAGAATAGAGAAAGAAAGGGAAAAGAAGAAAGCAAGAGAAAAGAAAGGTGAGGAGACAAAAAATGAAGAGAGAGTAGAACAAAAGGAATGTAGAAAAGTTTGAAAGGGAGAAAAGAGGGAAACTGATTTTGGCTGGTATCAGCATATTTTATGCCTTCTACAGCAAATCCTTCTCAACTCTGTCTTTAACTACAGCCTTCAGATGAAGTTGAAGCTGGAAACAGACTCCGTCTTGACATTTCCCCAAGTGTTTTACTTCTAAAAAGATTGTCTCATACATGGGATCTTCTCTGAGTCCCAGGCATTTTGAAAGCAAACCTGGTAGCACTGGCTTTCCATTTCCATAAGAAGGCATGGATTTTTGCCTCATGCTATCCAGACATAGAAGGGCGCAGTTCACAACCACACATTGCCAAGAGTATGTGAGGTTTATGTTGCTCCTTGGAAGCCAGCTTGCTTATGTCTTTCCTGGTCCTACTCCAGTATGATCTCATGCACTGTAACAGGGATTCTATATCACTCTGCTTGAAGTGGTCCTCGTTAAGGGAACTGGAAGATTGTGCAAGGCCAAATGAATAAGGGCATGATCTGTCTTGGGAGCAAAGGGAGAGAATGTTGGAGTTTTCCATCTTAAGTTTAATGTCCATTTCACAAGATAATTGATTAATTATGCAAATCCCCTCTTTGAATTCTGCTTACAAAGGGACTATACTCTTTATCTGGAAAACCCTACATAGCTATTTTTGCCCAACTACTGTGTTTTTTCAAGAAGATGATTTATTCTCTGTTGTATATTTAGGGACAATGATAAAATATGTCAATAGTTCACAGAAAGAGCTGTTAGTAGTATCAGTATTTCTGTTATGTCTTTAGCTAGCATACTGGCAGACTCTGGTTCAGTAATTCATATTTGTCACAGGTTTATTGTAAAGTTAAAGTAAGCCATAGACAATATTGTATTTAATTGTGATTAGGCTAGATCCCTATTAACTGGAAATACAAGCATTTCAGCGCATCCAAGAGGAAATTTGGGCTGGGTACAGTAGTGTGTGCCTGTAGTCCCTGTGACTTGGAAGGCTGAGGCAGGCATATTGCAAGTTTGAGGCCAGACTCAACAACAAAGAGAGACCCTTTCCAAAAATAAATATATAACGTGCTGAGGATCTGGCTTAGAACTCCTTGGTTCAATCTCAAATACCAAAAAAAAGGACAGCTTCAAGATGTGTGTGTGTGTGTGTGTGTGTGTGTGTGTGTGTGTGTGTGTGTGTGTGTGTTTATATCTTACTTTTTGCAAGGAGGAAAGAAAATTGATATGATTTGTATTTTTGATTGTTGCCATTCTGACTGGAGATGGAATCTCAGTGAAACATCTTCAAAAAAGAAGAAGGTCAACTATGTTTCCTCCATGGTAGTCAGTGATTTTTTTGTTTGTTTGAGTCCACTGTCTTTGTATCCTTAGAATATGTGGCATTAAGTAAGAATTCCCAGCACATTTTGAGTCCAATCTTATTCCATAGTCATATAAAAGTGTGCAAAATCAAATATTCCAGATGCCATGCTGCTTTTGCTTTCCTCAAAATTGTCTTCAGAGAGAAAAAAAATTCTATGGGAGGGGAATTTTCATGTTCTCTTCAGTCATCTGGACATTCAAGTGATCTAGTTACAGATACTCCAAGTCAAATGACTTTGATATTTATTACCTATTTCAGCCTTGATCTAATTTTGTGATCTGGTGGAGCTGCCACGGTTTTCAGGAGTTGACTTTCATCATGGACACCCCACATACCCCACTGCCTCTCTACTCTAGTATTTCTTCCATTCATTTCTCCATCTCCATTGGAGACAAACAAATTGCATGTCCTACAGGTCCATGGAGGTGACAGAATCTCTCATCTCTGGACTTTGTATTTGCTAATCTCCCTTGGGGCAAGTGCTTTCTCATTGGGATAATGCTATTTGTCCATTATAATTTTATTTATTAATTAACAGTGAGAGGCTTCTATTGGGCAGATGATATTTTTAGTGTTTCATAGGTCTTAATTCAGCCCTCATGAAATTTTTATTTTCCCAGTTTTAAAGATTATTAACTCACCAGTTTCTTTGTCTCTTTTCACACACACACACAAAAATAGTGAGTAACTTGAGAGAAAGCTGATTATATGTTCACTTTCCTTCACTTAGTATCTGGCACATACCCTGATACCCTAAATAAGTTTTGAAGGAATGAATTAAGTGATTGTCTGGATCATAAGCCATTCCCACAATTTTGCTTCTTTGGGTTAGATGGTTCATAATATAAATCTTTTAGATCTCATTTAAGAACTTTTACCTTACTGTCATGTTTCTTATGTTTGCTCCTGGATACTGTGCTCAGGTACATGAAATCTGATTTCATCATCAAATGTTTATTAAACACATATCATTTGGCAGATATTATCCTAGGAACTGGGGATATATTAGTATCTGTGAATAAGATAGACAACAATACCTGCCCTTGGAGACCCTACACATACTAGAAGAAAAAGTAGGCTCAACTCTCCATCAGATAGGCTCAGGAACAGACTTCCTCAATAAGATTGCTAAACTGCAAGAAGGAAATCAGGAATAAGTAAATTGGATGACATCAAACTAAAAAGCTTCTTCATAGCAAAGGAAACAATCAAGAACTTGAACAGAGAGCCTATAGTATAGGAGAAAATCCTTACCACCTTTGATAGAACATTAATCTCCAAGATATATGAGTTCAAAAAACTTAACACCAAAATAAACAAATAAATAGGACCTAAATAACCAAATGAATAAATGGGCAAAGAAACTGAACAGGCACTTCATAGAACAAGAAATACAAATGGTCAAAAATATATGAAAAATGTTCAACATCTCTAGCAATTAGAGAAATGCAAATTACAACCACACTGAGATTCCATCTCCAGTCAGAATGGCAACAATCAAAAAATACAAATAACAATAAATGTTGGTGAGGATGTGGGGGAAAAGGTTCAGAAATACATTGCTGGTAGGACTGCAAATTGGTGCGACCACTCTGGAAAGCAGTATGATGATTCCTCAGAAAATTTGGAATGGAAACACTACTTGACCAAGTTATCCCACTCCTCACATATACCCAAAAGATTTTAAATCAGCATATTACAGTGATGCAGTCACATCGATGTTCATAGCAACTTGATTCACAAGAGCCAAGCTATGGAACCAACCTATGTTCCCTTCAACAGATGAATGGGTAAAGAAAATGTGGTACATATACACAATGGAATATTACTCAGCCACAAAGAAGAATGAAATTATGGCATTTGCCAGTAAATCTGAGGAACTTGAGAATATCATGCTAAGTGATATAAGCCAGTCCCCAAACCCCAAAGTCCAAATTTGTCTCTGATATGTGGATGCTAACCCATAACAAGGGAGGATGGGTGTAAAATATTGAAATTCATTGGATTAGACAAAGGGGAATGAAGTAAAGGTAGTAAGGATGGGAATAGGAAAGATAGTAGAATAAATTGGACATAACTTTCTTATATTCATTTACGAATATACAACCAGTATAGGTCCACATCATTTTCAACCGCAAGAATGGGATCAAAATTGTAATGAGTTGCACCCCATGTATATATAATATGTCAAAATATACTCTATTATCATGTATATGTAAAAACAACAAATAAAAAAAGAAACTCATATTGTAGTTGAAAATCACAGGTTATTTGGGAAGCACACTCAGAGCAGGAGTTCAGGAACCAGGAAGCTTGTTATTGGTTATATTTGGGTCAATGCTCTTGAAAGAAAGAAAAGGAACACAAGACTAGTAGGATGGGGAAAGTGAGATTCAAAGCAGGGTCTAAATGATACTAGGAACCCCATCAGAGTTGTCTTGCTGAAATGGAAAGGCTTTTATTACTTTGATTAATCATTGTACCTCAGCTCTCCCAGGAAGGAAATGATCTCAGGCAAGATTACTTGCTGCAGATGAGGACCAGTGTTGGGAGGAGGCTCAGATCCTGGGAAACAGATTTGGAATCCCAGCAGATGAAGGAAGACACAAAATAAATTTGAAATAGTAGGCCCCAAATTTTTCCATAGGCCTATTTTATATATGCAGGCCAGACTAAGAAGGCACACTGCCAACGAGTTATGTAAGTGGGTGCATGCTCAGAAGCAAATGTTGGTGGATTTGAGTACATACAATGAATCAGAATGTTCATGACTTTGGCTACAAATTAAAAACAGCCTGCCAGAAATCTTGATGGGGCCCTAATCATAGCCATCTTGGGCCTGCCTAGCAACTGGTGCCCAGCAACTGGCACACAGCCAAAGGCTTTCAGATGAGAAGACAGGAATTTGACAGCACATCACCACATACACTATGCTGCATGTTATACAGTTCCAACATAGGTATACTTGAATAATACAAGTCTAAATCCCAAATTAATGAGTTTTTGTCTCTTTTTTATTTATTTTTGGCAAGAAACTGTCCAAAAAACCTGAGACCCTTTTTCACATTTATGTATTCTGAGAAATAAGAACATTAACATATTGACTATCATATAGAGAACAACAAATAATATAGAAATGTAATGGTTTCCATTTTACACAATTTTACTCCTTTCAAGAAATACAGTTTTTTAAAGTAAATGGATCCTTTAAATCTCTTTTATAAAGGCAGTGAGGAAAATAATTGCATTTTGATATTATTTAAAGCTCCCTGTATAATAATCAATATTATTCCTGGGACTGGTGTCTATATATTGTTCATTTATGCTCAGATCTTCTCGGAGGAACAGCTGTCCATTCCTCTTATTGAAAACAAATTTAAGTCTCAGCCCTATAAAAGTTGCTAAGATGTGGTCCTTGACCTTAAGGAATTCTCAAGTAAGAAAACTCTCATCATCAAGGTAAGGCCCAAAATTTCATCCTTGAAAACATCCAAATCTCTCAAAATAACTTTTCCACTAAGGAAGCCAAATCCCCGTACCCCAAAGATATTGAATCCTAAATCATGAGATGTATTTGAATCCTCTGAGATGAAATCCAAACCATCCCCTGGCTCCACACGAGAAATAAGGGTGCTGCAGGAGCCCCAGGTTTTCTTTGAAGATAAAAGGGTAAAGGCTCATGTCCCTTGTCTCTTGTTAATCACCATCTTGCCGACTGTGGTTACTGAGGAGGTAAATTCCTTCCGCAGGCTGAGACAATATTTTCCAAGCGAAAGCAAGTTTTGTTTTGCTTTTGCGCCTCTTCCTCATCAAAAGCTGTCCTCAGTTCCCAGCCGTGATATGCACACAAACAAGCATCTGGCCACAGCTTCTGTGTCCAATTGGAAACTCTGGCATGAGAAGTCCAAGGGCTCCTCTTACCTCTTATAAATTACAATGTCTGTGTTAGAAGTTTCCCCATCCCTTCCACTAGAAGTGCAAGAGTTGTCATTTTCTCTTCTTCTCGTGCATGATTGTTTACAGTGGGAACACTTATATCAGGCATATGGAAGGGGACTAGTAAGCTTAAACTCTAAGAATGACAAGTTGCTGCCATGGACACAGAGTAAAGTTCTCAAGGAGAAAGGTAGAAGCTTCGTGGCAAGGTTAAAGCTGTGGAATGGAACCAGAGGCATGTTCATTTGCTCAGAGAAGCCTGCTGGGTGAGTACTAACTAACCGTGGTTCGAGCCTTAGCAAACAACCCATCCCTCTCTGTTTTCTTGCCCTGACCAAGCCTGGTGATGAGGTTAGCAATAACAATAGTTAATATTTATAGGGTGCTTATTATGTGTGTCGAGTGCTTTATAAGCATTATCCTATTAAATACTCTTAACCACCTTGTGAAGTGGTTATAAATATTACCTCACTTTAAAACTTTAAAATCTGTGGCTTCAAGGAGGTGAGTCACTTGTCCAAGGTCACATAGCTTGTTCAGTCTATTTCCCTGTGCTCTGTAAATGGCAGGGATGTTGTAAGTTATTGGATGACGAGAATCATGAATTGTTCAGCAGTGAGTCTTCAACATTCAGCACAGATTCTGGCTCACAGAAGACACTAAAAATTGTGTGGAGTGAACAGAAGATAAATCTACAGGTGATAAACAGAAGGCAGCCTGGATTTTCCTCTAAAACCCATGGATCTCTCCAAATATTTTTCATGGAAGTCATCTGCACCTCCAGGAATATGGCAGAGAAAAATGCTACTCCTTCACTGACCTCTGCTAGAACTACTTTCACCCCTACAGAATCTGGCCCTTCTTGCCTGGAAATAGATTAAAATTAATGCTGGTTTATGTTGCCTTCAGTTTTCCCTTTAGTCATGTCGTTGGCTTTACTAACACTTCCTCTTTGTTCTGCCTGTTCCATCCTGTCCACTTTCAATGTTCAGCTCAGATCTTATCTGCTCCAGAAAGTAACCACCAGGGTACCCTACTCTCTTTTGCCTCTACAGTGATTACAGTCTCCTGAAAGCCAGTTGGAATGCAATGATTTCCAGGACCCCAGTGGAGTATGCTGAGAACCTGGGGGCTTAGGTCTACTGGATAAAGAGAACTTCAGGTACAGGCACAGTTCTATATCTTGGACTGTCCCTGGGATATTGGATAATAATGACTCAATGGTCCAAGCCTTTGGTCTCTCTTCCTTCATGGCAGACATGCCCTTCTTTTCTCTGCCTCACTTGATTGGTAGGGTTCAATCTGTGACTATGAACATAGACACAATCTTATAATGAGAATATTTCTTTGTATTGAGATATCACTATCTGCATTGCCATTCAAGAGGTTACTGTGCACCAGGCAGTTTTCTTTCATCATTGCACAAGTCTCATTCTCAAAGAGCAGGACCAGCCTAAACTGAAACCAAGTATGCTAGCTTGTAAGGCTGAGGTTTTAGGGAGACCAGGCAGGGCTGGTGGGTGCCTTCTTCCTGAACCTTTTGTCTTCCTTTCTACAAATTCCTAAAGTCCCACTCGTAACATTTCCTTTTTAACATATGATTTCAGACAGAGCCAGACATTTAGGCTTTGATGATCATATTATTATGTCTCCAAGAGTTTTCTACTGGATTGGTTGACCATCCAGAAACTCTAACTCTTGGGATGCAGGTAGATTTTACTTTTTCTTCTTAGTTGACATGTCTGTGGCTTAGGACTATGGTCAGTATAACCTCTAGCTGAATGTGACCTGAGCCCCATAGTTCATGAAGGGTTTTCAGAGGACCTTGGATAAGAGAATTTTCTCCTCATTTTGCAAATGAAGAAACTGAGACATAAGGAAACCAGGTTTTTGGACCAAGGTCACGAGCTAGTAAATAGAGAATGGACATGTTCCAAGTCCACAGCTTTCTTGTTGCACAGTTCCATTATATGAATATTCCCTCCAATGGTGCTAACTACATTAGAATTACCTAGGATGCTTACTAAAAAGGCCTATACGAAAACCTTACCCCAAGTGATTGTAATTATATTGATGTAGGAAAAGGTTGGTCATCAGTATTTTTATGTTCCCTATTTCTAATATGAGGCATTTATCTGCAGTCTTTATTTTCATGGTATTTGGTGAGCCACAAAGAACTCTACAAACTAAAGGCAGCATAAATACTAGCAATTTCTTTTTTGCAGCAGTTGATGAAAGTCAGGACATTAAACTATGGCATCCTTAAAGCAGTAAATTTTCTATGGATACACAGGCTTCAAAATTCAACTCTTCTGTCATTGTAGCAGACCATTTTCCACTCAAGGCTGCATGCTGTCCCAAGCAAAATTAAAGGTGAAGGTTATCACCTTTAACTGTCCAGCTGTTGGTGTTTATAAAGCTGTTTGTGCTTCTGCATTTGCTGTGCCATAAAAATGATTTTTACAAGACCTATCACCAGCTCACTTTAATATCTGACCAGATGCCCAGAGGAAAAATGTTAACTACTTTACAGTTTATCCTTTCTAAGAGGTTCTATGGTAAAAACATATTTTCCAATGAATACATTCCTATCTTTCTCTAGGTTTCAAGCATAACACTTTAGATGTGATCAGTGGCTTTGACCCAGATGCAGAGCCCACTAACTATTGGCCAATGAGGCCAGTTTTCTAAGCAGTCCAAGATGGGTTGCTGACATCCAAGGTGCCTGTACCTCTGAGCTTACCTTCATCTGAACCCCACTGCTTTCTCAGGTGTTCTCAGTTTGAGTAAAAGGACAGGGTCAGTTCTCCTTTCTGTGTCTCTGGTGGAAGATGGATCTGATGTGCTGAGAAATTTACAAGGAAAATTAAAGATAGAAGGGAGACTTTTTTCTTAATAATTAAAACCCAGTTTTATAAATAAAATCTAGAGCTTCAATTAATCAATATTCTCATCTATTTCAGTAGGGAGAAACTCTAATAAGATAAATTGTTAAAGCATTTTTTTAAAAACAAAAATAAATCCTTCTTGTCTGTCCTATATTCCATTAGGTCACAAGAATTTGAAGACAGGGACAGTCTTTATTCAGCTTTCTATCCTTCTCATCTAATACAGTTTCTGAGATAACTTTGGATTTAATATATTTGGTTTTAACTAAATTTTGTTTTCACCAAATAAACATACTCATAGTTTCAAAAAAAAGAAAACAACAAAGTCAATGATATTTTCAGGCATTATAATGAAAAACACTGGCCTTCTGCTCTGTTCCATTAATTCTAATTCCACTATTATGTAATTTTCAAATATTTTGATTTTTATTCTGGTATTTTTCTTTCTTATTTCTAAATAATAAATTGAGATTGATTTTCTTGATTTCTAGATTTTTAGTAGTTATTTATTCACCTTGCTTTAATTTTAGAATTCTTTATTGACCTGTTGTAATAGACGAGAATTAATTTATGTGTAATTTCCTTTTCCCCTGACTGTTCTTATCCTAACTCTCCCTTTGAACATAGTTATGTCTCAGTTTTGTCAGTCATTTACAAAGCTTTGTCCATGTAAAAATGTTTGCCTCAAAGCAAAGGGTATTCTATGATAATGTTTTATTTTTTACATGTTTTGTTTTTCTTTGAGGTAATTAGCCGTTTCTTTTTTATTTGCTAAAATTGTGTATAAAATTTTCTTTCTTCTTTTTGTAGTGCTGGGGATCAATCCTAGGGTCTGTGCAAGCTAGGCAAGTGCTCCACAGATTTGTATTTATGAGACCTCCCCAATAAATATTCTACATACTAACCTTTATCTTAAAGAACCTCCCTGTGACAAATTGCAATAGGACCCATGTTGTTTGGATGTTGAATACTTTCTGTATTGATCATGACTGGACAGCTGGGGGACCCTAAGTGATGTCATTATGGAATCATATGTTCTTCCATTGAGGATATTTAATTGAATAATTTATTTGGTAATTTTCTTCCTATTATTTCCCTTTTTTTTCCTTTTTCTAGATTTCTTTGTAGAAAGTTAACCTGCATTAATTATTTTCTTATTATCACGTCTTTTTCCTCCAATTATATTTTTAAATTTTTACTTCTGGCTTAAGATTTCCTTCACTGATCTTTGGCTTAAGATTTACCCTGGCTTTAAGATTTTCTGGCTTAAGATTTCCTTCACTCATCTTTGGATAGTTTAATAAGTTTTTAATTTCATTGTCATATATTCATTTCTGAATTATCTTCTTAATTCCATTACCTTTCTCCCTTTCTCCTTTTTCCTTTTCTCTTTTCTCTTCATGGTGACATATTTTTATTTCACTGGTATAATATTTTTATTATCGTCTAGAGTTTGCTTTAATTGATCATTTCCAGGTCTATAGGTACAGTTTAAGCTGAAAATTAACTCTGAGCCCAGATTGTAAACACATTCAAATGCTAGGACTTTATTCTATAGATAGTATGAAAATCAAATAATGGAATTCACATATGTCCTTAGCACTGAGGCTAGAACATAGAAAGTATTTAAGAAATATTAGAACAGGAAAAGAGGAGAGAGGGTATAATATTTGTGGTAGCTCAAATAAGAGGCAGTGTTACCTTGAACTAAATGATAACATTTGATATGAAATAAAAACAAGGAACAGAGATGTTTTAGAATACATGATGAATCATCTTGTGTTATAATTTCATCTATTGTTTCTGATTATCTGTAATAAAATCTACTTAATTACATTGTTAGCTTCTTCAGGGAAAGATAATATAAATTGCTTGCCTGAAGTTTCCAAATTAGAGCTATGTACAAAAGGGATATGACCAGTATTTGTGGCCTCTTACATCTCAGATTAGCATTATATTCTACAGCATCACCCATTATCACCAGCATTATATTTTATTCTAAAATCCCTAGATATCTATGTCCCTATTTCCTACTGGGTAAATCTGTAAAGATATATACATTATGTATAATGAGTTTAGGGTGGTTAATGAAAAATAGAACACACTATTTCTTCCCTGCATCTTCCTTTTTAATTAATTAATTATTATGTGACATCCATTAGTTAAGGCACAATATAAAAAAAATTCCACTGTTCTCTTCTATTAGCTTTCATCCTGGGAAGAATTTCTACCACTAATCAGGCTTTGGCCACCATGTATAAAAGCAGTGTCTCCAATAGCTAAAATATGGAACCAACCAAAATGCCCTTTAACAGATGAATTGATAAAGAAACCATGGTCCATATACACAATGAAATATTATTCAGCCTTAAAAAAGAATGAAATTAGGGCATCTTCTCATAAATGGATGGAATTGGAGAATATTATGCTAAGCAAAATAAGCTGGTCCCAAAACACAAAAGGCTGAATATTTTTTCTGATATAAAGATGCTAATTTGCTATAAGTGGGGGAGAATAAAGGTATTTTGACTAGAAAAATGGGAGTGAAGGGAAGGGAGGGGGGATGAGGGTAGGAATGATAATAGAATGAATCATATATTATTACCTTATGTGCATATATGATTACATGATCTGTGTAACTCTACATCATGTACAATCATAACTCCATTTATGATATCATAAACTCCATTTATGATAAGTCAAAACTGCATTCTACTATCATGTATGACTAATTAGAACAAATAAAATATACTTCTAAAAAAGTAGTGTCTCACAATCTGCAACACAGTTCTGCTGGTTGAACCTGCCTAACACCTGCAGGTTGATCAGTTCCATGTTCAGCCTGGTAGGTTCTTCATTCATGCTTTTGTGCTTATGTGTTCCTTGCTTCTATCTACCTCCTTGAACTCATTTGACTGTGAACTTCTGGCAGGGTAAGAGATGACCTTTCATTTGTATGTCTTTCTGTTCAGTTTCTCAGCTTCTGACTCCTTTCATTGCCAAAAATATTATTTCTCTCATTGTAGGAAACCCATGAAGATGGTTAATATGAAAATTTTAAACAAACAAAACATGCCAGCAGAGAGGGCCAGGGAATTTGCTACAGAAATTTGAAAAGGAGATTTCACAAAGCAGCAGAGCTATCCAAAAATCAATGAATGGGTATGTACAGCCCTGAAACAGATGAGGTAGAAACATCATTATAAAATTTGTTCCCTCTGGGGACTAAAAAAAATCACCTGCGTTCTCTAATTATTAAACCTTTCTCTTAGTAAAATAAACATAACATCTTTCTTTCTCTACAACCCTGGACTAAAGGAGCATAAATGGGATTGCATGTATGAAAGCAATCTGAACTATTTGGAAGTCAGGAGTGTAAGTCTCAAAGCATGGTATTATGATTTTCTTGCTGAAATTTGGCATTTAAAATAGTGACCTAAATAACATTATTTGAAGTCAAAGGATTAATATTTTTCATTTATGATGATCTTTTAATTGCAAGAAACTAAAGGTTTATAAAACATTGGTTCAGAAGATCACTAAAAATGAGATTGCATGCTTTTTACATTATTTTTTTTACTTTATTAGTCAGGAGAGACTAAATTAATGCTCTGGTAACAAATAACCAAAGACCTCAGTGATTTAACATCTTAAATTATTTCTTACTAATGCAAAATCTGGTGAAAGTCCAGGTAGCTCTCTAGGGCAGCTGCCAGAGCAGTAATTTTGCAATCCATGCTACCCTGGTTTTGTGCCTCAACCATCTTATTGTGAGACTTTCTCCCTGTTTGCTGGACCAGGGGAAAGAGAAAATGGAAAATAATGCAGAGGTTTTCACTATCTCAGCCTGGAAGTACCTTAGTCTATTTCATTATCCATTGGTCTAAGTTAATTAGAACTGAATGGCCCCAAAGTGCTGTAAATTATAGTGGAAAAGGAGAATTGGGTATTGGGGAGAAGTAATAATGTTCCCCATTCTAACATATTTATAATACTGCTGGCACCTGCTCCCAATTCCATGGATCATAAGGCATAACTAAAAAAGATGACAGGAAATTCAGCACCAATAACTGATTTTTCAGAAAGGAAAGCTCAGGCCTCAAGTCCAAGAACATGAGGTCAGAAATGATGAGTGAGGGCTAGAAGCCAGAGACCTTGACTCCTAGTCCAGAGCTTCTACTCCAGCAGCAGTCCCCAAGTGCATGATAGATGTATCTCTCATACAAAATTATTTCATGGTTAAATTAACTCACCAACAACAGTGTTAAACTCTAGCATAAACAAAGTTATGTAGGTTCATTTGTAACAGAACTTCTCAAACCCTTCAACTTAGTACAATACATTGTGGATTTTGAAGTGTTAAAACATTAAGAAATTATTGACAATTTCTGAACACAGGAAGCCTTGCCTCATTTCCAACATTTATTATTTTTCACAGCATCTTACAAGTGAAGTACAGGAAATGTTACTTTATCACATTATACTTGCAAAACTGTTATGTAGGCAAAATTAATTCTAAGTGTGGTAGTTTTATTGACATTAGTTAATGAAGAGGTATGTTTTTATCCTCACCCTTCCTTAGACATCCATATTTTTCAGACCCTGATTTTGAGAGTTTCTCATTCATACTTATTTCCATTTATATAATAAATATTTAGTAAGCATACACTCTATGCCAGTTCATCTGTTAATGTTGGAGATTTAATAATGAGCAAAATGTAGTCTATATTTTTATACTGAATACATGGACTAGAGTAGAGATAGGTTCTAAACAAATAATGTAGCTAAATGTTCTTAGTGTTATTATCAACCTAATAATGTTATTC
Source organism: Ictidomys tridecemlineatus (assembly GCF_052094955.1). Taxonomy (NCBI): domain Eukaryota; kingdom Metazoa; phylum Chordata; class Mammalia; order Rodentia; family Sciuridae; genus Ictidomys; species Ictidomys tridecemlineatus. The sequence goes on from NC_135477.1 coordinate 193,380,247, forward strand.
TATGTGAGCACAAAATAAGTAAGAGAAAATATACTTTGTGAATTAAAAGTCTTAGGAGACTTCCACTGTTTCTATTATAAGTCCCCTACATCCTTTATTTGAAAAAAATATTCTGGATATCAATGATGCCTTTTACTCTGATTCCAGTTGTCTTGCATTGTATCCCCATTGGCCTACTGAGATATTACACAATGTCTTGTGCAATCTTCTTAGATAAATCATGCATTTTCTCCCCCTCCCTGTTCCTGTCATTTGCAGATTTTATCAGCCTTCCTTCTATATTTTCATCCAAATCCCTAACAGAATTTTGCTCAAGGCAAGGCCAATGACCTACATACAGAACTACTCCCATTAATAGAAAACTTTATACCACTAGAGAATTATCTTATGACCAAAAAACAACTTTAGCCTAAGTTAAAGCCCCTAAAGAAGCAAGAAAACACTTAAAACAATTCTAAGGGGACTACTGCCTTCCAATTATTCTTGTAGAATTTTGCGTCAGAAGAGGAAGACACTGTAGTTGTTACTAAGCTTTACTTTTTACATCTTTTTTTTTTTGCTAAATATTAATTTATCCCCTGGTAGGATGCCAGATATAGTGATAGGCATGCTAAGGACATACAAATTAATTCCCACTGCAACCCAATAACTGAGGTAATCCTGCCTACGTTTTACAGGTACAGAAACCAAAACAATAATAATTTACATGCTTTATCCAGGGACATGGGGCCAACAAGTAATGAGCCCAATCTGAATCTGAATTTTCCTGATTCCCATATCCAAATAGTTTTCATCTCTGACATATCATGCTTTCTCAGCATACATATATGCCAACCATTCTATTAACGCTTGAGCCCTCTTGTTTTAATACTGACGGAGCCTTCCAATGACCTCAGGAAAAGATCTCCTACATGTATTCTATGCCAGTGATTCCTAAACTCATCATTATTAAAATCATCTGGGATATTTAAAAAATTACATTTTCAAGCCCAAATTTAGATAATTTCTATTCAATAGGCCTTGAATGTGGCTGAGGGAATTGTTTTTTTAATAAAGTCTCCAGGTGATCTGATGTCCAACCAGGTTTTGGATCACTGGTTTACTCACATATCATCAGAGCTTTGTTTTTAACATGTGGTTATTAAGTTAATCTACTAAGCATGAGAATTCCTGGTTGTTGGCAGATATTTCACAAGGAAGAGTGGACACTGCTACTGTTCTGATAGCATCCATGCTCAGGTTCTAAAATCCAAAATTGAAGAGTATTTTCTCTGTTGGGTTAAGCTTTTAGTTTTTAATGTAACATTATTTAAGTGCCAATATATTATTGGGTCTGGTAATCAGTTTTGACTTACATCCTCTCTCTCTTCAGGAATCAGACATACATCCAAGAGCCAGACCTGAAAAAAAGCCAAATAACACTTGCTGGAGGTTGGACTTCCACATAACACATGATGGAGGTTGGAAATAGATTCTGAGATGCAGTTTCTGGGATAATTATGAAGAAGTGTTGTTGGATTCATTCCTGTAGAATGGAAATAAAAGAAACAATATTGTGCAGAAGAGGAAGCTAAGCTGTGATATGGACTCATTGATAGAATCACCTGATCCATTGGGTAGCTTTGGAGCAGTCCTTCAGACTTATCCTGAGTTGAGTTGAGATGAGCAGATCTTTATATACTCTCATATATACTGGTCATTGGAAGTAGGTTGTCCCAGAAGTGAACACAGCTTTGGAGGAGGTAGCTCTGCATAGCTAAAGCAATTCTTGATGAAGCTGACAGCTCAGGGGCTACCTGTACTCACAGGAAGTGGGACAGCCAGTTCTTCACTGAAGGGAAAACTTGGAAATGCATAACTATCGTCCACCACAGAGGTTACCATTGTACTACTATGTAAGACAATTTCAATGACTAATGGTTTTGTTTTGGTATCTGTCTCATGTATTCTCTAAAATGTAATTGTTTAGAAGACATCCTAACCCCTAGTTTTCTTTTGGTTCTAATGTTCTCACCATAAGAATCCAAATCTCTAGTTTTCTATCAGAGTTGTCTTATTTGTACAAAAGACTGGATCTGAACATCCAGTCTTGGACACAATATAGACTTTGGATAAACTCTCTGATACACATTACATTCTTGTGATTCTTTAAAGACAGAATTCTTTTTTCCTTGTCTACTTCTTTCTGTTAAATAACAATGGTGACCTAAAAAAGAAAGAAATTACTCAAGAGATTATTGCACAATTGACTCAAAACTGGTCAATCTTGAATCCATGACACGCTTAACAAGAGTTCAATTTTGATGCTACATATTTATTTTTACTTTTTGGAATGCCTTTAGCTGAACATAACCAAAAAATAATGGCTGAAAAATAGAGAAATCTATTGGATCAAAGAATTGGAAGTTCAGAGACAGGGATTGCTTCATGATCCATTAGTTCAACAGTCTTCAAGAATCTAGTTTCAATCAATTTTTCTGCCTGGCTACTTGGAGTATGGAATTTCCTTCTGTATCTAATGCTTTTATGATGGCACCAGTAGCATAAGAACTATTTCATAATCCGTGTTTTCTTGGTATTAGAGAGGTTCTTTCCTCCGTATCTTGCTGCAAACAATGAATAAAGAAACAAAAGATCCAAAAATCTTTCCTTTGATTGAGCCAACCTATATTATGTATCTTTTCTGAATCAACATTAAACATTGCCATATACAGAATTACTTATATCTGTTACTCAGTCACTCACTGGTAAGGAACAGAGTTATCCTGGTTGAGGCAGACAAATTAGGCCCATTCTGTGATGGAGTCATTTCCAAAGACAAATGACTGATATATAATGAGGCAGAGGCAAATGTATATTAGTAGGTCAATTACAATTTCCAATAGAGAACTTGAATTGCTCAACATTTGTTTAATGTCCCTTTTCACATTTTCCTTCAAAAATAATTTAATTATAACATGAAAAAAATATTACAAAGATATAAAGAATAAAATAAAGAATAACTATATAAACATCATTCAACTTGAGAAAATAAAGTCCACTTTGTTTTATATTTCTCTTCCTAGAGATAATGAGTTTTCTGAAAATGTTTAATATTTCCATGTATTTTATTTTTTTCTAGATAGATGTTTATTTCTAAAATATATGGTATTTTATTATATGTAAGTACTATACAAGTGACAATCATTCTATTTATCTTTATCATATAATTCTATAAATGCTTTAGTCTCATTACATTATTAATTTTACACACCAAGTGTCATCAACCAATCTGCAGGTCTGGGCTCAGAGAACCATGGGTAAAAAGAGAAAGAAGATAGTCTCCCACTTCAGCCCTTTGGTGAGATAGCATCACTGTGTCTGAGAAGGAAATTTCCAAAGCAAAAATCCCTAAAAGTGAGCCATAGAAGATAGGAGAATAAGGAAAAATGCTTATATTTTATCTATGAAATGAAAAATAAGTCCTATATTAGGGACAATATCATTTAAAAAGTAACAGTTATAGTGGACTATTTTTAAAATATTTTTATTATATTTTGATGGACCATTATTTTATTTACTTATTTATATGTGGTTTTGAGAACTGAAACCAGTGCCTCATGCATGATAGGCAAGTGCTCTACCACTGAGCCACAACCCCAGCCCCATAGTGGATTATTAAATGTGAGTTGGGAACATAGGATGGTTAAAGACGGTAAAGTAACTATAGGGCAAACTAGAAAAAGTTTAACAGGAGGATCGGAAATGGAATCTAGGTAGTACAGGAGGTCACTTCAGATATGGGTCATTGTCCAAGTCAGAGTCTGTCAAAACCAGGGCTAGAAATCAGGCTGAAGGATGAAGGAAAATCAAAGACCTGCCAGTATAAAGAAGTTTTGCAGATCTATGTCTTAATTTCTTTTTTTTTCTTTTGGTTTTATACTGCTTTTTTTAATGTATCAGCACTCCTTTTAATGTAACAGCTATGATAGGAGATGAAGCCCCGGTGAGAAGGTAAATGGACACCCAAACTCTGATGATAATAAAATTCAGATGATTTAATGACATTTGTAGCACTATTTCAATGGTTCTGCCACCATCTAATCTCCGGAAGTATAATCCAGAAGTGGAAGGGTTAGGCTTTTATCCTTTCTTATTCTTTATCCAATAAAGAGAGTGAAGATTCATGATGATGACTACCTTATCCCTACAGTATCTCTGAACCGTGGGCATATCACCCTGCCTCACCTCTCATCCACCTCAAGCCACCATCATCTCTCTGAGCATATGTAGCAATATTGTGTTGATTGCCCTGCTCCTTCTCTTGTTGCCTCACTCTAGCTGCAGTGATATTTTTGTTCTCTCTTAAATAAGTCCAGTTTATTTAGGCCTCAAGATTTTTGCCATATTGGTTTCTGAATAGAATAATTATGGGGTAAATTGATTGGTGTTTGTTTTCTATAATTTTTACAATCTTGTCACCTCTCATATTTCTACTCTTATGTGGATAATCGATAATGGTAATACCATGATTCTGGCAGGTATTTTAGTAGAAAAAAGAAACATTTAAAATTCAAGCTTTTAAGTTTTGTAGAAGTAAAATCCACTGAAGAGATAATTAAGGTTTATGAGAGAGAGAGAGAGAGAGAGAGAGAGAGAGAGAGAGAGAGAGAAATCATCTTTAAAGGACAACTTATCTAATAAAAAATATTGCTTCCACTTGAGAAAATTAGAGATGTTGTGAATCTCAAAAGCCAAAGAGCTGGAAAACCTTTGGCTTGGGGCTGCCACATGGTAGCAGAGTTTCTTTATTTAAAGAAAGTATCACAAGATCTACCCTTGGTGTGACGTAGTTGTGACCATGACATATTAGAGGGTCAAATACTTCTTCCCGCATTTTGGGAAACATACCATATTGTATTAGTTTTCTACTGCTGCTGCCACACAAAATAAGGCAGACTTTGGAGCAAGTAGGTCAGGAATTTATTTTCTCAGTTCCACAGATTAAGTCCAAAATTAAAGTGCTGCTTGAGTTAATGTCGTCTCAGGTCTGTCTTCTCAGCTTTCAGATGGCCGACTTCACATGATCTTTTCTTTGTTCCTGTACATGTGTACTAATCTCTACTTCCTATAAAGACAACAATCATACTGGATTGAAGTTCACATTGATAGGTTCATTTTAATTTAATTACCTCTTTAAAGATCTTATCTCAAAATACAGCCTCAATGCTGAGATATGAGAAGATGAGAACTGGAGATGAGAACTTCAACATATGAATTTGAAGGGATGTTAAGTCATCCCATAAAACTCATAGATATTCAGGATTCTAGATATAGTGGTGTTCTACTCAGGGTTTCATCACTGTGAGAAAAAAAAAACGTGACAAGAACAACTTAGAGAACAAACAGTTTATTTTGGCAGATGGTTTTAGAGATCACAATCCATGGTTGGCCAACTTCATTTCTCTGAGCCTAAGGTGAAGCAGAACATCTTGGAGGAAAGGCATGATGGAGGAAAGCTGGTCATCTCAAGGCAGCCAGGAAGCAGGGAGAAAGACAGAAAAGAGTCAAGGACAGCTATAGTTCTCAGCCATGCCCTGCATGCCCACAGTTACCATTACCATCCAGTAGTTCATCTATCAATGAGTTAATCCAGAAAATGCATTAATATACTGATGAGGTCAAAGCCTTAATTTTTGCATAAAAGTCCCACCTCTGAACCTTGCCAAATTGAGGATCATGCTTTTAAAACATGAATTTTTCAGGGGGCATCATTTCACATTCAAACTATAAGAGTAAGCATGCCCCAAAATGATGGAGAAAGAATTTCATTAGCTATGTAGCATATGGGCGCAACACATTGATAAAAGATATTGATAATAGAGGAATGTTTAGGTTTACTAATATAAGGAGACTATTTTTCACACCAAGTTTGTCATCAGTTCTATGTATCCCAAGATAGCAATGCACAAGGAGCTATAAGAATATTGATGAAAGTTTCCAACTCAGTATCATGTTGGTTGTTGTCAAGGATTTTCTGGAAAATGACCCAGAGACACTCACATGCAATGCTATTTTTGTCTGTCAGGTGCTTATAAAATATTTTACAATGTCAGGCAAACTATCTTATTGATAACAGTACAAACCTGGAGAAATTTCCTTTGTAGGTATAACTTCTAATTTTAAATATGTAAGATAGAAATTATTTAATAATGGTTTATTTATGTGTATTTATAAATAATTAAAATCTTGAGTTTGAATGTAATAAGCTGGTGGGCTGTAGTTGGTGAAGATATATTTTATGCCTTCTCATTTTCAGCAAAAGTTTGTGACATCATAGAATATAAGTCCGTGGAGTTTTAAATTTTAATTTAGTTATTTATGCATGGTATAGAACAGTGCCTGAGACTAATAGGGATGGCCAAAACTGGAAAATGGGCAGAAGAGCAATAACTATTAAGGAGCAAGAAAGCAAGTAGAAAGAAGTGAGAAGCTGAGGAAGAAAAAAGAGTGAACATTTTGCAAGCAGAAAGAAAACAGGAATCAGTTTCAAGTGGCTGGCCAGTTTCCTCTCATTTTCCCATCTGAGAAGAACACGTTGTGGCTCTTGGGAACCTGCATCTGTTTCTCTTGCAGAGTTAACCTATACAGTGAGCAATTCCATTTTTGCTTCCTGGGAAACTTGCTCTTTCTGAACACATCATTGATTTTTCTCTCTTTCACAAACAAAAACCCAAACAGTTGTGTCTTATTTACATTTCTCTTTTCATGCTCATCATCCACACTGTCAGATCTTAATGAATTGGATTTGGTAGGAGGCCTCTGTTGTTACAGTAGCTGCCTCCATGCTAATACTCATAAACAAATGCCTTGGCAAAGTCACTGTGGAACAAAAGGCGAAGAAAATACATTTACTTAGGAAGATGTGCCAATAGCCTCTTAGAAATAAGATATATACCCCTTTATAGTTCTGTGCTGTGAGTGCATTAATTTTACTTAGGAATATACAGAAGTGCTTTGGGGTAAAGCATATTTACACTTGTACATGAAAAGCACAATTCAGGTGTAAATGGCACTCATGAGTGCATCCATTCTACTTAACATTGAACTACTCATTTGAAACTACTCATAATTGAAACTACTCATTTCAACTCCATGGCAGGGAAATGTTAACATTTCCAAAATGAGGAAATGAGCATTGCTTTATCCAAATTTACACATTGCTTCTTAACCACTGAAAGAAACTATCCAAATAGTCATTTATTACTTTAAATTACATAGGGTTTTTATAGTTCAAACTGCTCACCAAACAACTTCTTTTAACATTGTGCCAAATTATTACTTTGTGCCAGTATAAAGGATACCTTCCAGAAAAACAGACTGATCAACTCCTGAACTTCTTATGTGTGTATAAAGGGGATTTGTACTAAAACCTATCCTTGTTTTAAAACAAATGAAATACAAATTTTACACAAATAAATTGGAGTCATTAGGATGTTTTTTACTTAAACTTTCCTTTTAAAAGCTACCATTTAGAAATACTGGATTACAGCAAGTTTTAAATTGCTTTTGCACTGGAGCTCCCATACACACTCAGGTTAGAGGGACCTCCCCCCTGGAGGGGGGAGTGGTCTCTACCTTGGGTGCGGTATTGGTGTGGGGAACTCCCCACATACACACAGGTTAGAGGGACCTCCCCGCTAGACCAGCGAGTGGCCTCTACCCTAGATGCGGTAGTGGTGTGGGGAGCTCCCCACCCCCACACCCAGGTTAGAGGGGCCTCCCCACTGGAGGCAGGAGTGGCCTCAACCCTGGGTGCAGATTTGGTGTGGGGAGCTCCCCACCTACACCCAGTTTAGAGGGGCCTCGCCCCTGGAGTGGGGAGTGCCCTCTACCCTGGAAGCTATAGTGGTGTGGGGAGCTCCCCCTGACACCCAGGTTCGGGGGCCTCCCACTCCGAGGGGGGAGTGCCTCTCTACTCTGGGTGCGGTGGTGGTGTGGGTAGCTTCCCCCAACACCCAGGTTCCATGAGCCTTCCCTCTCCAGGGAGGAGCAGGACAGAGGGGCACTCCCCCCTCCAGAGGGGAGATGCCTCTAACCTGGATGTCAGGAGGAGCTCCCCACCGCACCCAAGGGCAGGGGCACTCCCCCATCCAGGGGGATGCCCCACTAATCTGGGTGTTGGCGGAACTCCCCAATGCACCCAGGACAGAGGGGCACTCCACCCTCCACTTTCGAAGGGGGAGGCCCCTCTAACCTGGGTTTGGGGGTGAGCTCTCCACACCAACATCTCACCCAGGTTAGAGGGGCCCTCCCCCCTCCTGGGTGTCGGGGGAGCTCCCCAATGCACCCAGGGTAGGGGGGCACTCTCCCTTTTAGGGGGCAGGCCCCTCTACCTTGGTGTTTGGGGGAACAAGCCACCGCACCCAGCATAGGGGGGCACTCTCCCCTCTAGGGGTGAAGCCCCTCTACCCTGGGTGTTGGGGGGGAGCTCCTCACTGCACCCAGGGTAGTGGTATACTCCCCCCCTTTGGGTGTTGAGGGGAGCTCCTCACACCACCACCACACCCAGGGTATCATAAGCATAAGCAAGAAGACTGTCTTAGTTCCAAATGCCATTAGAGAAACAAAGATTCTGTCAAAAAATTTTATATTGCTAAATATTTTTGAACTTAGCAAAGGCATTTAGAGATTAAGTAGAATGAATCCAAGCATGAGTGCCATTTGCATCCAAAGTAGGATTTTTCATGTACAAGCTGACTTCAGATGAAACCTCTCAAAATCATATTCATCTTCCAAAGGAGAAGATGAGTATGATGAGAGAGATGAGAGAGCTGTTCATATTTTCCAAAACCTCAATCTCTGGGTTCAATCTATTATGTTTATATTACTGGAAGATTTCTTTTTATAAAAGATTGAAGTGTTTTAGCCAATGGTTAGGAAATAAATTGTTCACTGTTTGGAAAACAATTGACTGACTCAGGTACCTAGAGGATTTGGCATGCTTTGGGACTTTGCAGTAAAAATAGGACTACATTAACATAACTCAATTTCAAACAGACATGCTTAGAACATTGGAAAGCTGAAGGGGCCTCTGAGAGTATTTAGTCAAGAGGCATGATTTTAAAGATAGGAAAACCAAGGTCTGAAAATAAAAGAAAGATATCCAGATTTATTCTGTAAGTTGAGTTGATCTCATTCTTCTTAGTTTCAGTTCTTCAGGCATTGCATTCCATTAATATATCATTTTCCATTCTTTATCAGTTAGTTATTTAGGACATACAGTGTGCCAAGCCTACTGGAGATACAAAGACAGACATATAAGAGAACCTTTACACTCAAGGAGTTTAATAACATGGTGAAGAAAAAACAATAACTGCAAACCCAACAGAACTTTTTAAAAGTTGCTATATTTAAGCAAATGGTGTTATATCTGACAATGGTTGACATCTGCAATGTATAAGGAATACAAAAACTCAATGCCAAAAAAGAAAAATTTTAAGTGAGCAATAAACCTAAATAGACATTTCTCAAAAGATGATATTTTAAAAAGTCCAACAGGTATATTAAAAAAAAACACCTAATCATCAGGGAACTGCAAATCAAAACCACAGTAAGATATTACCTTACTCTGGTAAAAAAAAAAAAAATGGCTTTCATCAAAAAGAGTAAAGATAGTAAGTACTGATGAGAACTGGTGGAGAAAAAGGGAACTCTTGTACATTGTTGGTGAGAATGTAAATTAGTATAAACCTTATGGAAGACTGCTTAGGGTGTCTTAAAAATATTGTTAAGTAGAACTAAAATCCCACCGTTGGGTATGTATATCAAATGAAATGAAATCAGTATGTTAAAGAGACACCTGTGCTCCCATGATTATTACAGCACTGTTTGCAATAGCCAAGAAATGGAGAAAAATCTAAACATCATCTGATGAATAGATAAATAAAAGGTGGTATATATATACAGTAGAATAATATTCATAAAAAGAGTGAAATCCTTTCATTTGAAGCAATACAAGTAGAACTGAAGATGATTATGTTAAGTGAAATAAGCCAGGCCCAGAAAGTCAAGTACCACACAATCTCACTCATATGCAGACTTTTAAAAAGCTGATCTCATAGAAGTTGAGAGTAGAATGGTGGTTGTACAAGGCTGGGGAAAGTAGAAGTTTGGGAAAGGTTGATCAATGGGTACCAAGTTGGAGTTACTTAAGAGTAAGAAATTCTAGTATGCTGTTTTTGCACAGTAGGCCAACTATAGATAACAAAAAGTACTGTATATTTCAAAATCTAGAAGAAAGACTTTTGAATTTTTTTACCATAAAGAAATGATAAATGAGGTGATAATATATTTAACCTGATTTGAACATTATGCAATGTTTACATGAATTGAAAGGAGATGAAGTGTAGATAGTAGTAAGATGACAAGTTTATGTATATTGTGTGATGGGTTTGAACTATAGATTGTAAAAAAATATTCTGAAAAGTTTAAGTTGAGAGAGAGATATGATATTATTTTCAATTTAGAATTACAAGTATATCAATGTGGAGATTTTACCATAGTATAAAAAGACCAGCAGCAAGGAGAACAAATTGGAGGAAACCAAAGAAAGGAAGCAAGAAAGACAGATGTTATAAACAAAGAGTAGCAACAAGGATTCAGACAAGAGAAATGGAGGTATACATTTCATAATCGTTTAGATATAGAGAGTAAGGAAAGGAAAGCTGGGGATAACTCTAAGATTTCTGTGTCAGACTTCTATTGGATTAACATTTATCCCAATGGGGAAATCCAAAAAGATAAGCATGATTGGGAAGGGAATTTAGGACATGCTATTTCAAGATGCTACAGTGCATTTCACATACAGTGGATATATAGGTCTAAAATCCAGGAATGCTCTATGGGATAGATCTATTTAGGAGCAGTTGAATCTCCCACATCTAGTTGCTACTTGAGGATATTATCTCCAATAATAGTTTGACCTAATTGGTAAGTATGATCCCAGACTCATTATTGTGAAATGCCCCTGGACCTCTCCAGTCTACTTTAATTCTTCTCTTTCTTCTTCTTCTATTTTCCTCATTAAAAAAATATATTAGGTTGGGTCTAGAGTTATAAATTTGAATTTTGAGTAACTTTTCATTTATATTCCAGTCTCATAATTTTGGTCAAGTTGTACATTGTGAAAATTGGATTCTTGTATCTATAAGATATCAGTGATCTACAGTTCACTTTAGACACAACTGTAAAATGAAGTAATAAATATGAAAGGAGTTTGGAACAAAATGTGGCTATGAAAGGGAGTGTATTATTGTGATGGTGATGATGCAAAATCACACTTCAGTAATATACCATGGCCCAAGACTATAAAAATAAGTGTATGCACTTGCACACATATATGCATAAACACACTCTGCTCATTTTGGCACCCACTGTCTTTATTGGATCTTTAATATATTCTATTTGGATTATGACATTCTCTTTTCCTTTTTCTATTTATTATTCTCTCCTAATTACCTATGTGCTACATTAACTCAAAACTGTTTTTCTTTAAACATTTTCATGTCATGGCTTACTAGCTTCCTAGGTCTTGTCCAAATCACTTCAACCAGTTCACTCCCCTATCAAATATAGTTACCACTACTTAACATCACAAGGAAGTTGTAAGAATGGAAAAAGATAATGCATAGGAAAGACCTTACAAATTACAAATTATTATATAAACATATATTTTCTTAACTTTATTTTTATTGTTGTTAAACCTGTTATCATGTCATCTTTCTCAAATGTTTTTTTTTCTTTAAAAACTTCTTTTTGGGGACTGTGGCTGTGGCTCATGGGTAGAAAGCTTGCATTGCATGTGTGAGATTGCATGTGTGAGGCGCTGGGTTCAATCCTCAGCATCACATAAAAATAAATAAAGAATATAAAGATATTGTGTTCATATGCATATATATATATATATATATATATATATATATATATATATATATATATATATCCTTGTTTTCATGTCAAGACTTGATTTATCTTCTTAGATTTCAAAGGCTAGATTCTCCCTGTTGCAGAATACATTCCCAACATTATGTTCATAATCCTCTTTGACTCAGCTCATATGCTCATCATCCTCTGATCATTGACCTTGTTAAGACCATGATGTTATTGCTACGACAATTTTCATCTTAAAAACATACTTGTACCTGATACTCTGTTATTTTCCCTATTTCCTTTCACTTATAGCTCCACTCCCCCAAAATTTCTATTAGCTGTCTAAACTTATATTTTTATAAGTTTATTTATAAAAGTTTATCCTATATTTTTTCCACATCATTTGACAGAATTGCTCCCAGCATTGTGATAAATCTTCTTTATTTGGAATCTAGGACACCATCTTCTCTCGGTTCTTTTCACAGATTAGTCACAGCTTACTCTCCATGTCTTTTGCTAGGTCCTTCTGATTTTCTTGATGTCCAAACGAGGAAGTTTCGGAACTCAGTCATTGAACACATACCCTGTCTCCAGTGCTTCCTAAGTGAGCTCATTCTGTACCATGACATTAATTACCACTTATACACTGCTAATGACTCTTTTTTTGATGTTGTTCATAACTCTCACATCCACCTCCAGCCCTGAATCGTCCTTTCAATTCCAGACTCACAGTCTTCTAAATTGCTACCTTTAGATGCTGATAATAATCTCAAACATAACATGTCTAAACTATAATTTTATTTTTCTCCTCTAAAGCTGTCCCTGTCCCAGATGTCTCCATCTCAGGAATTGGAAACACTACATCTTCACTTAAACAAAATTGCCTCCAGTTGTCTCTGGCTCTTCTCTTCCTTTCACTTGTGACATCAGGCTTTTGTTAGTTTTGTGAGCCTGCTACTACCAAGTATCTCAAGATTACTGCCTTAAAATTTATTCTCTAACAGTTCTGGAGTCTAGAAGTCCAAAATTAGTTTAACAGACCAATTAAGGTGCCAGAGGATCTGGAGGAGAATCTGTTCCTTGTCTTTTCGGGTGGGTCCTTGCATTCCTTGACTTCTGACTTAGAACCAACCTCTACTTCGGTGGTGGCATTGCCTTCACTTTTTTTGTTTTCATGTTGAGGCTCCCTGTACCTTTCTTATCACACTGTGATGGCATTTAGGGCCCACACCAATAAAGCAAGATAACCTTTTTTTTTCTCAAAATTTTCAACCAGATCTGCAAAAGATCCTTTTTTTTTTTTTTCAAAGAATATAGCAGGTTTCAAGGATTAAGAGCTGATATTTTGGATAACTGTTATTCAGCCTCCTACAGTATCTATAAACACATCCTAAATAATATTCAGCCCTTTCCCATGGCTTCTTCAGTGGCTTCTAAATCTATCATCTCTTTCCTAGATTATAGCCACACTTCTAGCTTGATCTTTCTGCTAAAGAACTTTTCCTTTTGAGGCTATTTTTTAAGACAGCAATTAGGGCAGTCATTTAAAAGGAATATTATTCCACCATAAAATAGATGAAATCTTGACATCATAGCAACATGGATGGAACTGGAGGGTCTTTTATTAGATACAATTAGCAAGGCAAAGAAAAATATTGCAAGTTCTCATTCTTTCATGAAAGCTGAAAAGTTGAATCTCATAGAAGAAGAGTGGAGTGATCACTAGAGGCTAAGAAGAAGAGGAGAGAGGGGATCAAGAGAGATTTGATAATGAGTACCACAGTACAACCACATAAGAGGAGCTAGTTCTGTATTCTATAGCACAGAAGAATAACTGCACTCTATAGAAATTTATTATATATTTCAAAACAACCAGAGGAATCTGAATTTTCACAGAAACAATAAATGTTTAAGGATCAGGAAGTGCTAATTGCCTTGATTTTGTTATTACATATCATATTCATGGATCAACTATGCATACAATATATGTATGTACAAATATTGGGACAATTTAAAAACGTTAGATCATGCCACTGTTCCTGCTCATAGCATTCTAAGGCCTTGTCTTCCTCAGAGCCAGATTTACAGGCTCTGCTTCACCTATTCTCCCACCTTTGCTCTAAATCATCTTTTATTACAACTTCTTTTCTAGGCTACTCAGTGAGACATCTGGTTTCCCTGATGCTTCTTGGACACACCAGGTCTGCTATTAGCTCATGCATTTTGTTCTTCTAGGAAGGCCTCAAGTTATCATCAGATTCCCCCCTCACTTTATTAAAGATTTCTGTTCAAATATATTTTCAAAGTGGCTTTGATGGACCACTCAATTTAAAGAGCAAGCTCTCTCCCTATATTGTTCTTTAATCAATAGTTAGGGTTCTTTTATTTTCTTTTAATTTTGGAACACTAATCACCACATATTTATTTGTTTATGCACTGTCAATCACATGCAATGCAATGTAAGCCTCATGTTAGTTTTGTTCCTGAACACAACATCATTTTCTTATTACCAGAGAATAAGCTTTATATATTCAACAGAATGGTATAATGACACTCTTTGTTCTAGTGTTGGTTGACACTCTAAAGACTGTTGATAAAGCCAGAAGTTCTAAGCACCCCTATGTCACTGAGATAATGATCATCGATGCAGATCAACAGAGGAAATAATTGAGAATCAGTTTTCCAATTCTCAGTTCAACAGATTCCTCAGTGATACTTCAGAAGTTGCAGAGACCAAGAGGGAGGACATCTTTTTGTAAATAACTTCTTGGAGATGTTTGTTGGACTTCAAATTCTATTTTTCCTTTCCATCCTCATATCTTCTGAACAGAGTTGGGTGGAGTGTGCTGCTTACCTTTCATCTCTAGCCAAGTAAGAATGGCTTCAAAAAACCATGTAGGGAGTTTGACCTAGTCCAGGAGTTTGTCAGGTAGAGAAATGATTGCTAGACCTATGCCTAGAAATCTGTAAAGGAAAGAATAGATTCAGGCTTCCTGGCTTCTTAGAATAGGTGTGGTGGAAAGTAACTTCACCAATATAAGAGCTAAAATGTGTGTTTTATTCATTTATTTTAGACTTGAGGTGCTGACAACTTGGGATTTTTTTTTGGGGGGGGGATTCTTCTCCAAGAAAATCTAGAGGGGAACCAGGACTGTCCTTGCCTCTGAGTTGAAAAAAATAATAACCCTTTAGTTCTGTGTTATATATTGGTCTTTCACATGCATCAGATTATTTTGCATGGTTTAAATAAAAAGATCCAAATCCATTGAATGTTGGTGAAGAAAAACAAAAAAATAATCACTGCAAAACATAGTAAATGTTACATTTTCTGGTTGTAATCAGGAGTTAATGCCAGCTGGGAGGTGGGACAATGAGCTTTTCCTGAGGAGACTGTCAAGGGGACTTTGAAGAAAGGCAGTGGCATTCTGGGTAGAAGCAGCACTGTGTGAAGACTTGGGATGCAAAGAAGATGTGAAGTTCATGGAAGAATGGTTAGGATAAGATGTATGGTTGTGTTAAGATAGACATTGCTAACAGAAAGACAAGGTTAAAAAATGATCTCTGGAAGGAGTTACAGGTTAACCTGTCATAACACTGAATTTTGGGGGGGTAGATTCTAGAGTACTCATGGGTCCTATTGCACTAGCTTCCTAAAGAGTCTTTTCTCATTCATTCCTTATTTTTTCTGCATAAGTGCACACACAACAAATGACATCATTTTGCTTAAGTCAAGCTTGCTGATCCTCAGGCTGAAAGAGTAATACCCTTACATGGTTCACAATACCCTGCTGGTCTAACCTTTGAGATGGCTCCAACCTCCAACATTACTCATTGCTTATTGGCTGCTTCCTCCTTTCTGGCCAATCTCTCTGTCATCCTTGACACCTAGATTTAAAGCCATATGCTCCTTCCATCCATTACCAGTTTCATAACCACCTCAGGATATCTCCTTCAGAAAATTAAAAATGTCCATACCATATAGTCTTAATGCATCATGGACAGTTCTCATAATTGCACAATATTTGTGATTCCTATAAGCTCCCTCAAGGAAAATATTTCCTGTACAATATTATATTGTTAAGTGTGCAACAAACAGGATCAAGTACCTTCACACATAATAGGTACTCAATAAATATTCCTTGAATGAGTAATTAGAAGTATTCAGTTACATTAGATGAATATGGGTAATAATTTATGACTTCTTTTATTTTTGGTGCTGAGGCTCAAACCCAGGATTTCATTTAAGCGAAGCAAATGCTCTATAACTGAGCTATACCCTAACCCTTTCTGTTTGAAACAAAATTATGAAAAAATAAATATCAGTCAACCTCCTATGTTTCCAAAAATCTTATTCAAGTTTTTAATCTCTACATTTAAAACTTTTCTCTTTATGTAGGTTTGGGCGGAAAGCATTAAACTGCCTCTGAAATAATTTTTCAAATCAAAATTAAATGCATTTCAAAATGTGTAATAGAGACAATTTACTGTGAAAATAAAAATAAATACTTCCTCTATGATTTTGAGCAATTCCAAATGTTTTAATGTGGCATAATTTTGAACACTTCTTCTAAATTACCACTGTCAAAAATAATTTGCTTTATATACAGCTCTAGGATACATTACACCTGAAGCATGCAAAAGAAAACTTCAGGGGTTTAAATGGCAAATGTGCTAAATAAAATATAAAATATGGTTTGAGTAAATTAAATAGAAGAGTTTTTATTTTTAAAGCTGAACATAATAATAAGAGCCAAGCCATCTTCCCTGTATGAGGAAAAATGCTATCACTTTGTGATAACTTATATTAACTTTGTGAATATTTCAGTTCCATAGTGAGTTGATGTCTAAAAATGCAAACATCTCCTGTTTGTGGTCTCTTCTCCAGACCTGTAAAGGACCCATTAATTTAAAAATGGAAAAAAAACACAGGGAAGAATGAAGCTATGTCATAAGTTTCTTTATTCCATTCATGTAGTCAACAAACACAGCAACATTTCTTTAATCAGATTAGTATAAAGATTTTACAGTTGAAAGTTACTCATCTAATTAACTAACTGACATTTTTCTTCCTACTCCAACTGTTGACTGAAGCAAAGCCTCTAATCACTTTGGACTCTGGTAACAGTGCAGACTCTGACTGAGAGAGCCTTTAAAGAAGCTAGACATTCTGCATTTCTAGCAAGTTCTTAGGGGGCTCTTACAGGACTCAGATGCTTCTCATTTGTGGACTGAATTTGAGTAGCAAAGAGCGTAGGAGAACAGTGAGAGTTCAAAGCTGCCAAAGGCTGAAGAACTACATTCCTAATGGAACTTTAAATTCTTCTGAATGGACTACATGACACTGAGTTTTTTCATGTTGGAGAGGTGAGATCATGCCCTCTTAAAGTCTACAAATTTGTTTTCTTTTCCATTTCAAATCTGAGTATGTCATAGACTAGTGGCTTTGATTCTAATAATGCAACTTCCATTTTCACAGCTACATGTATTTGAAAGTTCTAAGCTAGACTGCCCTCTTAACCTGTTTTCCTAACCCCTCCATTCTATCCTATGGCAAGTTTATTAATGACCCAATCCTGTGCCTGTCATTTCTGTTTCCTTTTCTTTCCATGACTAATCATCATCATCATTTATTAAGAAGTTGCAATATATTGGGCTTCACACACAGACACACACACACATTATATAATTTAAAAGTTAAAAATAACATTAATTCAGGTATTTTAAAACCCATTTTGGTAATACAGAAACTGAGGCCGAGAGCACAAATAGCAGTTTACACAAGCAGTAAGCAGTGAAGTAGGGATGTGAACTCAAGTCTATCTGACTGCAGATATTGCTCCCAGACAGAAGACTTTGTTGCTTTCCCATGTATATCAATTCCTTTAGGTAGGACCTAAGTGGATCCACTTTTGCTTGCCATAACCCTGATGAGGATGTTACAGGTGTGTGACAGCTTTTTGTGATCTGATTCATATCATAGATGCTTAAGTCATTGTCATTTAATCTATTAGATACAGAAGTTTTGGAGATTTCATCCCCATGCTCTTTATTTTTTCTAGCTTTTGATTTTGTTTATGATGGAGGTTTTTAAAACTTTTATATAGTTTTCATGGTGCATTTTAATTATACCTAATAGTGGATGTGTTGTGTTCTTGTATATTCACCCAGTGCAACAATATTTTGGTCAGTTTCATTTCCAATGCTCATTTCTGATGATGTCTTTTTTGCCTCCCAAATGTTTCAGATTTGTTTAGCTCCTATGCCAAATGATCACAATTGATCTTCCTTGATACGCCTTTGATTTCAGTATAACAGAGGTGAGGATGCATCTCAATGATTTTTACCAGTCCTGCTCTTTCTCATCTGAACAAAAATAATATCATATTGTTAAGACTCAATTACAAAGTGCTGTTGTCTTCAGGAAGTATCTCCTAGTTTGAGAATTAAACTCATTCTTTTATTTCCTGAGTATCTGTACCCCTTTGTTCGTTTAACACAGTGAAGAGTCATGATTCATCTTCTAGTTAAAGGCCTGAATTTAAATCAGAATGCTATTAAATCCCAGCAACTTGTTAGGTCACTCTACTCAATTGTGCTAATGAGGGAGGAAGTAGGGGCAAAGTTTAGTCTACAACAGAGTCTAGCAATCTTTCTCATTTGGAATTCCAGGAAAGAATCAAGTCCAAATGCCAAAATGCATTCACTGTATTCAGTGAATTTACATTTTTCCTATGCATCTGGAGTGGTACCACATGTATGCCATTTCAGTGTCACTGAAATTGTTTTCTGTGTTCTGAGGTTTAGATGAGGAATTGTATTTCATGCTCTTTGTTGTAAACTGAAAATCCAAGAAGTGCTTTTGTTGAAGCAAGCCTTTCTCAGGCTGTGTTTGGGCCTTTGACTTTTAGTACAAAAATGCAAGACTTTGCATTGATTCCTCCTACACTGAATATATTTTAGATCTGTTATTGCAGACCTTAAATTCTCTTCAGAAATTTTTTCCATTCAAAATATTCACTGCTTTACTTAACTATAATAGTCACTTTAAGCAGACGTTGGCCCATAGTTTTGTTTATTGCATATCATAATGCTTCTAATGGATACCAGAAACCTCTAAAGAGAGGCTCCATTTTCCTGAGAGGCAATGGAAAGGCTTATGACCATAGAGCTCAGGCATAGCAGAGGTGAGCTTATTGTCTGACAAATCTCTCCTCCTGTTTTAAGCACTATTTTAAGAGTCTATGTTTTCCAAACAAACATGAAGTAGTACTTTTCCAAATGATGATGCCATTTAGAACAATTGATCTTTTCCAAGAGGTCAAAATTTCTGCTTAGTATGACTTCTGACATACATTTGACAGATGTTACAAAAACGATACATTACAGTCCACCGAAGGTATCGTTCTTAGCAGTTTTTCAAACAGTGAGTTGTAAAAGCAAGATCTTGATTTCTGAGGTCTAGACGTTGTTTCCCATATGACTCCATCAAAGAAGCCTAAGACTCAGGCTGTCCCAACCTGAATAATTTATTTAGTTGAGGATATTTTCACTGTCAAGAAGCCAAATCCCTCAGGCAGTCTTGCCAAAGAACTGTCCCACTCATTTTTTCAATCTTTAGGCCTTCATTCCAACATTGGCTCCCTTATTAGCAGAAAGCATGAAACAAGCTCCTATTTGTGAGATAATGTATTTTCCATTAAGACAAACTGGGCCCTAAGAGAAAATTTCCCTTTTTCAAGTTGTATTTTTTCAGGAAGTTAACTGCATGCTTATGTCTTGATTTTGCCACCAAATTTGTTTGTTGAGCTCTAGACATTAAATAGAAAACATCCTTAATCAAATGTGACATTTTCATTCTAGGACAAATATCTCTAAATGGTGGTAAACAATAGGTATCAGAGAGGCATCTTCTCTTTTTCTTTTATTTATTTATTTATTAAATTTTTTTTGAGAGGTGCTTCTCAATCTTCATGAATCCTACACTAGCCTTGTGGGAGATGGAGGGATTAAGATACTCAAATCTCAATTTAAAAGAGTATGACATCATAATTAAGAATATATTTGTATAATAGATGACATGAAATTTTGTTTGTTTTGCCTATACAACAAGGGATGGAGGACGTAGAAAGAAAACTGATTTAAAGTTAGAAGAACCAGAATGCAGTGCTATTATGACCAAAGTATGGTTGTGTCAATAGAATTTAATGACTTATCTGAGCTAATAATTCCTTTTGGGTAAAAAGAGAAATCTGTTCTCAGAGAAATTCTATAGCTCTTCCCATTTCCATCATTAGAAGATATCAGTAGAAGTCCCACATTGAAAAAATGCAATATAGGGACTATATAGTGAAAAAGAAGGAATAGAGATGTCCAGATGCCAAGGGAATGCAAGAAAGAGGTGGGTGATGTAAGCACAAAGTGAGTTTTGCTGGTAGCAGCGATTTCCATACAGATAAGCAATAGGACCTGTCAAGATTCAAAATATGGAGAAGGGTGCATCACCAAACTGTAGCCTTCCTACATTTATTTATTTATTTTTATTTTTCTTAAGAGAGAGAGAATTTATTTTTAATATTTATGTTTTAGTTTTCAGTGTACACAACATCTTTATTTTATTTTTATTTTATGCAGTGCTGAGGATCGAACCCAGCACCCCCGCCGCACAGTGCCAGGCGATCATGCTACCACTTGAGCCACATCCCCTATATTTATTTTTATAATTTTTATTATGGTTATTTTTAGTTATAAATAACAGATTTATTTTGACATAATTATAAAAGCATGGAATATAATTCCCTCTAATTCAGTCTCTAGTTCTTTCTGTTTCCCTCCCTTCCTTTTCCCTTCCCCTATTCTCTTCCCTCTACTGATTTTTTCTTATTTACATATAATTTTTTCATATGTGTCTTGTGTATGTATATAAAGGTGATATTCACTGTGGTACTTCCTACTTTCTTCATTTCCTAGGTATGGAGGCTATGATGTCTGTACCAGATTAATAGAATATAATTAGGGAAACAGGGACCAAAATGTGGTGAGATATTTGAAGTGTAATGAGAGTTCTGTGGTGTGCTTGATTTTAAGAGCATAGAATGTGCTGGTAATACTTGCTCTATTGTTTAATAGTGAGTCTATGTATGTTTAATAGTGAGTCATTGGTAGAGTGTTTGCCTAGCATATGTTAGGTCCTGGACTCCACCCCCAGCAAAACACTCACACACACACACACACACACACACACACACACACACACACACACACACCAGAAGTATGTTTTTACTGTATAGGATCTGCAATAGTACACTTTCTAATCCCATGATATTAAAGAGAACATGAACCATAGTGATTGGAGAAATCTTATGATATTTTTACACAACAGCTTTGTGGGAGATGGCAAGAAAATATAGTGAATTTAGTGTAAAGTATATATTTTAGGATTATGTTTTACTTAGTTAATATTTATAACCAATTTGTAAAATAACTTACTGTCCAATCACCGCAGTAATCCAAATCTCACAACAAATAATAACTGTGGCATTGTCAAGGGAGAAGAAAAAAAAGAAGAAAACTCCAAACTCTCTTCAGTTAGGTCCAGTCTGACTCTTACCCAATTCTCATGGGCTCTTGTCATCTTGTGACATATCAAGCTTGTTCATGAATACTACAAAAAGCTCCAGAAAAATTCCAACTAACCTGACATCATGTTACAAATATATTACTTATATTTACACGTATTTAAATAGTTTTTATCATTATGTTTCTCATTAGATGACAGATACTAGATTATTTAACTTTAACATATCAAAATGAATCCAAGTTTACTTTTACATTGGGAGAAGCAGAACATTGGAGAGTTTTGATGCCTGATTATAACATTTGAGGAAGAGGGACTTTGTGAAAATATTTTGTTTATTGGTATTGATTTCAGAATTTTAACCATTCATTGATACACTTCTCAGCTCAATGACAACTTTATAAGACCCTTTGAAACTTAAAATTGCACTCTGATGTTTAGAGGCAATCATTGATGAAATGTGAGTTGAGATCTTGAGTTGAAATATATTCATAAATAATGACAAAATTGTGCAAGTTCACTTCTGATGAATCTCTTCATTCCAAAAAATATGTCACAGCTCATAAATTTCAGGATTCTACAGAACTTGGAACATGTTACTACAAATTCTGAATCTCAAATTATCTGTGGAATATGACAATTCTATGATCTTGGGGCTCCTGGAGTGTATGCACTTGTCATATGCTATTTTACTAATCATCCTTTTAGGCAGATTGAGCTCCAACATAAATAATACAGTGTTCCAAGAACATGTTGATGTTCTGAGGCACAATCAGTGCTCAAACCACGAATCTATCCCATCTGATTTGAGGGACAGGTGATCAGGCAAATTGAGCATCCTGGGCACTCACCATGGTCTAAAATGTTTCCTTTTCAATTCACTGCTGCTGGTCCAAGGACCACGTTTTGAGTAGGAAAACATGTGTCAAAGTAGAGCAAGTGATTTGAGTTTCCTCTGTTCCCTAACAGTTTCCCCCCCTAAGGGGGCCAAGCTTTGCAAGCTCCAGCTCAGCAGATTGTAAAGCACACAGGGTTTCTTCAGATACAAAGGCCCTGGATTTTATATATACGTATTTCAGGGCTTCTTGATAATTAGACTGCTGTCACATAAGAACACTAGGCCTGAAATTCATTGATTAGGCAAAAAATTCTAAGCAAATTGAGAAAGAACAAATAGGAGGCAGGGCAAATTGTTTTCAGAGGAGTGGTACTGCTAAAGGAGAGCATTAACTACTTTTAAAACATGTAAAAAAAATCACCAGTAACGGATTGAATAAAAATATATTTATAAACACATAGTGGGAACTAAGTATGTAGGCAAATAAAAGAAGATGAAGGATGTAACAACAATCTAAGCTGAAACCTGGAATAAATATCTTAAAACAAAGTACCACAAAGTGAAAGCTATTATGGATATGAATATTTGAGAGTAGATCCAGGATAGCCAGTATGTTAAAATAATGAGATTTCCAAAGGAGAAAAGAGAAGAGTTGCCTCCAAAACCACCAAATAAGTTATTAGTTTATTATAAAAGTGGAAATTTACAATGGAATTTTAGATAGTCACAAAAGAGAAAAACATCCAAACATATTCTAATAAAATTTCACAATTGCAAGAATTAAAAGAATAATTCAGAAATTTCAAGACAAGAAAATTACCTACAAAGAATAAAATTCACATCAATATCTGATTCTCATTTAAACACAGGAAGCTAAAAATTGGTAGAAAATCATTAGTAATAAGGACATCAACCCAAGCATGACATTAACTTCTCTGGATGAGACAAAGCTATGCCTAATTTTCAAGATATCAAACAATAGGTACCACGTATTTGCCCCATCTGAGGGAATGTGTATATAGAAACTCTAGCCCTTAAAAAAATAATGTATCCTAAAGGTAGAATCATACCAATGGAATTTTAGATAGTTGCAAAAGAGAAATACATACAAACTTATTCTAATAAAACAGAACATCTTCCATATATATATATATGAAATGTGACTCAGCCTTTAAGAAGTATGATATTATGACATTTGCTGTTAAATGATGGAGCTGGAGATTATCATGCTAAGTGAAATAAGCTAATTCCCCCAAACCAAAAGCCCAATGTTTTCTCAGATATGTGGCTTCTAATTCACAATGGGGTTTTTTAGATTAGTTAGAGGGGAGTGAAAGAGGGTAGGGTAGAAAGAATCATAGAATGAAACATTCATTATTACCCTATGTGCATATATAATTATATGACTGGTGTGATTCTACATCATATACAACCAGGACAACGAGAAATTTTACTCCATTATTCATGATATAGCAAAGTATATTGTAAGCAAAAAAAAGTGCATTATACTGTCATGTATAACTAATTAAAACAATTTAAAAAAAATTGAAAGCAAACAAATCTGAAATGAAACTTCAAATAGTGGAATAAGAATTGGAAAGCAAACAAGAGTGATAAATTTTTCAATATAATCAAAATACAAGTGGGTAATCAGAGTATGACTAGGATGTGGGATTTAAACACAAAATAAGTATTATTAAACTAGGAAGGACAGAGTGCAGGAGAACCCTAAAATATCACTAAACCAAAAGTACTAAAGGAAGGAAAAAATGAAGAGTTTGAGGAGGCAGATAGAGATAGAACATAAATGCTGGTTTTGGATGGTGTAGTGTGGGGCACTGTGGAAAAGAAACCAGCTCTACTGGTGTATCTGTTTTGGAGAAAGAGAAATTATTGGGGAAATAATACATCATGGTCAAGGGAATGCCTCTATCATTTAAAAATAATTAAAATATGTCTATATTATCAAATTCAGGAATAAAACTTAACTATAAATAATGTAAGAGTATTATGATAATCCTAAACACACAGGTAATGAATAATTGCTTGACTAAGCAAGTAGACAAAGGAAAGAGGGACAAGAAGAAAAACGTGAATATTAGTTGGTTAATTGATGTAATGGGAGGGATCATGAGTCTAATTTATCTTGGTAATGTGAGAGTCTAGACCGTGGTGTATGCTGATGCAAAACATTTATTAGTTGAGTGAACAAATGATAAGTGTGGGATATATCTTCTTGGTCAGATTAGTGATATTATAAGCTAACAGCATTTAAAATTAAAAAAAAATACTAAAACCTATGATTACTCAATGGAAGACACTTCTATTGGCCACCCTTTCCTTGAGTCTTCATGCTCAGAATTAAACATCTCTGGAATTGATACAAAAATGCATTGGAATAGCAATTTTACATTCCCATGCTGGGTAGAGTTACAATACTTCATTTTTTTACATCCCGATGCTGGTATACTACACCCATCCAATTTTCAAAACAGGCAAGAGAGAAAAGGCTCTCAGACTTATATAAATTAGATTCCTTGCTGCTGCCAGCAGAGTCCCAGGAGCCGTGCAGGAAGCCGTCGGTGTCCGCTGGGGAGGTGAGCGTCTTCTGCATGTGGGGCATCTCCCCTAGGGACGGCGGGAGACAAGATGAGAAGTGGAGCTACTCCTGGAGCTGCTGCCAGACCCTGAGCTCAGGTAAGAGGGCACAGGCACCAGCGGGGACTTAATGGAGCTACTGGCGTCCAAGAAAGGGTGACGAAAAAATTCCTCGAAGTCCATGCGGTCTTTGTGGTTGCTCTGCAGCAGAGCCAGGAGCAGCTGCCTCAGGGGTGCCGACGTCTCCCAGGGGATGATGGGCACAAGAGTCTTGTTCTTCTCCTAGAACAGGCGCAGATCCTGAGGGCTGCTGGCCTGGAACGGGGCCTTGCCAGTCAGGCACTGGTACACGATGGTGCTGCTGCTCCACAGGCCTGCCTCCCCATCGTAGTGCTGGGACATGATGACTTCAGGGGCCATGTACATGGGAGAGCCCCAGAGCGTGGCTGTCATCATGTTGCTCTGGAGGTACCAGGCGAACCCAAAGTCAGCGATCTTGACGCGGTTGTGATTGGGATTCGCACGGCGCCCCCCAGGGTTGGACAGCAGGATGTTCTGGGGCTTGAGGTTAAGGTGGATGATGCCCTTGCTGTGCAGCAGCCCCATGGCACCTGCAATCTGCTGTAGGAAGAGCCTGATGGTGTCTGTCTTCTCTCAGGGTCCCCATGGTGTGCAGGTAGTCAGTCAGGTCCTCATCATTACAGTACTCCATGAACAGGTAGACGGAATTGGCCATCTCCTGGAAGTTATACAAGGCCACAATGTTCTCACGCTTCAGTTCCTTGAGTATTTTTATTTCCTTCCCCAGCAGTGTCTGGGACTTGGCCAGATTGTTCTTGTTAATACACTTGACTGCGACCTCCAGGTTGTGCTTCAAGACCACCGCGAAGGCGCCATGGCCGATCAGGTCCTTGCGGGAGAACTCGAACCTGCCCATGATCTCTCTGCCGCCGCGTCCAGGTTCCATGGCGGGAGCGGGGCGCGGGAGCGGGGCGGGAGCACGGGGCGCAGAAGCGCTGGCCAGGGCGCACAGGGCTCAGACAGAGGCGCGGGGCCACGGCCTGAACACGTGCGCTGGGCTGGGGGCACGGGCCGGGCGCCAGTGCATCGCCCCAGCGGGAAGGCGAGGCCGGGTCCCAACCCCGCGGGGACTATTACCCGTGCTGCGCGCTCCCTCGGCGTCCGCTGAGGCGCCCTCCCAATGCTGGCAATCCGAACCCACTCGGACTCTGACACGGGTCTGGCTCCGACTCCCGCCTTGACCTCTTTCTGGCGTACACTAATATTGCTATTTTCAACTTAAAAATCTGCGACCTATTACCATTCTCTTCTAGGTAGATGTCAGAAATATTTTGTCAAATTCCAAATATTTCTGTTGGCTTTGTAAATTGTATAGCTTTATAGAGGAAATGACATTCATTCTACACTGTGAAACTAGTTTGCAGTTATGTGCAAAACTTTCTAATTGTTCAAATGTGGACTTTCTTCTTTTTAAAAGTTTTCATCTTAGTGGTAACCTTGAGACAATTGACATTCATGACTATTACCAATGTCAAACATGAATTCAGAATCACTGATAATATAACCCACTTCAAACTGCCAATTTAATTAAAAATCGAAAAATAAATATGTACCTTCTCCTACACATTAAAGATATCTCTGTGACTTGAGTTGGTACTATTCAGCTATTTTTAGTTGATGTTTATTTATGTGAAAAGGTGTGCTAAATTTGTTAGCAAAAAGCACAATAGTTGACCATCATCTACTTTGGAATACACACAAAATTTGTATAAACTGAGTGCATTCTTTGTTTTTGTTTTAAGTACATTCTTAACAGAATTTAATGCAGTCATCAAAATTACCTTTTATAAGATAACTCTTATTATCTTTTATAAGAGTTCATAGCCAGGGAAACAATGCTTATGACATAATATTGCAGAGCTTAGTGCTTGATAGAAAAATTATAATTTCAGTATAATTATTGACTGAAATATGGGTTTAACTCAAATAAGAAAGATTCATACAGAATAAAGAAATGAAAACAAGGCTTATATATGATGTATATTAGCATCAAAACATTCAGAACAGACATTTGAAAAGAAGCTTTTAGGTCCTTTTATCAAGTGAGGCATTCAACAACAATCAGATTGATAATGATGATAAGATTTTTACCTTACCCCACACAAACAACACACAAAAATCAAAGGCTATAAGATTTGTCAGATTAGTACTTTTAACAGTGTTTAGGTACAATGGACAAAGTCTAAAAATGTAACCAGCTTAATTGGGTAATAAGCTTAGGTGGATGCTTCTTTGAATAAACACTGTAGATGGTCTCAGTTCAAAATCTTCACCCATCCTCTGTGTAAAATCAAACCCTCCTTTATCAGAAAAAAAAAAAATTTAGAGCCCTGGGAAGAATAAGAAATCAGAATAAGAAAAAAGTAATAGAGGAATAAATAGACATTTATGGTACTTAGCACTTTTTAACATAAGTGTGTTGATTGTTTTTATGACCAGTGCAAGTTGTAAAGATTTGTGTGTAATAAAAATATTGAAGCAGAATACAACAGTCACTAATATGCCATTATGTAAAAATGTGAGTATGTAACAGATATGATTCTGCAATCTGTATTGGGGGTAGTAATGGGAGTTCAAAACCCAATGGAGTCAAATGTATGAAAGATGATTTATCAAGAGCTCTGTAATGTTTTGAACAATCAATAAAAAAAGAAAAAAAAATTGAAATTTTTTAAATGATTTAGTATACTTGATTTTCTTTTTTATATTTGAAGAGTTTGAATCTGTATTTATGACAGAATATTAGAAAAGCCTAATGTGTTATGTGAATATTGTTATTAATTGTGCAAATAATATGTAGGATTTGGCGAAAAGTTTACTTTTATGAATTATACATTCCATGTTATCCAGAAGTCAAATCATACTGGATTGTTTTCATTGTGATAGACCATAGACATAAATATACTTATTAACATACTATAACGTGTTTTAACTAATTTTTATTGTTATTATTATCAGGAATTGAACCTAGGAGGTGATTTACCACTGTGTTACACCCCCAGCCCTTTTCACTTTTTTTTCATTTAATTTTGAGATAAGGTGTAGCTAAATTGCCAAGGGTCTTGTAAATTGCCCAGGCTGGCCTCAAACTTGTAATTCTCCTGCCTCAGCTTCCTTTAGAAAATAGAAATCCTTTCAAGGGAGGACAGAATGTTTAAAATAGAGATTTTAAAACATTGACTAATTCAGCAAATTGACTATAAATTTGTAAAACTTGACAGCAGCATAAATCAATGCCAAACCTCATACCTGGACTTCTTTGGTCCTTTCTTCCTTCTCACCCTCTTTTCCTCCTTCTTTCTTCCCCTTCTTTATTTCCACTATCTAAATCTAAATCTATTACATATTTTTGATAAACATTCTTAGAAAAGTCCAGAAGCATGGAGATAATTGAAAATAAGCATTGCCTTATCAACATTCCCAGCATCAAGGAACACATTTCTTTCTTCAAAGACCAAACTGTTAAAGGCTTAAACACAAAGTTCATTTTTTTCAAAGAATTTTGATCTTTTGCAGTCATCTGAATCATTGCCCAATTTCCTTGTTAATTTTGAAATTTTCATGTTTCACTTGGAGGATGGAAAGAACAAGTAGTTATATAGTAATATCCTAATTCCAAACTTTTTTAGAAAAAGCAGTGCTGAATTAGTATTAAATACTACCACACTTAAAAGATAACTGATAGAAATTTCAATATTGAAGATCATAATTTAGAGTAATGGATTGAGAAAACCAGAGTTTTTTGTTGTTTCAAAGTGTTTTTTTCTTACCCATTATCTCTTTAAACTATGAGATTGACATTATCATCATTCTCTTTCACACAAGGAAACAGGATGAATAATAGTTGGTAGCTGGATTCAAAATAGTTGGTAGCTGAATTCAATCACATGGCTAATGACTGCTCAGGGACTTGAAAAAAAGCACTTCTGATTCCACACCATTTTCATTACACTAAATTTTCGGTATTAAAATGCAATACAAGGTGTTTGTTACTGTGACAGAAAGATCCCTTCTTTCGAATAAAAATATATAAGCCACATGATCACATGAGAAATGCACACTTGATGATAATGACAATAAAACATTTGGTTCTCCATCATATTCAGTAAAAGCTACAATTCCAAGTGCTAATGCCAAGTTTTTGAAAGTTTCTGAGTCAACAAAGAAATATTTCATCATTACCTGATCAAACCAGAGGCCTGAATTGAGAACTATAGTTCATCAAGTACAGTGCGAGGTTCTTTGAAACCCTGCAGCATTACCAGCATGTCTCTGACTTAAAAATATATAGATTTAATTGGGGAGAAAAAATATGAACTGGAAGTGATAAATAATACTAACATGGCTGATGTAGAGTGAACGTGAAGTCAGTCATTTTGAAGATCATCAATATGGAGATGATAGTGAGATGCAGGATAAGAGAAGAAATGTGATTTTCAGTGTTGACCCTGAAATGTTCAAACTCATCTGCAGAAGCAATTGGTAATAATGGCCATCTTCTAAGACTGAACCAAATCTCCTGCTTGGTCTCTGATATCTAATTTTATGTATGGAAAAAAGACACAACTTGGAAAGAAGATGAGCCTTTTCCTTCTTACAACTTATGAAGAGGCTACATGGCCAAGAGGAGGATAGTCATTTGCATGTTTTCATGAGCTAAAAATAAACAACTGGGTTTGTTTGGTTATCAAATCACAGAGGGGCAAAGATTTTATTTAGAGTAAAAGGGGTAAGAGTTTTCCTAAGACATGCTTCCTCTGCTTCTCAAACCCAAATGTTCTTGAAGATCCTGGAGATCCTGCTAAAAAATTCCCAACTTAAAAAAATTAGCTGTGGTGCAGGCTAAGACTCTCATTGAGAGTCCTTTGGGTATATACCAAGGAGAGAAAGAGAGCTGGGTCAAATGGTAATTCCATTCCAAGTTTTCTGAGGAATCTCCCATATTGCCTTCCATAGTGGTCATTCCAGTTTGCAGTCCCACTAGCAATTTTTCAGTGTACCTTTTCCCACATATCCTTGCTAACATTTGTTGTTATTTGTATTTTTGATCGCTGTCATTCTGACTGGAGTGACAGGGAATCTCAGCATAGTTTTAATTTGCATTTCTCTAATTACTAGAGATGTTGAACAATTTTTCATATATTTTTGACCATGTGTATTTTTTATTAAGAATCTGTAGGTTTATTAGGGAGTGTTCTTGTAACTAATACTTGTGTTTACAAGGAAAGGAAGTAGTTGAACTGTGATAATGGAAGTTTCAGCTGACTTGATAGCTGGAAAAACCCTTTAGAATCATCATGAATTGGAAAAGGGGGCTAGATCTTTACATATCATCTTAATCAGTGGTGGACTGTCTTGGGAAGGGAGCAAGGTTCAATTATCTATTGCCACATAGCAAACAACCTCAAACATGGCATAAAATAACAACTATCATTTATTTTTTCTACTGGTGAATTATAGTTGTACATAATTGTAGGATTTGTTGTCACATTTTGTACATGCATACAATATAACAATACAATTCATCCAATATTATTCCCCAATATTTCCCCTTTCTCCCCACCCCCAATCCTTTTCTTCTGTTTTCCCTTCAATATTCATGAGACACAACCCACCTTTCTTTTCCTTTTTCTTCTCTAGTTTTCAGGTATGCCAAACTATGGAACCAGTCTAGGTGTCCATCAATGGATGAATGGATAAAGAAAATGTGGTATATATAAACAATGGAGTTTCATTGGCCATAAAGAAAAAATGAAACCATTTGTATTGTTTCTTCTGTGAAATGCTCGTTTAGGTTCTTCGCACATTTATTTATTGGGTTATTTGGTGTTAAGTTTTCTAATTTTTTTATATCCTGGATTAATGCTCTATTTGAGGTGCATGAGGTAAAAATTTTCTCCAATTCTGTAGATGTCTTAACATTCTTGATTGTTTCCTTTTCTGTGAAACAGCATTTTAGTTTGATACCATCCAGGTTACATCGACTCTTGATTTTACTTCTTGTACTCATTTAGGAGGCTCATTGAGGGAGTCAGTTCCTAAAACCAACATAATGGAGAGTTAGACCTATCTTTTCTTCTAGTAGATGTATGGTTTCTGGTCTAATTTATAGGTCTTTGATGCACTTTGAGTTGAGTTTTTTGCAGGGTAAAGATTGGGGTTAAATTTTATTCTGCTACATATGGATTTCCAATTTTCCCAGCATCATTTGTTAAAGAGGCTCTCTCTTTTCTTCAATGTATGTTTATGATATTTGCCAGAAAAAAATGGATGGATCTGGAGACTATTTTTCTAAGCAAAATAAGTAAATTCCTCAAAACCAAAGCTCTAATATTCTCTCTGATATGTAGATGCTAACACACAATAAGCAGGGGAGGGGATGAGTAGAATTTCAGTAGATTTGACAAAGGGAAATTAAGGGAACAGAGGGGGAAAGGAATGGAAAGACAGCAGAATGATTCTGAAATAATTTTCTATATACATATCGGAATATACCACAGTGAATTTATACATGGTGTACAACCACAAATCTTAGATCCTAATTAGAATAAGATGTTTGTATAAATAAGTCCAGTTATACTCTACTGTCATGTATAACTACAAAGAACAAAACAAAACTCTCCTGTTGCTGCTGGTCCACTTGCCAGACTTTAAGGAGAAAACCCCTAGGATAAAAGGAAGAGTCATCTGAGAAGTTTCAGGTGAGGAAGCAAGGTAGATTGGAATGAAAAGTGGATTCAGAAAGAGACACAGAAATAAAAGGTTTGTTGTAGGAACTGAAGTATCTACATGGAAGGAAGAATCTGAGATGGAATGGCTGAGAATCTGTGATGATAAGCTTCAGGGTGTCTATATCAAAAGCTGAAATAGTAAGATAGTTTTAAAATGTAATGCTGCAGTCTATTTCCATTTAAAGGACAATGGTTATTGTCCTTTAAACTTAACCACACAATAATGTATTGCTATTACTCTTATGAACCTATCTGGAACGATTTGTAACATGAAGCAGGACAGCCCATTTCAATTAAGAAAAGGGAAACTTCAATAGCTTATTTGGGCCTACTTCTGTTTCTAACTTAGGTCAAAATATTTGCTAGTAAGATAGTTTTAAAACTTAATGCTTCAGTCTCTTCACATTTAAAGGACCTGTGTCTTAATGCTGCAGTCTCTTCCCATTGTTACTGTAGCTCTTTCACTCCTTTTCTGCCTGGTGATAACACATTTATTAGGTAGAGTGTGAAACTTCAATATAACATTTTTTAGTGAGTTTTTATTGTTCTTTGAACATATTCTATATCCACTTTATAGCTTGGACCTTTACTTAAGGCAGAATTTCATCTCTGCCACTTCCTAGGACTTGAACTTGATGGATGATGCATAAAATATGGGTCTTAATTTCTAGAAGCCAGAATTGATACCAATAACTCTATGTGAACATCTGCAATCTCAGGCACTACACTAAGGGTGATAATTATCATATTTATTTTTTATTACAAAATTGCATGGGAAATTCTATTATATGAATAGAATGATATTCAAAATATTCTATTATTATGGTCATTGGTATATGTATGAGGCATTTGAGCACAGAAAAGTTTGGAAAGTTATCCAAGGTCATAGAATTTTTGGCAGATCTAGTAGTTATGATTTAATTGCTAAAATCCTGAATCCAGATCTCATGCACTAAATGCCTTTCTATACTTGGAATGAAAGAAAGAAGATTAAAAAAACAACATTAAGCAAGTAAACTAACAGAGTGGCATTGTGTAGGTTTGTCTTAAAACACTTGATTGCTAAAAAGGGCCAATAGGAAACTAGGGAAGATGTCATAAAGGAGGTCACTCAAAATGATAGCAGAATGATAAAGCAGCATATAGAAAAGCAATTAAAACAACCACATAACATGAAAAGGAAAATCAAGGCAGTGTAGTGGCACATACCTGTAATTTCAGCCACTGGAGAGGTTGAGACAGGATAATCACAAGTTCTAGGCCAGCGTCAAAAACTTAGCAAGACCTTGTCACAAATTTTTAATAAAAGAATTAAAAATGGGGATGTGATTTGTAGCTCAGTGGCAAAGTGCCAAATTCAACCTCCTATAATAATAAAAGGGAGGAAATTATTTACTGTTACCACTTGTGGAACCAGACAATATAAGTTACAAGAAAGTTTTTGCCCTATCAAATATTTTGATACAAATTTGGAACAAAAAAAGCCATTTCCCTTTTCTTAAATGAAACAGGCTGTCCTGGTTCATATTACAAATCTTTCCAGATAGGTTCATAAGAGTAATAGCAATAGATTGTTGTGTGGTTAAGTTTAAAGGACAATGACCATTTCTCCTGAAGTGGGAAATTATTCAAAAATGATAGAGTAAAGCCATAGAAGACTCTGATTCAGTTGATACCAAATCAAACTATAAGGGATGTTTTGGTATCAAGGTTTACCTGGACTTCCCCTGGCAGAAAAGCTGTTATTAAGATATATTAGCGGGCTGGGGATGTAGCTCAAGCGGTAGCGCACTCGCCTGGCATGCGGGTTCGACCCTTAGCACCACATACCAACAAAGATGTTGTGTCCGCCGAGAACTAAAAAATAAAATATTAAAAATTCTCTCTCTCTCTCTCTCTCTCTCTCTCTCTCTCTCTCTCTCTCTCTCTCCTCTCTCACTCTTTCTTAAAATAAAAAGATATATTAGCTTGATTGTAGAAGAAGGAGTTCTACTGGTTCTGGGGGAATCACGACTCACAGTAATTCAGTCCTCCTGGGATCTTGGCAGAAATCAAGCAGTACTTTGCAACAGCTGTGAAATATGCATGGGACACCTCTACAAATTGTCAGTGATGAATGACCATCGGGACCATTGGGCTTTCATTTAGTTGAAAGGGCTTTAACCAACATAGGACACCTGTGAGTATGGCAAGGTATTTTGGGGATAGCAATGACTATTTTTGATTCTTTAGTCCTAGAACATCAAGTTATATTTATCGATCGGAATAACTGAAACAAGATGACTCTGGCATCTCAAAACGTTATTGAATTTGGGGGATTGTTTTTTTATTTTATTTTTTAAATCTCAAAGCCAAAGTCTTCACTTTGTTTTGAGTCCAAGGAAGCTACTATAATATTTAGCTTGATACTGATGTTTAATGTAGAGGTTGAAATAAATGAGTCCATGTTAACTTTGCTAACTTGCCAAGTGCTACTACCTTCTCCAGATGAGTTGGATTGCGTGGAGGAGTAATTTGTGGAGGAAAGGGACACTAGGGATGTGTGGTTTGCTTTTAAACTGCATGGCTGGGCATCCAAGGCTAGAGTTCAACTCATTGTTATTCATATCCTTCTGGCTAGTGGCATGTTCATTAATTCCATTGGAAATCAAAAAGGGTATGCATGTCCTTATTTGTTAAGTGACTTGATTACTCAATGGCAGCATTACCTATTTTTCAATTTGGAGGATGACTGAGAAAGCATTTGTAGTAACTATAAGATAATAGGTACTGAATACACATTCAGAACATACTTATAAATTTATTTGATTTATTCATGTCATTGCCTTCTTTCCTAATGTTTATACCTACGTGCATTAAATTTTCAAGCTGGTAGAAACTTCTCAATAGATCCTGCCTTCTCTTTTGGTTTCAATAAACTGGTTCATTATTTCAACAAATACATCCAAATAACGTTTAGGCCTGTACTTATAAATGCCCATATTTTAGATTTTATCACTCAATCAACAAATGTATATTTAGCTTCTACTTTGAGGTCTAGAATTTTCTAGACTTTCTGAGGAACAAAATATATAAAGGGTATAGTCAAGATGTGTAAATAATCTCAGTCCTGAGAGGAAGTAAGGCTTTCACATATGCTGTAAATCAGCATTTTCCAAAGTGTGTACTGTGAAACAGTGATGGGTTTTGCAAGATATTCTTGAACAAAAAAGTTGAGGAATGCCAGGTTAACCATTCTTTTTGAATTATAGGACCTCAATGACATTTAATATCTTGTGACTTCTATAAAAATCCACTGGCAATGGGGAAATTATATTATACAGTGACCAGGAAACACTTATTTTACTAGAATGTACCTGTTTTCATTTATCAGAACTCTAGTATTCCAGAAAACTCATTTTGGGAAATGATGTAAGGGCTGGGAATCAAAAACACTAGTGCATTTATGATTTTTCTGCCACCAAACCACTATGGGGCATTAACTATATTGCTTAAATTTTCTGTGCCTCTGTTTTTTCAAATTTTAAATAGAGGAAGTAAGATCAAGTTCCACTATCCTCTGAGTACTGCAGAGGAGAGGAGGTAGTGGAGGTAGAAAGATGAATGTTAAAGTAATTTTGAAAAGTTAAATTTGTATATAATTGCATGACCTTGCATGTGAACTGGAAGAAAATAAAAGAGGATTTATAGAACTAGTTAAATGAGTGATTTCTGCTGAAGGATTTCCTGTGATGATCATGAAAACAATGCCTTTTCATAAAACATAAAAAAGAATAGCTAAGAATTGTCAGGAAAGAATTATAATGCTTGTACATTTATCAATGTCTGCATAAAAACCATTCTGGTTTCTAAACTATTCTTTGGCAACTTGATAGAAAACATTCAGAAGCATATGTACAAGAATCCCCAAATAGTTTCACATAAATTATGGTGAATTTATATAGAACAACAGCTAAATATTAAATTTTGCCAAAAATGCTTTTGTCAGCCACCCATCAGACCAAAAATGCTTTGTCAGCATATCAGACCAACTTCCTGAGCCATGTGAGCCCCATAGACTCTATGGTTCATTCTATATTTTATGAAAATTATAATCTCCAAACTAAATATATGGTAAAGGTTTCTTCCATTTTTTGTATGACTTCCTTCACCATATCAATATTCACTATTAAGAGAATTGGGGAATAAAATGTGAAAGATGTGACCTACTTTTTTTCTAATTCTATGTGTTTGTGGAAAGTAAAATATAATCACTGCAGTCATGTAGTCATAAATATAACATTATCCCTATAATAAAACTTGCCTTAAATTATAATCTGTTTCACATTTTAAGTATTTTAAGGATAGTCTCTCTTGTCATCAGTTGGTATAACCTTTTTGAAAAGCAATTTGATCTGTGTAATTAGGAGCCAAAAAACTTTGGTTTTTTGTGAACCATGTTTCTGTGTTGTGTATGTGCATATACTGAAAATTTATGCTCTACATAAGAGCAAAGGATAACTACTTAAATATATTTATTATAGTACTAGTTACATTATCAAAACTTGGAAAACAATGGAATTCCCAAGGATAGAGTGTATTTTTGCTTGTTGTTTTTTGTTTTTCTTGGGGTACCAGAGATTAAATTCAGGGGCACTTGACCACTGAGCCACATCCCCAGTCCTATTTTGTATTTTATTTAGAGACAGGGTCTCACTGAGTTTCTTAGCTCCCCACTGTTGCTGAGGCTGGCTTTGAATTCATGATCCTCCTGCCTCTGCCTCTCCTGCCTCAGCATTCCCAGCTGCTGAGATTACAGGCATGTGCCACCGGCCCAGCAGATAGAGTGTTTTATGTGATGCAGTTTTCTTCAGTTTGGTCAACAATAAAAAGACATTAAAAATGATAGTCATACAAATTATTATAATACTCAAAACTATGCCGGTATCTATGATGATGTGTCTTTCCAGAATCAAACTGGCACTTACCCGTATTCACAGTTATGATATTATTTATATATAGAGAATAAGGTGAAAACTGAAGATAGTTACTTGATTTAAGGTAAGAGTTACAGGTAACTTTTTCCTTCCTTCCTTCCCTCCTTCCTTCCTTCCTTCCTTCCTTCCTTCCTTCCTTCCTTCCTTCCTTCCTTCTTCCTTCTCTTCTTTGTTACTCCCTCTGGTATTATTAAATACTATTTATAGAATAAATCATATTTAATAAAAATTAGGATAAGTGAAGCTATGATATTTTTCATCTTTGAAATGTCTTTATCAAGAAGTTTCTATTATGTTTATAAGTAAAATGGAAAATTGATTAACCAAATAATACCATACCTTAAAAAACCTTTCACATGAAATACTATTAGAGAGATGTGGTGGCACATGCCTATAATCCCTGTGACTCTGGAAGCTAAGACAGAAGGAAAACAAGTTCAAGGCCAGGCTTGGCAACTTAGCAAAACCTGTCTTAATGTAAACTGTTTGTGATGTTTTTCATGGTATAGTGCCCCTGGGTTTAATCCCAGTACAAAAAAAGAAAGAAGAAAAGACAAGAAAACAAAAATGACAAAATTCTAAAAAATAAGATAAATATGCAAATATTTTTATTTTAATTAGTCATATAATTGTTTTCAGTTTTCATACCAGGATCTCTAGGATCTTTGGATTAACAAAAGGAAGACATCCAAAAACTCTCCACACTATGGAGCAGCAATCAATGAGACAAATTGTTCCCAAATTCACTGCTCCAAAGAGTACATAATATCAAATTAAATTGAATAATACAATAAATCCAATTAACAAAAAGGAGTTTACAGAATAATTATATTTAAGATTGATACATATTTTCCAGGCCAACCAAAATGTTTTCAGTCTAAGAACTATTGGAAAAAATATTTCGAAGGCCAAATTCCAAACATCTGTTAACATGCTGTGTATCAAAATTTTCTAATTGTATGTGGTTATTTTATATTTTATTACAAATTCCCAATTTAAAACCAGGAATGGCATAAAATATTTACTTGGAGAGAAAGCAAAGTCCTGGGTTCTAAACCCAGTCTGGCACAGCCTATCTCATTGCCCATGGCTCACATCACATATCTCTCTGCAACTTGTATTCTGTGACTAAGAATTCAAACAGAATACAATCTCCTTTTAGGCATTTGGATTTCCAGTATTCACTAAGAGAACTTAAAAAATGAAAACTTTATTTGTGTTGGTTCTTCCCATGGATGAAGCAGATGATTATATACTTAGTTCATAGAAAGGACCAAAAATTATCTTTTTAAAAATAGTTTTAGAACTTCACAGAATTGTGGCATGTTATTTTCTGAGAGAAATCAACTAAATTGGATTAGATATATGGTTGCTGGTTATGTAATTTATTCTTTTATCTTTTCTTTCAGGATTTTAGGGCCCTGAAGTCCCCAATATAAATATAGAATATCAGTAGAAAAATTATAGTTCTGTGGTATTTGGGGAAATGGAATTTAATAAGAAATGTGATTAAATAGAAATGGATGCAATAGGACAACACAAATATCTCCAAATGTTGCATTTGCTAACCTTTTTCCAGTCTTCAAGCAAAGTAAAAACAGAAGTCTGATGGTTTTGAGGGAAAGTCTCTGAGCAAAAAAAGTGAATTAGAAATTTTGTAAACATTAAAGTCTTTCAAGGGCCTACAAAGGCAGAGATACACTGAATTAGGTAAATTACCTCCAAAATAAAATCACATTATTTTGTCCCTGACTAAAATTTCCCCAAATATATTTTTCTTCCCAATTGCATGAAATTGTGTTGTAGAGACATTACGACAACTTGCTTTTTTTCAACTTGGCTTCCTGATAAAGCAAACATCCCATTTCACCTTAAATGACTGTAATAGTAAATTCTTCATTGGCTTTGAAGAATAGTCTGGTGTTTATGAAAATTTAGCAATTATTCCCTAGCTGAAAGGGGTCTTATTGTTTTCTTTTTCTAATTCTCTATAGATAAAATTCTCTAGGACCCCAATAGAAATGATAACTTGCTATAAAATTTTATTTCTCCAATATCCTCACATAAAAGATTTAGCTGGGCAAAAAAGAATCAAAGAACTCATTAAATTTCTAAGGTTTCTCCCTTTATGCTTCAAATTCCTGTTTATTATATAACTCCAATTTTAAATTCATCTAAAAACCAAACCAGAAAGTCAACTGAAAACTCTAGTTCTGTTCAATAAAACACGTAAATGCCTTTAATTGCTCCAGCACTGCTATTAACTTGTATTGGAAAAAAAAATTAGTAGGGTGAAATCTCATTACTCATCAATTCTTCTGTTTAAACAGATGCATAGAAGTCAATTTGGATGGCTTATAGCTTATTGGTTTCCTTTCTGGTTGGCTTAAATAATTCAGGAAGAATTTTTCTTTCTAAATAACGTTATGTGAAAATTCTAAAATTTACCAAATAGTTATGTTGTTTTTCTAAGTTTCCAACTCCATGTATAACAGTTCAGTAAATAATTTGCACAGAAGAAACTAAACAGCAAGAGATTATTACAGTTATGAAACATATACAGTTGTTTAAAGGGTTAAATTTTATAGAAAACTGTTCATATCAAATTCGCATTACAAAAAGCAGATTTTTAAATTCATATTATACAATAATTCTATTTTTGTGCAAATAGATATTTATACAAAGTATGTAAGTGATAACATCATGAGTGGTTTTGTTATTATTTTTTGGTTCTGAATTCTAAAACTTATGCATTTATGAATTAAAGTATTCACTTTTAGTTATCTATAAAAAGTATTTATAAAGCAACTAAGTTCATTACAATAATTGTGAATTTTTATAGCTACTTTATGTTTCTACTAGATAGTATAGTCTTGAAAAAGTTGCAAAAACAGGTTAAGGACAGAAAAGTAAAATTTTTACATATGAATCAAAAGGGTATTTTTTTTTACTTTTGTAACTTCCAGAAATGCTTGCAGTTTTTTCAAACATAAATTTTGCATTTCAATTCTAATGAAAATTATGACTTAAAAAAATCTTACAGTAATAACTTATAGAAACATTGTAAGCTAAGTATCATATATTTAACATCAAAATAGATTTTGATCAGATTCACCTGTTGTTAACATTTTCCACATTTGCTTTATCACTTGCTCTCTGGTCTCTTTCTCTTCTCCTCTGAACTATGTTAGCAGAAATTACCTACATGCTGTCCCTTTACTTGCATACAATGTATATTTCACAAAGATATCCCACATATTCACAGAACATCTATCAACTTTGAGAAATTTCACTTTCACATAGTACTTTATAGTCTGAATCTCAATTTTTTCATTTTTGTTAAAAGTCATCTTTATATATACTGAACATTTATGCATTAGGATGATGCCTTTAGTCCTTCAGGAATGTTAAAATAAAAACAATCATATGAAACTTTCTGTGATAAACATAGTGAAGATGTGGAAGATGTCATCCACGATATTCCAAATATTCCAAGGTGTTGCCTTTGCAAAGGGCCATAGCAAAACTTTGATTGAATCTTTTCACCAAAAGTAGTTGCATGTTTTCTGAATATTCATGCACACGGAGAACATGTTTTGATGCTTATTTTGGCTACGAAGAAATTTAAAGCCAGAATTAGCTCGAAAATCTGGCAGGAATGTATGGTGCTTTGTTTTGCTTTGTGCTATCAATAGGAGACAGACAGATGTAAGTGGTGGGGACACAAAGTTAATGGAATAATTCTATAAAATGGGCCCACTGTGTTGACACCCCCCCATACTTTCTTTTCTCAGAAGTAATTTACTTACAGCCCTGCCTGCCTTAAGTGGACAGGATAAGTCACATTCCTCAGTAAAATACCTGTTACCTAAATAATGTTGATAAGAGAAACACAAGTTACCCTGATGGAGGAAATTTTGTGATCCTTTTCATAGACTAGATCCCAAAACTCAAAAGAGAGATAAGGATAATTCCTCTTAGCCATAAAATTTGTAAGAATTTGTGGTTAAGAACTCAATTAGAACTGGTCAGCATAGGTCAAGTGACCTAGAGTTGTCATGGTAGTGGGGACTTGAACGTCTGATGTCATCTTGCTGTCAGTCAAAGTCAAAAGATGGATCTGTGTGGGGACTCTCTGGAAATTTCTCTGGGAGCCCTAATAAACGTGGAGTACACCAGAGGCTTGTTGTACCTTTCCTCTCTGAGAGGGCACATTTTCTCTATATATAGTGTCCTTGAAGGATATAATAAATAACATTCCCTAAGACAGCCCCCAGGAAGAAAGGAGGACACAGTGGCCAGGAAGGAGCGGGGTGGTGAAGAAGACACAGGTTCATCCCTTCCCAGTGGCAATGGATCCTGAAAGGAGTAGGTGGGTACTAAGCACTGGGCCCTGAACTTTTACCCTTTACCATTTCCAGTGAGTTCTGGAAGGGAAAAAAAAAAGCAAAAAAAAGTGAAGCTCTGGGTAACAGTGGATCCAGGGGGAAGAAGATAAGCAATGAGTATCAATTTCTGGGCTTTTATCCTTTCCTAGTAACATTGAGTCCTAGAGAGGAAGGCAAACAAATGAGCTCTCCATTTTGAATGTTTATCCCAGTAACAGTGAGTTTTGAGCTTTTACAACCATTTCCTTGGGTTAGAATGAGTTTTGAGCTTTTATAGCTGTTTTACTGAGTTAGATTTTTAACCTGCACAACTAGTTTCCTGTTGGCCAAGACTACTTCTCCTTCATCTTATGATTAATTCACACTAAACATTCTGCTAGGATCAACTCTCATTAAGACCCCTCTTGTAACCAGTTGTGCCATGTTCTCCCCTGACAATGTGCCATATGCCATTCTGCTGACACTTAGTAAAGACAGCTGTTGATTCATTTGAGGCTGCTCCTGTCTCAGTTATTTGTGCATACAGTTCCCTTTTCCTTTTCCTATCCTTTCAATAAACTCATTGCCTGTTACTCTGAGTGACATATCTGAAATCATTCTAACTTGATCAAAAGAATTATGGTTTGAGGGGAGGTGGAGACCTTCAGGCTGCCTCAGTTTCCTAGAAGGCCACAGTTCTGTGATACTATCACCATATTTGTAATTTATTCTTACTTTCCATTTGTTCACATTTCCTCATCTATGTCCTTTGTCCTTTACTGCTAACTGTAAAACCACTTTAATTCCTTGTAAAACAACTCTTGGACATAAACAAGTAAATGGGCTAAATACACACGCATACATAACTGGGTGAGGAATATGTCATTTATTTAATATTGTAATTGGACTTAGGACAAGTACATGTCCTAATGCCACATCTGTGAGGCAGCATGTTACCATATGCTTCTTCCTCCTT
This sequence comes from Ictidomys tridecemlineatus, assembly GCF_052094955.1. Classification (NCBI taxonomy): domain Eukaryota; kingdom Metazoa; phylum Chordata; class Mammalia; order Rodentia; family Sciuridae; genus Ictidomys; species Ictidomys tridecemlineatus. The sequence continues at coordinate 193,422,298 of NC_135477.1, forward strand.
CAGCTGCTTATATTTCCAACAGAGAATCAGGTACTGTTAGGATATTTTAGTAGGTTATCTTGGTGATCCTTTTACTAGTCTCAGGATTCCCATCAACTAATTGAGAACTAATGCCAACTAATGGCAACTTTAAGAATGTGCATACAGGTGACAGTTGTGTACACATATCAAACCCATCTACAATGATAGTACATAGTTTCAGAAAATTGGTGTTTCTAAATTTAATTCACATTCTAGGCCCAGTCTAGTTAGTCGCCTCATTTCATACACTAAGCCCTTCTATTCTGCAAGAATTAGAAACCTTTTGGGCTTTCATAACAATAGCTTTTGTTCTCCTTTTCCATTTTGAAAACCTGTTTGGCTAAACCTCTAAATGAAGCTGATTAAATCCAGAAGGCCTTGGCAATGAAAAATTAGATTTTGCTAAATCGTATTTTAATATATGTTATTTAGAAAATATTTTCTTGAGACTTCTTTTCTAAACAATCTTACTACAGGTCAGGGTGCTGTTTTGTGGGAAGGAAATTCCATGCTGATTGCCATAAAGTTGTCTCTATGGCAAAAGTAGGGGAATTTGAATAGTTCTATTGATTCCTCACTTTGGGAATAGATTTGACAGTTGAGAAAATATCGCCACACCACATGCATGACTTTGCCCGGTTTTCACAGCAACCCAGTGAGATTATCACAACATGAATGGTGCCTATTTTATAGTTGAGGAAATTGTGATCCAGAGAGTTTAAAGTGGTCCATGATCAGGAATTTTCTGCCTGTATAGTATTCAGTTTTTTTTTACGAACCCTCAATCAAACTCATAATTTACCCATTTCACTGATGGCATCCTCGTCTTCCAGGAAAACAAAACTAAACAAAACTTGGATTAATCTTCAACTTTCCTGTTGTGGCATTTTCTGCACTTGGTGAAAGCCAAGCCCTGCTGTCTCTGCCTCCTAAAATTTCCTGCCATCTGTTGCTTGCTTCTGCCACCTCATTATCCTGACAGTAATTGCCTTGTTACTGTGGATCCAAATTACAGTGAGCATTTCTACTGGTCACTTGACTACCAGTTTCTCTTCGATTTGCAATACAAATTCACTACCAGTGTGGTTTCTCTGCTGTACGACAACAATCATGACCTTTGCTGCTATAGGATCAGCCATGGATTTCTACTACAATTAAAAAGTTCACATGCCTGAAACTGCCATAAAGAGTTCTCAACTGTTTTTAATCCAATTTTATAATGTTATTTTCTGCTTTCACTTATACTCCCAGCCTATAATAGCCAGTACAACTGCCACATTTTACATGCTATTTTCCAAAAGCATTATGCATTATTTATTTATTTATTTATTATTTTTTTTAATATTTATTTTTTGTTAGTTCTCGGCGGATACAACATCTTTGTTGGTATGTGGTGCTGAGATTCGAACCGGGGCCGCACGCATGCCAGGCGACCGCGCTACCGCTTGAGCCACATCCCCAGCCCCAGCATTATGCATTATTTAGCAGCTGGGTCTCTGATCAAGTTCCTCATGCCATTCTCAAACCCCATGCTTAAAATTTTAGTTCAAATATTCCCCCAAAGAAGCATATAAATGTCTATATTTCTCCAGCTGGAATTCATCTCCTTCTCCCACATTTTCCCATGACTCTTGATTCAACTTCTATTTTAGCACTCCCTGCAATTCAGTCTTTTAATCTTTTCTATGTGTCTGCCATCCACTCTAGACTACAAATTATGTAAGGAAAAAAACAATTTTATTTCATATAAAGATATGAAATAAAGATATGACTTCCTCATCTATGTCGATGCTGTGCATAAGTAGATATACAATGAATGTTTGCCAAACTAGTTCACTTGAGAGCCTCAACACTTTGTTTTCAATTATTGCCTCTATTTTCATTAAAATGAGATTGTCACTTAAAAGGAGTGTGATATATTGATCAAGTATACCTGATTTTCTCTAACTGTGGTCAAGTTTTCAAAACAAAAGAAGGCAGAATAACATTCTGAGAGATTTTTAAAGAGGAAATGGGCAACGTAGAAGTGAGAAGTGTTGGTGCCAGTAGCATTTTGAGGTAGCTCAATGAGAAGATGGACCAGAGTGTTCTGTTAGTATATAGGGAAAACATTATGGACAGAAGGATAGAAGAGAAGGAAAGAAAGAAGCTCACATTTTTTTTAAAGTGCTAATCCTATAACAGAGACTGCAGCATAGGTTTATTCTGAGTCCTTTATCAGCCAGAAAAAGTGTTTCTATGCTATTGATTTACTTAACACAAGGGAAATTGAGATGAAGAGGTTTGCACATTCAAATCCAGGTATATCTGATTCTAAAGGATATTGTGTTCTGTGCTATGTAGAATTGGATAAGATGGATGCTTGGGAGAGGTGCTCAAGGACAAAAGAGTAGATGGTAGAGAGGAAAACTGGGCACCAATGAAAGTTTAGGTTTTATTCTGATTTTTTCTCCTCCTCCTCCCTCCTCCTCCTCTTCCTCCTCCCCTTCTTCCTCCTCTTCATCTTCCTCCTCCTCCTTCTCTTCTTCCTTCTCTTCTTCTCAATAAGATATAAAAGTACATTGTGACAAGAAGAAATAGACCCCAAATCAGATTTCAAACAAATATCCATTTAAGCCTCTGCTGTTTTCTTCATAAAAAGCCTTCCCATTTCCACTTGCACAATCTGCAGCTTGTCCTGGATACAGAGAAAAGAAGAGAAGTGGGCAAGGTGAAAGGCAAGACTTTTTTTATAAAATATCTTTCTTTTATGGAACGGACTATGCTGTGAAAGTTAGTCTTGTATCTTTTAGATAATAAATCTGAATGGGGCATGCTATCTTGGCAAAAACCAGTAGCAATGTGCAAAGTGTTTATTGTCAAAAGCAATAGCATCATGACAGCAGATAATTATGAACAGGGCTAGTGAGCAGTACTGGGAGGAGATGGTTCAGAGGAGAAGGGAGTGAGGCCCCTGAGGGCTGAAACCAATCAGATTCTCAATCCCTGGCCTCTGTGCTGCCTTTAAGCTCAATCACTTTCTCTAAATAACAAAGGTGTTTTTTTTGTTGTTGTTTTGTTTTTCCTGGAGAGATGAAATCCCATGAGAGTCATCTGAAAACAGGGATGAAGTAATGATTGAGGGTAAAGATTACTTTAAAAAAAATAGCAAACTCAAAGCATATTCCCACCCCATGACCTGTAAAAACTGTTGGAATTCCAGGGCAGGTTCCTGAGGATTCTTATTATTTAGGATTTTTCATCCAATTTCTCTTGTGATTTCCACTGGATGCATTTTATTAGGTGCAATAGCTGGATGCTGCTGTCTCTTTCTCTTGATCTGGAGTCAACTCATGAATGAGGGCAATTCAACCCCTGCAGCATGGTTAGGAGAAAATAAGTCTAATGAATTCAGGGAATGAGGGAAACATCTGCCCTGGGTCTCTTTTAGTGGAAGAGGAAAGAAAAGAGGCAGTCAGGCTGCTACCTGGCTGTCCTCTGCAGGCAGGGTGTCTTCTGGACTTGGGTTTCCTGCTGGAGTGAAACAGGCTCCTTGTTATGTAAAACCCTGCTGGCTCTGTAGGCAAAGCCACCGTCTGGAGGCCACACCCAAGCCATGCTCTAGGAGCCTTTGCCTTGGTGTCTGTATGCTTACTTGGTTCATTTCGATAAACCACTCCTGTTTATAAGACTTCTTTTTATCTGAACCTCTGCCCTTCTGGGAACACAATTCTTCTATATGAAGCAGAACTACTACCCAATCTAGCCTCATCAGGGATTTCAGTGTTTCTGCAAGTGAACTGTACAAATGAATTATGCTTTACCACTTGATTTGTGCAAAAAGTTTTATTCAAGGAAGATCAAGATTGAAATACCTGAAAAATGGTACCTGCTTTCTTCTTAGAATATTCTGAATCTAACTCAACACTTTCCTTTATAAGCTGAGGTCAGAATTGAGAAGCATCAATTTATTATTAGAGTACATGACATAAAGATTTCCTAAGGCCAAAGTGAGAGGTAAAATACTTATTAAGGATGTGTAACAGGAACTAATCAATCCAAATGGATTAAGGCCATGAATAATGCATTGGTCTAATTATTGAGTCGTCCTTGATGATGACTTGTCCTTGAGTTTACTGTCCTCAAACTTAATGCCCCATGGGTGACTGATATTAATCAAATGTGTATTTTACATATATCATCTAATTTAATTCACAAATGGTATTATGATGTAGATCAAATTATTTTCATTTTATAGAGAAATAAAAGTATAGCGAGGCCAAGAAAACTGCTTAGGGTCACACCACAAGTGAGTGGCAAGGCAAAAATCCAGACACACCTCACCTGCCCCAAGTCAGTGTTACCTACAACACTGCTTAAATTATTACCCTTGCTTTAAATTGTCTGCTACAAGGACACCACACAACTCAATGTATTAAATTTGTAGTCTTATTTGAATACCACACACTTCTCTCTCCTACATTATTCTAATAAGTAAGACTTTATTGAATGCCTACAATGTACAGAAAAATCAAATAGCTCTTTCAGAAAACAAACTGCTAATACTCTACCATGTTTTATATTCAACTGACTCATGTAAGTTTTACCAAAACTTACTTGGCCAAATATGAGTGAGGGAGGAGAGATTTCTCCTAAAAATAGGAGTGCTTATATGAAAGAGGTTTTTTCCTACAAGGCAAAATAGCAAATCTTTGATCTCAAGAGAGAGCAATTTGGTTTCATTTGCAATTTCATGTTTGGCAAATTAGATAATTGGAAGTGTAATTCTGGATTTAAAAAAAGGTTATTTTTAAAAGTTCTCCTTTGTTCCTGCCCACCTGCCAGATTCCCCTCTTCAACCTATAACACAGCTAAGGTAAAGGTGGTGAGCAATTCCTATCTCTCAGTACCAGTGGAGGTGGGCAGAAGTCTCTCTTGATCTCACTTTATTCCACCTGTGTTTATTGAATGCCTACTATGTGTGGAGAGCTATGCCAGGGGATGTTCTTTCCAGGGCTCACTGTGCTGCCTAACCACTCACCCACTGGAGGCCTTTTTGCACTTTCGTATTTTGTAGGCTTGACTTCTTCAGTCCTTTCCCCAGTTATAGCCAAGAGCAACATGACGTCTTTGAAGCAGGGTTTACAACCTTGTTTTCCTATTACTAATATAGCATGCTATTCTCATCAGCAGCCTGATTTGGCTATTGACATGGTGACAGGCTGGAATGTTTTCTCAGAGATCCAACAGCAAAAGGAAGCAAAAACAACAAAAAAGGACAAGGAATTCAGAACAAGGAGAATCCTTCCATAAAAGTCTACAAAAAAAAAATTGAATTCCACCAGTGCTCTAAGAACCAAGTATTTGGCACAATAGAGCAAGCCTGGATATTTTCTGAAAATAAAATGAGGAAACCTGTGAAGAATACAAGGTGACTCTCTCTCCTCCTCCTGGCTCTTCCATGTCACCTTTTATGTAGATACAGACTCCTCAGTACCTCACGTGGGACCTTTATGATACTATAATTCCTAATCCCTTCAGAATCAGCTAAATAATCCCCCTTTTCCAAAAAAGGTTTTGGGTCAACTCTGCCTCAGTAAAACGGGCCAGTCCTTCTTTTGTGTTCTTACTCTAATTTTCATTATACTGAATTTCAGTGTTGAGTCATTATGAGACTACACATTTGATTGCCTGGGATTAAAGGTTGACTTCTACACTTAGTTGTCTCACTTTCAGCAAATTGCACAACATGTCTAAGCCTCAGTTTCTTTATTGATTGAATAATAATAATCTAAAAAATGAGGATCAAATGAAATAACAGGTTAAATTAAATGTCACAATTTAATTACACATAAGTCTCTAAATATCTTACTCCTTACCATAATTGCATGCCTATTTTTCCTATTAAACAGTGAATCCTTTAAATGTGAAATTTATGTCACATATATTTGAACTTAGTTTCTCATTGTGTTCTTAATTAATGGATAGAAGCTTCATGAAGTAGGATAATATATTAGCTAGTATAATACTAACTGATAAAAATAAAAATACAAAAAGCAATACAAGTTATTTTTTTTTGTTTCTGTAAAATTCTAATTTGAATAATTGTGCATATTTTTGAGGTACAGAGTGATAATTCAATTCCTATACACAGTGTGTAATGATCAAATCAAGGTAATTAACATTTCCCTCTTCTTTATCATTTGTCATTTGTGTTATAACATTTTATTTTTAATTTTTATTTTTTTGGTAGTGAGGATTGAACATGGAGGTGTTCTACCAATGAATTCCCAATCCTTTTTATATCTTATTTTGAAATAGAGTCTTGCTTGTTAAGTTGCTAAGGCTCTTGCTAGTCTGGAACTTGAGATACTACTACATCATCTTACTGAGTTGCTGGGCTTATAGGCATGCACCACCGTACCTGGCTTGTAACTATATTTTCATACCCATTATCTAACCTCCTTTTATTCTCTTTCATCGTCCTGTCTTCTTGTGACTGACTCTTTTACTCTCTATGTAATCAACTTTTTTTTTCACATATGAGAAAGAGCATGTCTTTCCGAGCCTGTCTTATTTCACTTGTCATAATGCTTCCTAGTTCCATTTATACTGCCATATATGATGGAAGTCAGTTCTTGTTCATGCCTGAATAATACTCTGGTGAATATATGCACCACATTTCTTAAGTTACTTTTATATTCTGGATATTAACTTCTTGTTAGATGATTAGTTTGCAAATATTTTTTCTTATTTTGTGGACTATTATTTTTAACTCTGTTGATTATTTCCTTTGCTATGAAGAAGCTTCTTCATTTGACATAATCTTGTTTGTACATTTTTGCTTTTCTTGCTTAAAATTTGGGGTCTTATCCAGAAATCATTGCTTGCACAGATGCCTTGAAGTGTTTCCCCTGTTGTTCTTCTTGTAGTATCATGTTTTACATTTTGGTCTTTGATCAATTTTAAATTTATTTTCATATATGGTGAGAGATATGAGTCTAGTTTTCTCTTTTACATATGGGTGTCCTGTTTCATGGCTGCATTTATTAAAGCGAGTGTTCATTATCCAATTTCCACCTTTGTCAAAGATCATTTGGCCGTGGGCATATGGATTTATTCCTGGGTTCTCTTTTGTTTTTCATTGATCTATGTGTCTGTTTTTCTGCCAGTATCATGTTATTTTGGTTATTTTAATTTTGTAGTATGTTCTGAGATCAGATATTGTAATACCTACAGCTTTGTTCATTTTGCTGAAGATTCCTTTAACTATTTGGGGCATTTTGTGGTTCCATCTAAATTTTAGGTTTGTTTTTTCTATCTTTGTGGAAACTGCAATTGGAATATTATGTGTATCACATTGAATCTGTAGATTGCTTAGAGTAGTAAGGATATTTTAACAATAATTCTTCCAATTCATTAACATGGGATATCTTTCTATTTTTTGTGTCCTCTTTGAATTTTCATAAGCATTTTGAAATTTTTATTTTAAAGATATTTTCTCCCTTAGCCAACCATGTTTATTGACCATCTTGTACCTCTGCAAAAGTGTGACAGAGGAACCAAGGATCCTTCAAAGTTATGGCTCCACACATGGCTTCCAAGGTCATCATACTTTATGTATCTAGATGATAAAGGGTAAGACAATGGAGAAGGTCCACTTAACTCTCAAACACCTTGGCTCTGTAAGAACATACCTCAGTTCTTCTGAGATTTCACTGCAAATCCTCACCATTTCTACACAACTTTATGCCATAGGATAAGTAGAGAATCAGCCATTATAGATAGGGCTTGAAGGATATTCAGGAATCTGATGGGTAGAAGATGATCAGAAGGATATTCAAAGGAAAATAAAGGAGATCAGTCACAGAAAGGGAAAGGTAAGAATTACAGAATCAACACATTTCAGGTTTAAATAGGAACACAAGGTTCATGGCCAGGAGATAAGAGATAGAGTGGAGTGAGAGCTCAGTTTGTAAACTTCATGTGACTCTTCAATTTGTGTCACTCTCAGCCAAAGGCTCTGTACTTCTAAAGCCTGGCTTCCCTTGCTGCCTCACATTCCAGGGCAAAACTGGTAAGTCTGAAAATAACTGAGGCCATTAGGTAACTACTTATGGTATGAATCTCAGGAGATAATTGGTAGATAGGAATAAATATTTGCTGCTTATCTAAAATTCAGATTTAACAAGTGAACTATATATCATCTGAAAACTTCAATTTTAAGGATAAAATGAGGAATCTAAATCATATTTCTTTTTGCTGTAATTATAATTCTTTATGATTTGAATAGATATTTTTGGAATTTCCCCTTCTAAGTCATTTCTCTTGTTTCTAGTTTTTCACACACAAAATCAAACTCACCAAGTTATTTTTGGTGGTATAATTCCTTCTGACTTTCCTTTTTTAAATTTTTTATTTGTTCTTTTTAGATGTGCATGACAGTAGAATATATTTTGACATATTATACATACATGGAGTATAACTTAATTAGGATCCCATTCTTGTGGTTGTGACATGCAGTTTCACTGTGTTTTTTTATATGTGAACAAAGAAAAATTATGTCTTACCAGTCCTTTTAATAGCTAGTTCTTATGGCTAGTTATCAATGTTCTTTAGTTGTTAAAGCCCACTAACTAGATCAACTTGTTATTAGTGCCAAACTTAATTATCCTAAGAAAGTTTTCCTTTGCTCCTAGACCAGGGTGGATCACCAATACAAGGCAGTTATCTTATAAACACATAGAGATAGTAAAGCAATGTTAGTACAGTAAAAGTAATACTAGTGTAGTAGTAGCAATAACATCCTTATGGGTCACTTTAGGAGAACCACTTTTACATTTTTAATGCAAATTATTCCATATAATCTCAAAAAAATTAACTTTGTAACAGAGAGGTTAACTAACTTGCCTATGTCTGACTAGCTGGTAATATGAAAAGCCAGAGCTACTGGGTTAAGGATTAATGTGTCATCATAGTAGTTAGCTGCATTAATACAAATTATATTCCCAATGTAATAATAACTCAAAGCATAAACTTTTCTATACTGAAAGACAGTCTTGAAGTGAGTCAGCTGACTCAGGTTTAAATAGTGCCTTTTGCATTTTCTTACTCAGTACTTTGGGTAGGCTATTTACTTTCTCTGTCCTTTAGATTCTTTGTCTCTAAAAGGAAATGGAAGTACCTACTTAACAAATAAGTAGTATAAAATAAAGTACATTTAATCAAATAAACTAACACACATAAATAAAAATAATAGATATCATTATTACTATAAAACTTCACTTCCATCTAAACTGTTTTGTACAGAATTTACTTGTCATAGAAATGAGATTACCAATGTTCACATATAAATAAAAATTAAACATCCAAATGCTTACTATTTCTGTATCTCCTATTCAGCCTATCATTGTAAAGAAATTGAGATGGAGTTATATCTATGAAACTAAGCAATAGGGGAAATAAAAACTAAGCATGCCTCAGTGCTTGTTAGTTCAAAAAACATCATAATATTTTTTAATTTTGCTTCTAAAGGAAGGGTAATATCTTTCTTTCCTTATAATGACTTGTAATTTTTCCTACTAAACAGATTAAAACAAGACTATTCTTGTTTGATGATGATAAATGTGTGACTGTTGTTTTGGAAAGAAAGTACTGAAAGCTTGACTTAACACTTAAATAAAAAACTAGTTGGTATCTCTTCTTTGCACTTGTAATGAAGACCATTGTACATCCTTGATTTTTCTCTTTAGGTAGGGTATTATCTTGTCTTTCTCCTTTATGCCTTTTTTCCCTTTATTCCAATTCTTGCTTCAAGTTCCACCCCATAAGAGTACAAATAAAGATTTGATCTGTTCACTGCCTAGTCTTTTCTAATTCCTTGTCTATAGTAATGTAGGACTTGTGTCTTTCCAATGATTTGGAAGTTATCACCATATTATTGCATAAAATACATACAAATTAAACTATCAATGAACAAAACATGAAGCTTACATTCTGATCGCTGATTGTTCAATTTTTCTAGAACTCAGAGTCTATCTTATTTCTCTTTCTTATAAATATCTCACTGTTGAAATATTAGAGACATTTAATAAATGCTTACTCAATTTATATATATATATATATATATATATCAGAATTTAAGTAAGTAATATATGGCAGAAGTTGACACAAAATAGATGCTCACAATGAATTTATTTCTCATTTTTATGATTCTTCCCTGACCGTGCAAGCTTTATGGATTTTTTTAAATTTATTTTTTTAGTTGTTGATGGACCTTTGTTTTATTTACTTATATGCAGTGCTGAGAATTGAACCCAGTGCCTCACACATGCCAGGCAAGTGCTCTATTGCTGAGCTACAACCCAGCCCTTCATGGATCTCTTATGAGGAGTTAAAAGCTTGACTCTGTTCCCAATTAGATTAACTCAACAATCTAAAAACTTAGCATCTAAAACATTCTAGTTGACTTAACAAGTTCTTAGTCAACAAAATGTTGTTACTGTGAGATATTAAAAATCTGCCATCATAAGTAAAATATTATTATTTTTGTCAGGGACATATTTTCTGGAAGGATGTCACATTTTCCAAAATGGCCATCTTCTATATTCTTACAATGTAACATGGGTTGACTTCCTCTTACCCCTCCGCTCTATCTCAGGTTGACTATTGTCACTGCTTCAACCAATAGTAAAGTTACACTATTTGTTGCACAGCCATGGTAACTGGAGCAGGGCAACTGGAAAAAACAATTGTCAGCCAAGTTAGGCCAACCTGTCAGACAGATGAAGCATGTCTTAGAACATTCCATCCTTCAGTGTAAATGACCACTGTGATGGTAGAGCAGAGGTGCTGCTTAATTTGTGAGGTTCCATTGATTCCTTGTGTTGTAACCACTGGAGACATCTAAGACAGTTTTGCCTTAAAAACTCATAGCTCTGGAAGAATAAAATATTCTTTCTTCTTAATAGTTTTTCCAGTAATTAAGGTTTTATTTCCACATCCTTTTTAGTAAGTGTAAAAGTATACTCCAAATCACTCTTTCTCTCATAGTGGTAAAGGGTGTGGGGAGCACAGTCCATATGTTTCCACATAAATCTAATTACTATCTAAATACTGGCCTTCACTGAGGTCACACACTTATACTGTGGAGGGCTTCAGATGGTAGAGGAAAAATTTTACATCTGGAGAATATCAAGTCTTGTCGATTGTATCTTGTTGACTGCAATTGCCATGCCAATTTTCTTGTTGTTAATTCCTTTGTAACACTAAAGAAAAAAAATGATTCTAAACTTGTCATAAACTGGAATTGGGTAATAGCTATGGTGGACAATAGGCAACTCAGACTTGCTAAATGTTAAAATGCTTCCCTCACTGTCACTGAGTTGAAACAAAATGTGAGGTCTACACCTGTGAGTATAAAGGATAAAAAAGGATAGCTTTGCTTCTGGCCATTAGTAATAGAATGAAAACAAAATATGCAAATCCCCCAGCTGCTGAGAGTAAGAAGCTCCATGCAGTTCATGAGTGAAAAAGGTGCTAAATGGCTACTGAGTCTGTTTGGAATTGTCCATAGCAAATGGATTCCTGAGCCTTTGGTCTGACAGAGTGAACAAAATATTGCCAATAGATGATTAGTAGGCCTTTAAATAAGGGAAGTATTTAAGAAGGCAAATGGAGAAAAATTATTTTTTTCCATGTGTTTTACCCTGCCAGTATGCAGAGTCAGGAAAAGAGACATCATGATTCTCCAACAGAATTTGGGATTTTACATCAGAATGTGTCATGAACTCCTTTGAATCTGAGGGCAGAAGAGAGGGATGGAGAATCAAATCTATTTCAGGTTTTCTACTTCTTTGCTCCAACAAATAATGAACTTTGGCTTATGAATAATGCATAAAAGTCTTTTAAAGACCTTTTACCCTAAGCCATTTTGGACTAGATGAGCAAGTATTTTAGACATAGTTAGTATTTTGGAATGATCCTCCAGATTATGTAAAAGGGTGCTTTATTTTATTCTTGATTAATTTCAAAACATGATTAAGAGGAGGGGTCTTGGGCTTATATCCCAATCTCTCACTTCTTGATTGCTTATAACAGGTTGCTGAATTTCTTTGTGCCTAAAGTTCCCCATCTTTAGAAATTAATTGTATGTACTAGCTCCAGAGTACTTTGTGGGAATTAAGTGTAATGGAACACTTGAAGGTCTTAGAGTAGGGCCTCACATTTGCTCCTAGTTAGTATTATTATGTTCAGCTGTGGCTTTCTAACTTACTATAAGTGCATAGTGACTTTAGGCTGGTTTTCAGTTTGTTTTCTTCATTTCCTCTGTAGTAGTGAGTTGACCATGACCACTCATGGCATTTGCTATCACAAATCATAATTTATAATTTTCTGTCTTATCACCCTCCTTCTTTTCTCTTAAACTTGAGACAATTTATTTGCAGTTTAATAAGGTCTTCTTTTCACATTATATGTTACAAATAGCTTTTTAAAACTATTCCTTTAGAAAACCAAACAAAGAAATACAAATATCCATATATGATTAAAAGGTAGTTATTTTACCATAAGCTTCACAAGGCCATGGGGCCATGATTGCTTGCTTGCTTACTTGTTTGTTTTTGTTCCCAATTTTAGAGTACTTATAATCCAACAACATCAGGGTTCTTTTTTATTTCTTTATTATTCTTTTTTCCTGTGCTGAATTCCAGAGTAGGGTAGCCCTTGATAGCATTGAAAGCTATGTTTTTCAGGGTCCCATCAGGAAACAGATGGTTTATTCTAATTAGGTAATTTGAGTAAAAACTAATAAGGCACTATTTTGAAATGTGTGGGTAGGGGTTAGTGACAGCAACCAGGTCTTGTGTCTCCTTTCAGGGCCAACAAGAGGATGTGATACATTGTAATAGATATCAGGGTTAAGATGGTGTTAGGAACTGCAGGAAATTCAGCAAAGACTTCTCTTTTATGATGAGAGGCAGGGGTAATCAAGAAAAATTTTATGGATGGTAATAGTTACAATGGATTTTGAAGAAAAATTAGGTGTCTTGGTTATTTTTCTCAGGGATTTTATTTTAAGCAACATTTCTAGCTGCTTTCTTAGGAACTCCTTATATATGCTAGGCAATCTATACCACAAGTATCTAATAGTGGATCCCAGAGTTCCTCACCTCCTGGTATTCATGTGCTTGTGTAAGGTAGATGTTGTCTTACTTCTAACAAAGAATATGACAGAAATGATGGGACATAAGTTAAGAGCTTCAGTTACAAAATTATTTTGGTTTTTTCCTTTCTCTACCTCCTTCCCTCCCTCATTTTCTCTGTGAGAAGCCAGCCACTGTGTTGTAAATAACTCATGTCAGTCCATTGCTGCTTCTGAAAATAAATATCTGAAACTAGGTAATTTGTAAATTATGGTTTGCTTTCTTTTTTCAAGATGGTAACTTGTTGCTACAACCTGTGGATGAGACGAAAGCTGTGTTCTCACAGGTAGAAGAGAAAGAAAAGCCAGGCATCTCTCTTAAACCTCTTTAATAAGGGCATTAATCCCATTCATGAGGGCAGAATTTTCATAGTTGAATCCAAAATGGTTTTACCTCTTGATATCACCATCTTGGGGATTAAGTTTCGATATGAATTTTGGAGAGATACAGATATTCAAGCTGTGGCATTCTATTCCGTCTTTATATCCTCTTTGTAGTTCCAATATCTCTGAGCCTGGGTTGATTGGTTTATTTAAAATATTTTTTCTTTGCTTATTTTTATTTTTTGTAATATCTTACCAAATGGCAGAAATCAAGGTGAGGAAAGATTTAAATTATATTTATAACTCGAGCTCAATACACTTCTTCTTTCAGGCATATAAAATTATGTTTTGGGTTTGGGTTTTATAGTTGCAAAAGTTACTTTTAGTCTACTATAGTATTCAAATTCCTCTATCAAAAGCCTGACTTTGAACCAGGGTAAAGACTGGAATGTTAAAGAGTTTCACTCAGTGTTTACATTATATAAATATTAGTAGAATATTTATCTTGCACTTTAGTATTCTAAATTTTGTAATTTAGTTAAACATGCAAAGCTGTTTGTTTACAGAATGATTATTTGTAACATATTTATACCCTTTAAAAGGTTAATAACTGGAATTAGATGTAGATCAGAGATGGAATTATAAGCCAGAGCTGATTCAGTGAAGATGTTCATTTTTACGTAGGAAAGAATTTCAAAGAAGGAGCATCTTAATGCACTATCAAGTGAACCTACATTTTTGCCCATTGTTCTGATTTATTAACATATACCTGAGCATGATTGGAAATTCTTTTGTTGAAACTCAGTAATAACATGGTATCTTGTATTTAAAATGTAGTCATAGAGAATGACTCAACATCCTACTTTATCCAGGTCTGTTTTAGGTTTAGCTAAATCTCCCATGTCCTAGGAGAACCCTTCTTAGTTCCATATGAACTGTGTAGGTTTGTCAGTTAATGACTGGACACCAACAGCATTGATTTTACCTGGGAGCTTGTTAATAATGAAGAATCTTGGCCCTACTTCAAACCTACTGAATCATAAATTATTTTTAATATGATCCACTGGGGATTTACAGGCATATAAAATCTAGAAAGAACAATAATAGGAATGAGTTGAGAATCTGTGTTCCTTAAATTTAAATTCCTGAAATGTTTCTGAAATGTTTTAAAATGTCTCTATTTTCTATTCCCTTTTCTCTGACAGCAGTATTGTTCAAATTATGGGCAGATCTTCAATAGTCCTAGTCCCCCCAGGACATTGTTAATTATATTATCCAGAGAAAGCACAAACTGCCAATTGCCCACTGAGAGGTGCCAGCTGTTTTAGCTTCATCAATCTTGCCTTTGTGTATGTGTTCATGCACTTTCAAATTAAATTTACTGTTTCAGAAATGTCTTTTAACTCAGATACATCCAAGTATCTGGAGAATCATGATTAATGTACAACCAACAACTTACTAAGCTAAAGAACTAGTTAATAAACAAAACTCTAGTAATCTTCTTCTATATTCTGATAATTTGGAATTCCAAAACTCTATTACTAATCTTCTCTGGACAGAAATAGATGAAAAATATCTATGTCTAGCTTTGGGGGAGATAGAAATACCTTCTATTTTTATTTTTGTACAAATGATTTTCTGATAATTTAATATAAACATTCATAAAACAAGTGGTCAAAATCATGAACTAGATCACTTATACATATTGAAATATCTTTGTTGGCAAACCTCCCATCTCCCCTGACTATATGGATTCTCTCTCTCTCTCTCTCTCTCTCTCTCTGTCTCTCTCTCTCTCTCTCTCTTTCTCTCTTTCTTATTTTAGAAGGCAGCATTTGCTCCAGAGTGTAGCATAAATTTTAATTTTTATATTTTGAATATGCTTTTTCTAAAGCACTTTTCTTTAGCATTGATGGTTTCAAAATTTGCTCATGGATTCATGGAATAATCTCCTGAACATCCAATGTTTGTTTAAGTTGGCATAAACCATCCCCACTCCCCACACACTCCCACACCCCATAAAAAGAAAATTCCAACAAGGCTTCCTATGGTCACCATCCAGAAACAAAGCTCAGATTCACTACTGGCCCAGTACCTGAAACATTGACTGCTAAGTGGAACTGCAGGGTTGACTTCAGATCAGGAATGAATGTATGGCTTTGTAAAGTAATTAGGTTTTCCTAGCCTTTGATTTACTTTATTCTTATTCTACCTTAACTAAAGTATTAAACAGCATAACTTCATTAGACAAAACACCCCTATTTGAGATTTGATTCAAGACAGGTTTGAGTCTGCCTTTACTCTGCTGTCAAGAGCCAAATGATTTAGAGATCATGGGAATTCCATGAACCTCAATATCTCTATGTTTAAAATGAATAAAAATAGTGAAATATTTTGCAAAGTTATTGTGAGAGTTCAATTTTTAAGTATACAATAAAAGCACAGAATGCAATCCTTCACATTTAGTATTGTCACCATGGTAGCTATCCATGTTATTTGTGATGTGATAGTAATTACTGTCCTGAAAATAAAAAATAAAATAAAGCTATAATTCTGTACATATGGGTAGGTATATGTATTTTAATATATTCATGTGTTTTCTACAACTATAATTTATTTGTACAATTCTTTCCTAGTCTGTTGCCCAAAATATTAAATGCCATTTCGGAAAGGAAAACAAATCAATACATGTTCTGATTTGTCCCGGGCCAATTTTGCAGTTTTTAGACCATATCAAAATGCTGCTGTTTGCATGAATTATGTATATGTGTACCTGACAACTTGTATCAGAGCCTAGAAGAGTCTTGAAAACTAGTCTACATTATTTTATACATAATATATGATTAAAGTTATAGCTTTTACAGAAGTTTAAATTTATATTATACCCTCCATACATAGAGGATTGCATATTGAAGGAGTTTGGAGTCAGATACATACCATTCAAA
This sequence comes from Ictidomys tridecemlineatus, assembly GCF_052094955.1. Taxonomy (NCBI): domain Eukaryota; kingdom Metazoa; phylum Chordata; class Mammalia; order Rodentia; family Sciuridae; genus Ictidomys; species Ictidomys tridecemlineatus. The sequence goes on from NC_135477.1 coordinate 193,438,768, forward strand.
ACTATTTGATCAAGGGCAAGTCATTTAATTTCTTGGCCTTAGGTTGTTTTATATTTTTAATATTAATTACAATGATAAAGTACCACTATAGCAATAATGAAACATTCCATGAACATTTATAGAGTGCTTATTATGCCATAATCCACATATTTATTTATTTAGTTGAGTATTTGTATTAGTCACACTTTGTAGATGACAAAATGGAGGCTCAGAGATGGCCAACATTATCCAAATAATAAGCATCAGAGCTGGGCTTTACATCTATGTTTCAAAGTACTGGTACTTCCCATACTGGGAAGTACTGACAATTTTCCAATGTTGTCATCAGGAACTGAGTCAATGCAGGAAGAGAGTACTTTCTAAATTATAAAAATATGTAAATGTTAGCTATTATGTGTGCTATTAAAGACTCTAACCTCTGATGCTAGAGAAACTTTATTATGATATAAGAGAAAATACAAGTAGAAAAAAAGTCCTGCAAAGCTACCTTTTCAGGATTTTAAATAATGTGCTATTTATAATATGTTGTTTCCCTAGCCAAAGGCCACTTCCAAATTCTTCTCCATTAAACACTAAGGCATTGCCTCTATTGAACCCAAAATGCTAGATACATATTTCTATCTTGTCTTCATTTCACATGGGGATGGTTGTTAGTTTCCTAGGACTGCTGCAATAAATTACCACAAGCATGGTGGCTTTAAACCACAGAAATTTTCTTACAAAATTAAACATATTTTTAACATATGAGCTAGCAGTCACACTCTTTGGTATTTATCCAAATTAATTGAAAACATTTGTCTACACAAAAACCTTCACACAGATAGCAGCTTTATTCATAATTTTCAAAACTTGGAAAGAACCAAGATGTTTCCAGTAGGTGAAAGGGTAAATAAATTATAGTGTGTGAAGACAATGAAATATTATTCAAGTCTAAGAGAAACTGAGCTCTTAAACCATGACAAGACAGAAAGGAAATTCAAGTGCATATTCTCAGTGAACAAAGTCAATATGAAAAGATTTTGCAATTGTAATGGTTAATTTTGTGTGTTTAAGTTTCTGGGTTTTGGTGTTCCCAAATGTTTGATCCAATACTATGTGGAGTGTTTTTGTGAGTGCTTTTGGATAAAATTATCCCTTAAATTGGTGGAGTGGCATCATCTAATCAAGTGAAGGCCTGAATAGAACACAAAGTATGACTCTCTCTAGTTAGGAGGGGAATTTTTTTTCTGCTTGACAGCCATCTGACTAAGACTAGGCCTATTTTCTGCCTTTGAATTAGAATCTAAACATTTGATCTTTTGGGTTCTCTGGCAGGTTGACTCACCCTCAAGATCTTGGACTTTTCAGTCTCCACTACTACATAAACTAATTTCTTTTAATAAATCTCTCTCTCTCTCTCTCTCTCTCTCTCTCTCTCTCTCTCTCTCTCTGTGTGTGTGTGTGTGTGTGTGTGTGTGTGTGTGTGTGTGTGCCAATTAGGCACAGAGACATCCATGAAAACTCCACTGAAGGTGTTGCCTTAGCTGTCTGCTGCACTACTCAGCAGTTCTCAGCCAGGGAAGTGGTCAAATCTAGGGGATATTGGGCCTGTCTAGAGGCATTTTTGATTGTCAAAAATTGCAGGGGTTGGTTGTAAGACATCTAGCATGTAGGGAACAGAATTGTGACACAACATCATGGGCATGCCCCTAATCAAAAACAGCCTCTAGCGTATAAGAGTAACCATGCTGAAGCTCAGATACCCTGGCCTAGATCATTAATGCTGCACAGGAAAGCACTGGGCCTTTTCTAGTTCCTTATTTTATTTCCAGTGCTTTAAGAACAGGGATTGTCTTCTTACTAGGGGTCTTCTACTATTGATAAAGGGAGGAAAAAACAAAAGAAGGGGGGAGAGAAGACACCCAGTATATTCTCAGAAGCAACCTAAGGCCTACAGAGAGGAGATTTACTAACTTGGGTCTGATAGTGGTGCTACAGTCACTCTGTCAGAGTTTACCATTCTACCCAAAGTTCTCTAGTCTAAGTTCAGTTGTTGATGTCAAGCCAGATCAGGTGAGATTCCTCCTAAGCCAAAACTCTATTTAGGTAGTAGTCTTTTTCTCTCCTCTATCCCAAGCATGCACAGTGATTCATTGAGCACTTCACCTGCACACACACACACACACACACACACACACACACACACAAATTGCATGCAGAGCCATCATATCTTTTGCTCCATGTCAGAGGTTATTGTCTGAGGCACTCTCTTTCCAGCTGCAGAGAAAATCTGTTCACTTCTGATGCTGCATATTCCTGAGTGGTCTCTGTCATGCTTCACTTTCCCTTCCAAGGTGCCATCAGAGAGAATAAAAGCTCCTGTGAGAGCAATGTCATGTAAAACTAGACTACTGCCTTTTTCTCTTAACCTGAGAAGTCTGTCCTTATCAAAAACATTGTAAGCTCACCCCAGGAAGGCATCTCCTGGTGACAGATTGAGGATCAAAGGACAGAGGAGAGACTATTGACAGGCATCTACATTCTCTGCTCAACTGGTCAAGCCTTATGTCACACTGGAAGATACACCACTAAAACAAGGAGTCCTGATGCTTGGCAGTCACTCATAATTCTGCTTGTTGTCCATGAAGCGTGTGACCTAGAAGACCATAAACAGAGGCCCTGGCCTGAGAGAGTAGAGAGCAGGCTGCCAAGAGCACCTGCAGAGTCACTTTCTTCCTTTTGGGGAAGCAAACTTCTTGTGTTAGCCAGGGCTTTTACTGTTGGGACTCATGTTTCTTTGACTGTTGGGGGCTGCAAACAAGTCCAGATGGTGCCTGGCAGTTTGCCAGGAGGAGTGGTCTGTGAGGCAATGCCACAAAGCCATTAAGTTGATGGGGATTCCTTATTGGCTTACTGCTGTATGTAGATGATGCTAATTAAGTCAAGCTGTGTGTAATCAGTTAGGTATATATACTTCTGCTGTAGTGCAATAAGCGGGTGCCTGCTACCTTGGGTGCCTGCTACCTTGAGTTCCCTCTCAGTTCTCACTGAGTTTCCCCGCAATAAAGCAGTTCCTGCTTCAACCTTCAAATTGCTTGTCACCTCCTGGTTATTGTGCTCAGCCAGACTGCTGCATTTGACAATGGGGCTTTGCTTATCCTGAAGGGTATGGCTACCTAGGCTGCTTGTGTTTGTTTCTCTGTGTATGAGGGGGTGCATGTGTGTGTGTTGGGGGCAGGGGAAGGTACTGGAGATTGAACTCAAAAGCATAGTACAGCTGATCTACACCTAAAAAATATTCCTAGCCCTTTTTATATTTTAATGTGAGACAGGGTCTCAATAATTTTCACAGGCTGCCTTGATGCTGAGCAGTGCAGCACACAGTTCCCTTACACACTTGAATAACAGGCATGTACCAGAGTACCCAGGGCATGCTCTCTTGGGTATATCTAATTCCTAGAGTCAGTCATCTACCCAACTTGTTCACCCATATGCAAATTAACCAATCTAGTTCTTACCCCACCAATCCCCTCCGTATTGGGCTTCCAACCTCCCAGGACACTCTGCCTACTCTAATTGTTACCACTGTTTACCAGTGATGAGTCATTGCTTCCCCAAATGCTGAAGTATAACACCAGAGAAGCATGCCAAAGCAAGTGTAGAGTGGAAAGTGGAAGGCTTTATTAAAGGATAGCAGAAAAGACTTCTCTGGGGAAGAATCCGTGGAAGGTGGAGGTCTTCTCTTTTATATAGCTAAGGTCTTTGAATCTTCTCACATTCCTGTCCTTTTTACCCCCTTTATTCTGCAGTGATAGAATGCAGGTGGGAAAACTAAAAGGTGGAAGATAGGAGGACTGAAGGAGTAATCTAGGCACAAAGAATCTGGGATGGTTTGATTAGTACTTCTTTGTTTGCTGGGAGCAACTTCATTAACATTTCCTTAGGATGGGTTCTGGCCTTGGGCATATTAACATTTTAATTTCCCTAGGTGCTGTTCCAGTTTACTGGACTCCATTCTCAGCCAGATGTGTCTGACTCAGTTACACTAGGTGAGCACCCATAGCAACCCCCTAGCAACCACCAATCAGCATGAGACACGGAAAATACTTGGGATGCCAGATGACCCCCCAGTAGTCTCCCTGGTTGATAACATGTTAGGAAATCATGTAATTTAGCACATACATCCCTCATGAATTAAACCAATCAGTTAAAATGAATCCCCCTCTTTTACTAACCAATCATCCCTACCCAACTTGTTCCCGCCAATGAATGTGCTAATCAGTGTTAAGAGTTTTGTTTGATTTTCCTGTGGTGTGGAATGATTTGCTGTGTGATATTGTGATGCATATAGTATCCCCCAAAATCTATAAAATCTCACTGAACAAAGGACCCAGACTTCCTCCTTGGGACCACCGTGTTGGAAACGGTTGTGAGTCCCTGCTTGAGCTTTCAATAAAGACTCTTGTGTGATTGCATCAGATTCAGCTCCTGGTGTTTTTTTGGGGTCCCCCCAATCCGGCATTACAGCCCTAGCCTACTAGAACCCACTGCAATGATTGAAACATGCTAATCCTATGTAAACCTGCTTATGTTGCCTGATCTTTTCTGCTTGAACAAATGCAGTGAAGCCTCTTTCCCATATTCTCCATCACTTTTCACACACTCTATTTATGACCAAACCTGGTGCTTCCCACATGGCTCTGCACTACTGTTTATAGAAAACTGTAGCTCTCTGCGATGGTATACCTGTTTCCATGAGTCTCCCATATCTGATAAAAACAAACCCAAGGCAGTTTTAGAATAATGCCAAACTTGTAAAGCTTCTCAAAAGAGCCAGGGAAACTACATCCATAGCCTACACTCCTAGGTCTGAGTCCTGGGGGTGCACCCAGCCCTCTTTTTTCTGTTAGTCTCTCCCCATCTCATTGGTGGAGAACAAAAAAAGGCTGTCAGAGGTGGGAGAGGAGAAAGGCCACTGCACTTAGGAAGTAGGAAGTGTGCAAGCACCCTTACTGTGGCATACTATCTTCTTTCAATATGGGTCACAGAAGAGACCCAGACACAGATAAAAGCCCACAGTAGTAAGGAGTATAGCTAGACTTAAACCCAAAATTTGAATGTTTGTTCTCTTCCCACCTACTCAGTTACTTTCCCAATGAAGTTTTTAAAGCTTTTAAAAAGGCAGGCCATATATTCTGGGTGTTGTTACAATCAGAGTAAACTTTTTAAAAGAAGAAAATATACTGTCACCACTTTATGACCTCTCCTCCTCCAAATTGGTATTATTATGGCCTGTGATCACAGATCTGCTACCTCCTGGTTTTCATGCTATGGGGAAATGATTAGGCTGTCCTTTAGGGAGAGAAGGACCTGTAACATTCCAAAGGATTTTCCTGCTACTGTACTATAGCCATTGCTCTCTCTAGTCAAAGCCCCTGGCTTCATATCAGTTCACTGCAGTAAAATTAGCCTCAGAACAGGAACAATTCAAAGACTCTGATAGGAATGACCAATAGAAGCTAGTGACTGGCTGAAACACACCCTTGGAGGCAGCAGAAAAATGCATGCTTGCCCTCTAATGGTCTTAACTGGCAACTGCAGTGATCTGGACACCATGACCGAAGGTTTTCATATAAGAAAACTGTGGTCCTCCCAACTGTGGTCATAGCACAGTGACATGGCCTTTAGAACTTCTTAAACCACAGATTGGGTTTTGCTTCCATCTCTGAAAGAGAAGTAAAGTTCAAAATCTTTACAGGTTTGTGGATGCTGTTGTTGAGGATCTTAAAAGGGGACATTGCAACAAGATTCCCTGGTCCACACTGCAGAATTCAAATGGTCAAAAAGTCAGGATGGGCATAATCTACAGTCTGTGAGGCCTGGTTTAATTTAGATGTCTCCACAAGATTGATACAAATTTCCATCACTTTTACACAAATATTTGCATGTGAGGTGTTTCATGCTAGAGATTTACCAACACAAATGGGAAGCCTCTGTGATGGACAACCACCAGGATTTTAGAAGAGGATTATTTTGACCTTGCAGTCTCCGGCACAGGGAGCTCTGATGGATGCTTGGCCCCATAAGACCACTGCTAGTTCAAGCAAGGAGAAATGAGAAGTATTCTTATCTATTGCCTTCCATCCTGTTAAACCTAATGAAACCACAAGTACATTTGACCAATCAGAAGTGATCCCTTCTCTGACACCCCATCAACTGGAATCCACTTTCTGGCTATACCTGTTTTACTCACTCAAGAAATATACCTCAGTTGATGTGGTTCTTAATATGAATCATAAATCTAGTAAAGAATAATTTGACTGAAACTAGAAACAAATTATTGGTTAAAAATACATGCCCACTGAAAAGCATGTATATATAATACAGAAAAAAAAGCAAGCACTTTAGAGTTGATATGTCCATTGGACACAATAGGCACTGTGGCTGTATTCCATGGAAATCTTTTATTTTGAAGTTCTAAGAAAAATAAATACATAAAAATCTGCCTTGGAGTATATTCATCTTCACATTATTCCAGGAGCAAAAATGTCACTTTTAACCTTATTTTTATAACAATGTAACCATGAAGACAGAAGCAACTCTTTAGGACTCTCAAATTTGGGCTCCAACTCATAGCCAGAATTAAGTCATCCCAAGGCTTTTATGAACTTAATCTTCCCCACATTTTATATTGGTAATTAGAGTTGTACATAATGATGTGATTTGTTTTTGCATATTTGTACATATGTACACTATACACAATACACTGACCACAGGGTTTTACAATTCACGGTGAACTCTTTAATTCTTGCTCCACCTCTAGTATTGTAAGGAAACTCAAGGTCATCAGACCATGCTGTCAGCAATGGCCACAATTCTCTGTATCCTTCTCTGACTCTCTTCCTTCTGCTTATTTTCTTCAGCAGAATCCCACAAGGGAGTCTATTCATCAGCACTGCTTAAGGCCATAATTTGGCATGATGCTTGTTAACACTAATATGAAACTAAAGCCCTGGTCCCCTTCCTTGTTAGGGCTTCTACCTGCACTATCCAGAAAAATCCTAGGGGAGTGTGGGCTTTATCTACTGTGACCAAGAGTCTGTGCCAACATTAAGCACAGCACCTTGACCAATGTGCCCAGAAGGGATAGCTGCATTAATTTAATCTCAATATTCCAGAGGGTACTGGTGCCAATTTGTGACTCCTAGAGACACATGACAAACCATAGCTTGGAAGATCATGAGAACATTGGTAACAGTGTAAGCTTGGCTTAGCTAGAAAACTGACCCTTAGGGAAATGGCCCATCCCTCTCAACAAGATCTGAGGACCAGGCCTGGTTCACATTCACCTACACTTCATTGAGAAAGGTGTGGCTTTCGACCTCAAAATTTTTCATTTCTTTTCTGCTCTCTGACTCCCTTTCCTCTTCTCACCTCATAGCCATTGTTCTCATTATAATGGGCAGGACAATGTGACGGGGCATCCCTGGACTCATGGTCATGTGTCTTAAGCCTTCCAGCCAATTGTTCAAGAGAAATATTGTTCTCACTTTATAAATGGAGCAAAACTGGTCCCCAAAGGATCATGGATGCTGTTGCTGAGAAGCAAAAGTCAAAAACACCAAAAAAGCAACATCTCTAGCAATTAGAGAAATGCAAATTAAAACTACACTAAGATTTTATCTCACTCCAATTATAATAGCAATTATCAAGAATACAAGTAATAGCAAATTTTGGGAGGATGTATGGGAAAAAACACATTTTTGGTGGAACTGCAAATTTGTGTAATCTCTCTGGAATACGTTATAGAGATCCCTCAGAAAAACCACATTTTTTAGGAATAAAACCACATTTTTAACCAATTGTTTCACTCCCCAGCATATATCCAAAATATTTAATGTTAGCATCATACAGTGACACATCCATGTTTATAGCAGCACAATTCATAATAGCTAAGCTATGGAACCAACCTAGATGCCCACCAACAGCTGAATAAAGAAAGAAATTGATACAAACACACACACACACACACAATGGAATATTACTCAATCATTAAGAAGAATGACTATATGACATTTGCCAGTAATTGAGTGGATATGGAGACTATCATACTAAGTAAAATAAGCTAATCCCAAAAAACTAAAGGTGGCATGTTATTGCTGATATGTGGGGGGTAAAGCAAAATAATAAGAGAAAGAAAAAAGAAAATGTTAGTAGATTGTCCAAAGAAATGCTAAAAGATGAGAGCAGAGATAGGAATAGAAAAGACAGCAACATGAATCTTATATGTTAGATTATATACATAAGAAAATTCCCCCATCATGCCCACTCAGAAAATGGGATTCCTAATTAGAAATAATTATGAATTATAATTAGAAAAATTTCTGTTTGCATAATTTTATCAAAATGGATTTTATGTCATGTATAATTAAGTTCTTCTCAAATAAATAAATAAATAATGAATAGTAACATGAAACCAAATTGATGGCATCATAGCTTAATGAAGAAATGTCTTTAGGTACATTCCAACATTTTCTGAATCTCTCCCCCAGTGGAGTATGCTGGGGGTGTTCAGACATGAGAGAAAGTTAGAAATTCAGGATGCTGCACTGAGAAGAAGGAACCCCATTCCTTCCACATTCATCTTCAGATGAAGATATGCAAGGGAGCATACAATCTCAAGTTCCCCCCCACAACATTTAACTATGGCAGAGAGGCACAGAGTGCATTTTAGTGGATCAGTGAGTATATATTTATTTGTTGGTAAGTCTATGAGTAATTTATTGAATTAGGTCTGCAATCAGCTTTCCTAGATTCACAATGAAAGCCGAAGTATTTTTTCCTTGAAGAGATAGACCCTTGAGCTTTTCTTAAAAAAGTCTTCTTTGTATTATTTAACTATTTGCACCACTGGTATTTGGGGGGCAAGATACATAGATCTTTTGAATGAGATCTGCTGTTTGCATCAAGACATGTAGGCAGGGGTGGGCAGTTAGTAATGCTGTTTTTCTTTTTTTTTTTACTTTTAAATTTCTTGTAAAGTGCAGAGTGTCAAGTTACAATTAAGAATGTACACCTGGGCAGGGCTTTGTGACTTTTGTAGGAAAGCAGGTGAACACCCACAACCAGGGATCCTGGTGAGGAGCAGAAACCAGGGAAAGTGCTCAAGTTGGCCTTAGTCTATGCAAGGCTACAATAATGTGGCCACTGCAGGTATTTCTCTCAAAAAATGGCTAGCCAAGGAGCAAGGGAGCCCAGAGGAAGCTGAGTTTTACACAGGTTTGTGCTCTCTGACATCTCTTCTGAACTGATCCTTTTAGTCTTACTCCAGGCAGAATTCAGGCTCAAAATGCAGATTAAACTCACTTGAAGGAAAATCAAACTTTAATGTTGCCAACCAGGTTTGAGTCTTCTCCAAACCACCTACAAAAACTTCTGAGAGCCTCCACCAAAGGAGGCAGAGATGTATTGACTACTTCCCAACAGGATGAAAGGCCATTTCTGTTCATATAATTCTGCAAAGATAAAGAGATAACATCTCAGCACATTGAAGAATGATTTTGGAAGGTCTTATTATTATAGAAGGCCCACATAATGAAAATTTGAAGAATCAATCTCAATTTCTTAGCATTAGAACCCAACAAAACTCTGGTAACCAGGTACACACACTACAGAGATAGTACATTATTCAGCTCATTTAAAGGTAGATACACAAGATAAAAAGACGTTTTTGTGATGAATTCAAACCTTTCAAGGTTATAGACACAAAAGTGTCCAGAGCATGTTCACATGTTGGCTCAGCCCTCACACAAAATCCTTATAATGATGGTCCAGAGGGATGATTCCCAAAGTCGGATCCCTGAGCACTCTAGAACTTTTACTTTTATGCATAAGCAAGTTTGAGGTACATCAAAGCAACAGAGTTGATGCAATATCATTGGATGGTGAAGTCTATATTCCTTACCAGGGTATAATCTTGTCAACAACCTAGGGACTCTTAGCTCTTATAGCTTAGGAACTTCGATTGCATTAAGGCTAAAGGCGGATTATTCTAACCCATTTTTTAATTTCCTATTTCTGATGCCATGGTTATCTTTTACAGGTACTTGTTAGCCGCTGCAAGCCTTTATGGTTAAATGTCAGTAAGCAGAGCTGCTATTAGGAAGCAGGATATATCACAGCCTTTCAGCTTTTAAACAGCTGAATTTCCATTTACCTCTATAACAAAAAGCTATTTCTGAAGAATTTCCTCACATGAAAGAAGAGTAAACAATAGTCTCTCAACTCAAATGGATCTCCTGGGATATCTTCTCTATGCTGTCTTTTTAAAATGGGGAAGAAATCACATTTATCCTGATGGACATCTTCTATGTTAAGAACAATCCAGACTTGGAGGAGCTTCAAATGAATTTTATACAGTTCTGTCCTGGGCAGTTCTCAGCTCTCACTTATGTTGTTGAGAGATCATTTGATATCTGGAATCCTGTGTTTTCTCATATCTACAATTGGATGGACACAATTGAACAATGGCTCCAGGGAAGGTATTAATTAAGTAGGTACCAGGCCTCCACAGCTGACAAAATGCCTTGAAGTTACTGTGAAGGTACTGCTTAACTATTATCTTACATCCCACATAAATTTTCTTTTAAGAAGCTTATGACTTTGTCACCATGAACACTCATGTCATTCACATGTCCAAATACAATATGTCACACATTCCTTGTCTGAAATTCAGATTCAAATTCTCTGATGATTTATGTTACTTCCAATAATTATATATCCATACTTGGCATTTTTTTGCTATATGCCCTTAATAATACAATTTTATGCTGCTTGCCTTTAAAACATAGGACTTGGTGGTTTTTTATATTCCTCTAGATCGGCCTGTGTCTATAATTGATAAACCTTTAGTAAACTTGCCACATTTTCAATGTATATATTGATGAATAAATGGTGTGTGTGATGGATTCTAGCTGGTGTTTGCCCTTGATGTTCTTAAGGGCCAAGCTATACAGGAAATGACCAAACAGACTTCATTTTACTATGAGACTCAATATCATGTACAAATGCTTCTCCCATGGGAAAGCCCCACCTCTGTACCCATTAATAACATACTCAGCAACACAAAATAGCAATTCTTATACAATGTAAAATTGGTCTCTTTTCTTTTTATTATTCTTGGGCAATATAACTTGTCAGAGATTAATTGTGTAGACGTTAGTAACTATTCTCTAATCTAACTTGTACTCAACTAGTGTCATTTTGACCCATTCCCTTATGTTTGCTTGCTGCTATGCCAATCGGCAAGTCCTGTGGGAAATACCAATGTACCCATTGCATTGTGCTGTCAAATGCCCACTTCGGCTTCTGTACATGCTTGCTTACATTGGCTAAACTCCCAAACATCCCTTTCCAGTTTTTTTTTAATTAAATATAAGGCCAGCTAAAGACAGACATGTCACACTGACTATCTTGTTCTTTGGAGAGAAAAGTGACTGTCACTGCTAAGTACTAAAGGCTTAATTGGAATGGCAATGTGTAGTGTGAGTTATTTGGGAGATCTTGGTATAATAATGTAAACTGAACCAGGATTCCCAGGATCTGGAAATAAGAGGCCCACAATGACTGAGATATATGAAATAGTTCAGTTCATATTACACTAGGTATTACATTGGACTGGATTTTATTTACTTATATCACAAATTCTGCTATTTTGAATAACTGTCACTTTCAAAATATAAATACAATAAGGAATGTTTCAAGTTTCTTGTGATCTGGTGGAAGTGTTTTGCCTTTGCAATTAGACACAGCTTAGAAATTCTGAGTCCCAGCCTACTTGCTTATTTAGTTGTTGGACTTTGTCCACAAACAGAAACAGATTTTACATCTCAGTCACTAGGTTTGAGGCCAAATTCCAAATAAGAAATTTGCCTTTAATGAATATAAACTATAGATTCAAGGCTGTGGACAGAAAATAGGTTATGCATACCCAAGTCTGGAAACCCATCTTCCTCTTTTTCCTTTTTTTTTTTTTCTGATAACTACAATTGGAAAGAGACTTTGACCAGTACCAAGTTAGAAGACCTCTCTGTGGAGCTCCCTGCTCTCATTCAGGGCATTGTCTCTACTGCTCTTGGACCAGAGGAGAAATCTAGTAAGGAATTTTATCCCTCCACTTGAGCACATAAAAGGATAGACCAGGGATTTACCTCTTTGACATAAGGGAACCCACAGTTCTCATATTTGGAAGTTGGCTGCTGTGCTCAGATATTCTGGAGAGTTTCATGTTTGAGAGTGTCATTTAAAAAATACATACAATTCATTACTAATTCTTAGTCACATAAAGGTAATATTATAAACATATTGGTTTATGTGATTGAAATTAATTTCAACTGTTTCTGTTCACTTTTTAAATGTGAATTCCAGAAAATTTTAAATTACCCATGTGCCTTATGCTTTGTTTTTTCATTTGTTGCTTTAGCAGTTGCTTCTTAGCTCAAAGTTCTATCTGTCTCTCAAAAAGACCAGAGAACAAGAAAGTTAAATAATTTTTACAGTAATTTTTATTTTAAAAAAATTTATGAATAATATACAAGCATATATAATTAATAAACTGAAATGACCTTATATGCAAGGTTAAATGCATATATTTTGCTGATTGGGCTAGATTCCACTTCTGGGAGGAAATCTTGCAGCATCCTGAGGCTCTGAGGTGCATTTCCTACATCTCAAAAGATTAAAACAAACAAACAAACAAACAAAAAACCCCGCCACCCTAAACCTGCCATAATTCTGGCCTCATTCTTGCCTGAAGTGGATATCATCCGCTGTGGCTCAAAAGAAGGCTCACTGGGCTCAGGCTGGGTGTCGGGGACTGACCGAAGCCTTTTCCAATCAGAAGCCCTTACTAAAAACTGTCCAACCCTGAGAGCCGCCAGCGAAGAGGGGATGGGCTTCCGCACTTGGTTTCTGGAACTTTATTCTGGAGTCCGCTTTCCCTCTGGCTTTGCCTCCCTCTGGGCCCAAGATCCCGGGTTACTCTGCTGTGCCGGTGCTGAAGCCCATCAGGGAGCAGGTCTGGCTGCTGAGCACCAGGAAATGATGAGTGTTCTGTGGCACCTGGACCCTGGGCAGGGAGGCTGGAGGAGGGAGACCAGTCAGGGGGGACTGGCTGTGGGGAAACTGGAGCTGGCTGACCCAGACTCCAGAAACTCTCTGGAGTTTGCAGGCCTAAGCCCTACTCAGGGCCAGTTGCCCTCATTCCCACTGGCCAGCCCAGTGTGGAGCATGTTGGTTGCTAAGACTCTTGGCAGCCTCCCCATCCCCTTGTGGCAGCCTAAGCCCCTGCTCAAGCCCTATCTTTCAGGTGGGTGCCACATTCTAGAGTCTTCCTGGGCTGTGGTGATTGACACATGGGCTGAGTCTCAGAATCAAATCTCCAAATGTGGTTTTCCTGCAGGAGGGGAGCTGTGCTGTATAGGGTCCTTGGTTATTTATAAGCTAGATACTTTTCAGTTTTACCATCTTTGTTTATTATATTTTATTTTATTTTATTTTGTATTGGAAGTTTTAACAGAAGGGTGTTTTACCTTATTTATACCAGTGTGTTACATTAGGTCACTGGCATCATTAAACAAGTTACAGAGTTAGCAACATTGTGCAGCTTAATCCTCTGTTACCTACTAAGTTGCAATGTGCAGTGTTAGTTGCTTTGCACAGCTCTCAAGAAAGTCCTTTGTTTAAAGTTACTGTTATGTGGACAGGTTCTGGAGCAGCAGAGTTTGGTGAAACATTGTGGTTGTCTAAGAAGAGAGTTTCTTTTTTCCAAGTGGATATCATCCCCTGAGATTATAGTGGAGGCTGATAAGACACTAGCAGAGATCCTCATGGAGGGCTGCCTATCACAGCAGCTATTATCTTGCACCTTTGTAGAGAAATTTTCCCAGGCACTGAGCATGTCCCAGCCATGAAGTCATAAGAGGCCCCAATATCAGACACTACTCTCCCATTCTCTGTCACCCCTTTCCACAATCAAAGAAAACTTGCTGTTCTCTACATTTCCACAGTCAGAACCCTAACAAGTTTTCAATATTACTTTCTTTTTCTTTTTTTTTCTTTTTTTGGTACTGGAGGTTTAACAACAGAAGAATGGTTTACCACTGAGCTGAATTTCTTTTACTATTTATTTATTTATTTTGTGTCAGAGTGCAGCTAAGTTACTGAGATTGGCCTTTTTATGGTTTAATGTATATTGGCATTCCTATTGCAATTAAATATATAATTTTTACATATACATGGGTTCACCTACAGATTTTGTTTAAATTGTGATTCCTTGATTATTGTAATAGTAAAGTTTCATAATATATTTGCATCAAGTAATGAAAACTCCTTTTTCTCTTATAATTGAGAAGTTTCTTGGCTATGTTTACATATATTTAACACTATATATGGATTTTAGAACTGTATGCTCTAGTGTTGTTTTTTTTTTTTCCACTTAATGTAAAGCATGTTGAGCTGGGGGTTGTAGCTCAGTGCTAGAGTGATTGCCTCACATGTGGAAGGCAGTGAGTTAAATCCTCAGCACCACATAAAAATAAAATAAAGATATTATGTATGTATGTGTGTGTGTGTGTGTGTGTGTGTATATATATATATATATATATATATATATATATATATATATTTACTATATATATAGTAAATCATGCTTTTTTATTAATTATTAATTATAGTTATAAATACTATTCAGGTTCATTTAGTTATAATTGTAAAAACATAGAATATAATTGCTCCACTTAAGTACATAGTACTTCCCTTTTCCCTCTCTATTTTTCCCTTTCTTCTATTTATTTAGAGTTTTAAAATTTATTGCTTTATGGATACACATAAAGGTTAAATTCACTGTGATATATTCATTTATTTACATAGAAATTTTGATGGAAAAAGTTGTAAGTTAGTTTGGGAGAAAATTATCATTTTTGTAATGATGAAGTTTATCATCTACACATGGGCTGTGTAATTGAGTCATTTATGTACTTCTCATAATTTTACTTTCTCACAAATTATATATATATAAAACTTGTGTACATGGGAAACACCCTATGTATATGGCACCTATATAAAACTTAAATATTTTTTTAAACTAGCTATTCTGTGACCAAATTTTCCCACAATTTATTATTTATCACTTCTAAAAGGTACATTTCTTTCTTAAATTTATATATGAAAGTGGAATGCATTATGATTTTTATTACACATGTAAAGCACCATTTTTCATATCTATGGTTGTATACAAAGTATATTCACACCATTTTTTTTTCATACATGTACTTTGGATAATAATGATCATTATGTTCCACCATTATTTCTAACCCCATTCCTCCTCGCCTCTCCTTCCATCCCTCTGCCCTATCCAGAGTTTATCTATTCTTCCCATGCTCCCTCTCTCCCTATCCCACTATGAATCAGCCTTCTTATATATTAAAAATTGTCATTTTGTTATTTGGGATGGGCTAACTTCACTTAGCATTATCTTCTCTAACTTCATCTATTTACCTGCAAATGTCAAAATTTTATTCTTTTTTATTGCTGAGTATTATTTCATTGTGTATATATGCCACATTTTTTATTTTATCTATTCATCTTTTGAAGGGAATCTAGGTTGGTTCCACAGTTTAGCTATTGTGAATTGTGCTGCTGTAAACATTGATGTGACTGTGTCCCTGTAGTATGCTGTTTTTAAGTCCTTTGGGTATAGCCAAGGAGAGGGACAGCTGGGTCAAATGGTGGTGCCATTCCCAATTTTTCAAGAAATCTCCATACTGCTTTCCATATTGTCTGCACTGGTTTGCAGTCTCATCAGAAGTTTATGAGTGTACCCTTTTCTTCACACCCTCACCAACACTGATTGCTGTTTTTCTTCATAATAGCTGCCATTCTGACTGGAGTGAGATGAAATCTTAGAGATTTTGATTTGCATTTCACTAATTGCTGGAGATTATGAACACTTTTTTCTATATTTTTTGATTGATTGTATATTATCATCTCAAAAGTATCTGTTCAGGTCCTTGGCCCTTGTATTGATGGGGTCATTTTCTTTATTAGTGTTTAGCTTTGTGCATTCTTTAAATACTCTAGAGATTAGTGCTCTATTTCATTTGTGAGGGGGTAAAAATTTGCTCCCAAGATGTAGGCTCTCTACCTCACAGATTATTTCTTTTGCTGAGAAGAATTTTTTTTTAGTTTGAGTCCACCTCATTTATTAATTCTTGATTTTAATTATTGTGCCAAAGAGATCTTATTTAGAAAGTTGAGGCCTAATCTCATGTGATGGAGATTAGCGCCTACTTTTTCTTCTATTAGACACAGGATCTCTGGTTGTCTTCATAAGTCCTTGATTCATTTTGAGTTGAGTTGTGTGCATGATGAGAGAGGGATTTAATTTTACTTTATTTCATATGGATTTCCAGTTATACCAGCACAATTTGTTGAAGACGCTGTCTTATCTCTAATGCATGTTTTTGGCACCTTTGACTAATATCTAATATAAGTTAATTGTAACTTTGTGGGTTAGTCTCTGTGTCCTCTAATCTGTACCATTGTCTACCAGTCTGTTTTGGTGACAATAAGATACATTTTCTTGAACCATCACCCTGCAATTTAAGTGTTTGGATGAGTACTGCTGTATTCCTCTGTGTTTTCATGGCTAGATTTCCTGTAATTTCAGTATGTCTCTGTTTCTGTCAGGGAGTATTATATATCTTCATTAGCCAAAGAGTTTCCAACAATAGATAATAACCTAAGCTTCTTCTTGAGTGTATGAGAATAATTTTCCTACTTTCATCATTTCATTTTATACTTCTCTAATTTTTAAAAATTTCTTTATGATTACTCAATACTTAGATGTATCTTGTATAAATTGGCAGTTTGTTTCTTGCTCACATTTCTTTTGTAATTTCTTGATTCAAAGATAAGAAAACAGATCCTAAGAGGCAGATGTAGATTGAGTTCATGGAAAAAATGTATTTAATTTTAATTATTAAAATTTTTATTTGCCCTTTTTACTTCTCCTATACACATATTGTAGATTTCTTGTCTGTTTTATTTTGGAGGTTATTTCAAATGAAGTTTTAGTGGGTTTTTTGTTTGTTTGTTTTTAGAAATTCTAACACAAAAATAAATAAGAAAAAGACTGTCTTTTTCCTGTGGATGCAGAAAAATGAATATTTCCCAAAAACATTTGGTAAGTAAATTGTTGAAGGACACACATACATTAAATCATCCACTCTACTTCTTTGAATGTTTTCTTTTCTTTTGACTGTTTTTGGTAGTGAATCAATCCTATTATCTGGATTGTGGAGTTTAATACACAATCATATAGGATACAATTTGGGCAATCTTAGAAATATTAAGACGTCATTTTTTACATAATTTTTTTCAATATCTTATAAGTTCTTTATATTATTTTCTTCCTTGAGTCATACTTAGAATTTGAGCCTGTGATATCTTTTTTGCACCTTGTAATCTTCAAGTATTTTCCCCCATCAAGAATCTGGGTCGAGGGCTGGAGTTGTGGCTCAGTGGTAGAGTGTTCATCTAGAATGTTCAAGGCCCTGGGTTTGATCCTCAGCACCACATAAAAATAAAATAAAGGTATTTTGTCCAACTACAACTAAAAAAAATTAAAATATTAAAAAAAGAACCTGGGTTAATAGCTCTTGCTTCTCAAGGGTTCCTTTAACATGAAAGAAGATAAATCAGTTGTATTTCTCCTGGGATATATTCTTGAGTCACTCTCTTCCAAATGAGGAAGAAAATAATATTTCTCCAGACTGACATATTTTATATCAGGAAAAAACCAACCTTTGTGGAGCTTTGGTGGAATTTCATACTGTTCTGTCTTCAGATAGTTCTGTGTGTGCTGCTGAGTTGCCATTTAATGTCCAGAAGAAACTTGTGTTTCTTATCTTTACAATGGGAATAACTTTAGAGGACACAGATGAACAATGCTCTTCATGGAGCCTAGAAATACATATCTGTGCTGTGGCCCACAACTGACAAAGCACCTGGAAGACACAATGCAAATACTAATTGTTTAACTAGTATCTGCCACTCACATATATTTTCTTTCAAAAGATTATAATAACCTTTTCACTCTAGGCCCCTGAGTCATCCACATGCACAAATATAAAAAGTTGTGTTCACCATGTTTAAATTCGAGCTTTCATTCTCTTGTGATTCAAGATGGTGTGACTAATTGCATATTACATTTTGCCTTCCTTTTATTCTACATCCCCAAGAAGAATTCTCTACTTAGAGGCATAAAAAATATGTATAATGCATAATATATACATATATATTATATACTATGTGTCTATATAAATATTTATATTTGTGTGTGTTTGTGCTTTGTACATATATCCTATGTATGGTATATGTATATATACTATGTATTATATATATACTATGGTATATACATGATATTACATACACAAATATATATTTATATTATTAGTATACATATATAATACATGTTACATATACTATAGTATATTTACACATACTGTAGAATATATGCATATACTATACATAATATATTCATATATCATACATACATATATAATGCATAGTTTTATACACACAGACACACACACACACACACAGAAGTCCCTTACTGTTTTGAATATTTTTCACTAACAAAGTCCTAAAATAATAAGAAAATTTTGTATGAGTTATGTGGTGTGGTAGAGGTATTTTGGCTTTTAAATTAAATAAAATTTATTTTTATTTGCTATTTATTTATTTTTGGTATAAGGGAATAAACCCAGGGGTGCTATACAACTCAGTTACATTTTCAACATTTTTTTGTATTTTATTTAGAGACAGGGTCTCAACTAAGTTGTTTAGGGCCTTTCCTCATTATGTTGCTGAGGATTACTTTGAAGTTGTGTTTCTTCCTGCCTCAGTCTCTGGAGCCACTGGGGTTTTAGGCAAGTGACACCATACTTGGTGATACTTGCTTACTAATTAAAGGGGCTTTAATCATGGAAGAAAAAAAGCCATAGACTGGTAATTAGGTCTAAGACCAATTGCAAAATAAGAAGTTTACCTTCAATGCATTTAAATAACAGACTCAAAGCTGTGATTAGATGTGAAGACATGGGCACCACTTTCTGAAACTTCATCTTTTTTTGCTTCTGTCTGATATCTGTAATGAAATGGTCCATGACCAGCTTTTGGTAGGAAAAAGTCTGAAAACTTTCTGGTTAGATCTTCCTGCTGTCACCAAGGGAAGTGCCTCTCCTACTTTAAAAGAAATGGTAAGAAATTGTACCCCTCACCTATACATACAAAAGGAGCAGTGAGGACCTTCATCTCCTTGAGGTCAGAGGAACAAATAATAGCTCTGAAATCTGGAATGTGGTTCTATGAACTGAGATATTCTATATTCTTGACATCAGTTTTGAGGGTACAGTTCAAACAATGCATATACTTTTTTTGTAACATTTTATTGGTCACCTAATTGTAATATTCCCATAATTAATATACTGGGTTATGTTACTAAAGTCAGTTTCTACTATTTATTTATATGAATATTAAAAAAATGACTATATTTGTGTTTCACATATTCTTACCATTGGACATCACTGCCTTAGGGGATTGCTTCCCAGTCAATTTTCAATCTCTTTTTTCAGAAGAGGAGAAGGCAGGAAAGTTAAATAAATTTTTACATTATTGTTGTTTTATTATTTCCATTCATAAATTATATATATATAATCCATTGATTAAAAAGGCCTTATGTGCAAGGGTAAATGCAAATGTCCTCTTGGGTGGGCTGGTTCTTACTACTACAAGGAAACCTTGCCTTAAATTAGCTACAGCCAGAGGCTCTGGATTTTAGTTTTCAGCAACTGAACTAAAAATTAAAAAAAAAAAAAGCTGCAACCAAGAAACTGTCATTTTGACCTCTTCCTTTTCATCATTTTATGCCATCCCCTGTTACTCAAACAGAAGACTTACTAGGCTCAGCCTGAGAGGGTGAGGATATAAACCCTGTCCACTCAGGTGTCTTAGGTGAAATCCAGCATATGGCCAGTGATGAGAGGCAGGCTTTGACTATCTGTTGTGGCTTTTGTTTCTAGAGCCTGCAAGCATTGGTTCCCTTTCTAAGCTCTCTGTTTTATGTTCAGTGGATCTGATTTTCTCTGGTGTGAAGGTGCTGAAATATTTACTGTGAGAACAATGGGCCCCTCAAAATTAGTAAGTATTTATTATGCTCTGGCATCCTGAGCCTTGCAGGAGATGAGGTTGCTTGAAATTGACCAAAATATAGTGGGAACTGGCAATTGCAGACTGAAATTTTTGGAGTAATCTCTACAGTCTGCAGGCCTTGGGCCTCATCTGGATCAGGTTAGCCCTGAGTTTTTACTGGCCAGTCAATTTGGGCATGTGTTAGTAATAGGGACTCTGGGAGCCTTGTCCTATTCCCGCAGAGTATCTTCAGTTTCTACCTGAAGTACTATCTGAAGTTTTAGCATTCCAGCTCTTTCCTAGATTGTTTGTTGGGGTGAGGAGAATTATCAGAATCAAAACTTTATGTGTTGTCTTGTATGAGAGGGGATGTAGTCTTTAGGAGTCTCAGTTATTCCCTCCCCTTAAGCTTGCTATTCTTTCTTTTTTTTGTGAGGGTGGTGGTGCTCTGGATTAAATCCAGAGACCCTATGTCACTGAGCTACATCCCTGGTTATTTTTATTTTATTTTGAGACATATGCTGAGTCTGGCCTTGAACTTGTTACTCAGTCTCCAGATTTGCTGGGATTACAAGTGTGTGCCATTCTGCATGGATTCCCCCTAAATATTCAAAATGTAAGGGAAGCAAAATGTCAAATTTAGAACCCTATCTATCATCCTACACCATTACATATCTTCCTTTAAATGTTTAAAATGCCAGCTCCCTGTTCACATTTCTAATGACAGTGTCCCCTCTCAACTCTTCTCTCAACTATTTGTTTCTCATGCTATATTTCAAACGGGCATAGTATTTTCAAATTGTTTTACCAAGAACTGGATGGACCTTTCTAAGTGATTTGTTTTCTGTCTGGGTGAAGTGGCACATGCCTGTACTCCCAGAGATTCAGGTGGATAAGGCAGGAAGACTGCAATTTTCATGGTCAACCTTAGGAATTTATGTAGACTGTGGGCAAGTTAGGAACACCTATCTCACAATTTTAAAATAAGGGCTAGGTATATAGCTCAGATTTAACATGCCTCTGTGCTAGATACCCAATACCACAGAAAAATAAAAAGCAAAAGATTTGTTTTGTTTCTGAGCATTTTATGTGAGAAAAAAGTAGAGGAGAATCACTTGAGCTTTGTGAAATTGTGTGTATGTGTGTTCTTTCTTTGTCTCTCCCAAGCCAAAAACCTTTTCAGAATATCTTTGGGCTGAGAGTCACCCTTGTGGACTTTATGTCATAGGGATCTCATACCCTCTCTGATATTTTCCTGGTGCTGTGTTTCAAAACAGCCTCACATAAGGATCCCACACCTGGCACATGAAAGGTCTCGTATCTAAGGTGCTAATTCAAGGCCAGACTTAGTACCTGGGTCCTACCCTGTTAGAGATCAGTCTAAGTTTAGGGAGTACAATTTCTTAAGAGAGCAGCTGAGTACCCTGCTGCTAGAAGGAGTCTTCTGAATCTCCTGGTATATCCTTAATCTAAAAATGCACTTCATTTTTTTTGGCTTCTGTGAATACCACTACAATGTAGATGACAATGTAGCCATTATTTAATATATTGATTCCAGTTTCATTGGAAATACATACAGAATTATTTTTACTGTGTTAGCTTTTAAAAAAGCTCTCATGGTACTTAAAAAGTGGCTGTTATTAAATTTATATTCTACTTCAGCGTGAAAGTGTTTATTTCATATCCATCTAATTGGAGTACTAGTTATCTTTCATCTTTTTAGTAGTAACCACTCTTGTTTTTCTTTAACATTTATTTTTTAGTTGTAGTGGTACACAATACCTTTATTTTGTTTTTATATGATGCTGAGAATTGAACCCAGTGCCTCATTCCTTGTAGGCAAGGGCTCTACCTCTGAGCCACAACCCTCAGCCCTGATAGTAGTTATTCTAACAAATGTGCTCAGACTTCAGAATTCCTTAAACTTGGATGGTGAACTAAATTCTTGATGCAAGTTTGTTAGCATTCAGGTTGCCTTATACTCACTGGAAGAATGTGGTGTAAACTTTTCTAGAAACAGGACTCCTTTATTTTTACCCATTGTCTTCACTTCTGATAGGAATTGTAGCCCAAGAAAATACTCACACTTCAACGTGAAGCCCTTCTTTTGTGATCTAGGGAGATTTTCACATGCACAATTGCCATTGCTCCAAAAACTTAGAGGGGATGTAATGCATTGGATAGAAAATTTAAACTCTTTAACTTTATCAGTTCATGAGCAAACTTCAATGGGAATAATTGGTTAAGTCTGGAGTTATCACTGAGGTGAGCTGGGAGAGAGGGCTTAGGCAGTACTGAACTTCCACTTGGGCTGCTACTTGTGGATTGTGTTTCTACTAATATATATATATATATATATATATATATATATATATATATATATATATATATATATTGGTACTGGCAGGATAGAAGATATGCTGCGAGCAAAAGAATTTTGCAGAGTATGCTGGTAAATCCCTTCCAGGGATTAACTGGGGCCCTTGGGATTTTACTCCTCCTCTGCCCAGGTCCTAGGAAATAAAATCCATGGATCTTTCATGGCCACAGGAAAATACCATTTTTCCCCCTCATGTCTTGATACTTGTATATATCTAGTCCCTTCCTCTCTATGCACCAGATAAATTAAAATCCAAACTGTGAGAAAGTAAGCATTAAATATGCTACATTCATGATCCCAATTTGGCTTCCTCTCTTTAGAGTGACAGTGGATTTGGACATTCTGTCCCAATTGTGTGGCACATTGCTTGAGGCAGAACCAATGCTTAAGTGCCCACCAACTTTTTCTACTCATCTGATGGTAGATATTTTCTCAGTTGTCCAATGTACATAAGTTTCTCAATTTATTTATGACTTTATTTAAGAGTGATTTAAAACAGAAATAAGTATTTATTTTGTGTATCCATGAATGGAGGGTGAGTCAGGAGCCTGCTATTCTGCTACATTTTGAAAATCATCCCTCTTAACATCTGTTTTTTTGGGGTGCCAAGATATAACACTATTACCACACATAATCTGTGCACAAGTCCTGCCAGTGATCTGTGTCTCCAATTCTAAAATCTATCTTTATTTTGGGTTTTACCATTCACTCATTTCAAATATTTTTCTTGACATGCTTGCATTTCTATGAACCCTTTTATTGCACTTAACAATGATTTGTACATTTATACAGATTCATCTATGGAATTTTCTGTATTGTGCTTCCTTGGTTATTCTTTTCAAAGTCACACAAAATATTTTTAAGTTCATATATATAAGTAACATCACCATTTTTTAATCCTTTTTAAAATTTTATTTTGAGAAAAGTTTTTGCTCATTTGCTGGGATCACCCTCACAATTAAAATTCTTTTCCTCAGCCTCTAGAGTACTGAATATTCAGGTGTGCAAAACTACATGCACCCAATCCCTTTCCCTCTTTCTTACATTAACTTTTGAATGCTTTATGTTTACTTTCTTATTTCAGTATTACTTATTCATAATTTATACATTCATTATTTACTATATGAAAATGAATTGTTATGTGATATAAATGATGGGTACAATACCATTATGGAAGGGGACAGGAATTAAATCCAGTGTGTTTAGCCACTGAGCCACATTACCAGCTATTTTTTTTTGTATTTTATTTATAGAGAGGGTCTCACTGAATAGCTTAGGGTCTAATCATTTCTGAGGCTGGCTTGGAACTATTTTTTAAATGCTTTATATTTTATTTTATATTTTAGTATTATTTATTAATAATTTTTATATTAAGGATTTAGAATGTGAAAATAAGTTGTTGTGTGATATGTAAAGGGTACCATTGAATTTTTAATGTCACACAGATGTCCCTTCATCCTAACATCTTTCTTTGGATAGAATGCTATCTTTCTTCCCTGCATTGCCATCTCTATGATTTTTGCTAATCCCCTGCTCCCTCCCTTACTCTCTCATCCCTCTGCCCTACCTAGAAATCATCTATTTCTTCCATGCTCCCCCTCCCTTCCCCACTGTAAGTCAGCCTCCTTATATGAGAGAAGACATTCAGCATTTGTTTCTTTGGGATAGGCTAACTTCACTTAGCATTATCTTCTCCAACGCCATCCATTTACCTGCAAATGCTATGATTTTATTCTCTTTTATTGTTGAGTAATATTCCATTATGTATATATGCCACATTTTGCTTTATCCATTCATCCACTGAAGCGCGTCTAGATTGGCTCCACAGTTTAGCTATTGTGAATTGTGCTGCTATAAACATTGATGTGGCTGTACCTCTGTAGTATGCTGTTTTTAAGTCCTTTGGGTATAGACTGAGGAGAGGGATAGCTGGTACAAATGGTGGTTGCATTCCCAGATTTCCAAAGAATATCCATACTACTTTCCATATTGGTTTTACCAATTTGCAGTGACACCAGCAATATATTGAGTGTACCTTTTCCCCCACATCCTTTCCAACACTTGTTTGTCTTTATTCTATCTGCCATTATGACTGGAGTGAGATGATATCTTAGAGTAGTTTTGATTTGCATTTCTCTGATTGATAGAGATGATGAGCATTTTTCATATGTTTGTTATTGATTGTATATTCTTTTCTGAGAAGTGTCTGTTCCAGTCCTTGGCCCATTTGTTGATTGGGTTATTTGGTTTTTTTGGGGTGTCTAGCTTTTTGTGTTTTTCATATACCCCAGAGATTAGTGCTCTATCTGATGTGTGAAGGGTAAAAATTTTCTCCTAGGATGTAAACTCTCTGTTTACCTCACAGATATTTTTTTTTGTCAAGTAGAAACTTTTTAGTTTGATTCCATCCCATTTATTGATTCTTGGTTTTAATTCTTGTGCTATAGAGTCTTATTAAGGAAATTGGTGTCTAATACCACATGATGAATATTAGAGCCTACTTTTTGTTCTATTAGTCACAGAGTCTCTGGAGTAATTCATAGGTCCTTGATTCATTTTGAGTTAAACTTTGTGCATGGTGAGAGATATTAGTTTAATTTCATTGTGTTGCATATGGATTTTCAGTTTTCCCAGCACCCTTTGTTGAAGATGCTATCTTTTATCGAGTGCATGTTTTTCACACCTTCATCTAATACAAGATAATTGCAATTTTGTGCATTATTCTCTGTGTCTTCTATTCTGTACCATTCGTCTACCAGTCTGTTTTGGTGACAATACCATACTTTTTTGTTACTATTGCTCTGTAGTATAGTTTAACATCTGGAATAGGGATGCCTGCCACCTGCTTTACTCTTTCTGCTAAGGATTGCTATTCTGGATCCCTTAGTTTTTCCAGATAAACTTCATGATTCCTTTTTCTATTTCTATGAGAAATGCCATTGCAATTTTGATTGGAATTGCATTAAATCTGTATTGCTTTTGGAAGTATGGTCACTTTGATAATATTAAGTCTGTCTATCCAGGAGCAAGGTAGAGCTTTCCATTTTCTAAGGTCTTCTTTGATTTCTCTCTTTAGGGTTCTGTAGATTTCATTGTATAAATCTTTCACCTCTTTTGTTAAGTTGATTCCCAAGTATCTTTTTTTTTAGGTTGTTGTGTTGGGGTAGTTTTTTTTTTCCTTTCCTTCTCAGAGGTTTTGTCACTAATATACATAAATGCCCTTTATTTATGTCTGTTTATATTCTGCTACTTTGATGAATTTATTTACTAGTTCTAGAAGTTTTCTGGTGGAGTTTTTTTTTATCTTCTAGGTATAGAATCATATAATCATCAAATAGTGCTAATTTAAATTCTTATTTTTCTATCCATTCCCCTTTGATTTCTTTCATCTCTCTAATTGCTCTGGTCAGTGTTTCAAAAGCTATTTTGAATAGAAGTGGTGAAAGAAGGTATCTCTTTCTTTTTCTAGTTTTTAAAGGAAATGTCTTCAATTTTTCTCCATTTAGAATAATGTTGGTCTGAGCCTTACCCTAGATAGCCTTTATGATGTTGAGATATGTTCCTGTTATTACTGGTATTTCTAGTGTTTTGAACGTAAATGTGTATTTCATTTTGTTAAATGTTTTTTCTGTGTCTATTGAGCTGATGATATGATTCTTATCTTTAAGTCTATTTATGTGATTAATTACATTTTTTGATTTTTGTATGTTGAACCAACCTTGAATCAATTGAGAAGAATCCTACTTGATCATGGGTGCACAATCTTTTTGATATGTTTGTATTTGATTTGACAGAATTTTATTTTTGCATCTATATTTATTAGATTTATTGGTCTGAAGTTTTTTTTTTTTTCTTTGATGTGTCTTTGCCTGGTTTGGGGATCAGTGTGATATTGGCCTCATAGAATGAGTTTGGAATTACCGCCTCTTTTTCTACTTTTTTTGAAATAAATTGAAGAGTATTGGTATTAGTTCTTCTTAAAGGTCTTGTAGTACTTGGCTTTGTATCCATCCGGTCCTGGGCTTTTCTTGGTTTGTAAGCTTTTGATGGCTTCTTCTATTTCCTTACTTGGTATTTTTCTGTTTAAATTGTGTCTATACTCCTGACTCAATATGGGCAAATCATATGACCTAAGAAATTTGTTGATGCTTTCAATGTCTTCTGTTTTATTAGAGTATAAGCTTTCAAAATAAATTCTACTTATCTTCTGTATTTTATAGTGTCTTTTGGTGATATTACCTTTCTCATCACGTATGTTGGTAATTTGCATTCTCTCTCTCCTTCTCTTCCTTAGGATGGCTAATGGTCTGTCAATTTTATTTATTTTTTCAGAGAACCAACTTTTTGTTTTGTCAATTTTTTCAATTGTTTCTTTTGTTTCAATTTCATTGATTTCACCTCTAACTTTAATTATTTCTTGCCTTCTACTGATTTTGCTGCTGGTTTGTTCTTTTTCTAGGGCTTTGAGATGTAGTGTGAGGTCATTTACTTGTTGACTTTTTCTTTTAAGGAATGAACTCCATGCAACAAATTTTCCTCTTAGTACTGCTTTCATAGCCACTCTCTACAGAAGGCACTAAGCAACTCAGTGACACCCTGTCTCTAAATAAAATATAAAATAAGGATGGGGATGTTGCTCAGTGTTCGAGTGCCCTGAGTTTGATTTATGGTATGCTTCCTCCCGAAAAATGACATGATAAAAAATACTTTCAGAATTCATTTAAATTTCTGTTCTCTAGTCTTAAGAGGAAGTCTGTTTGAGCTTTTAATTTTAAACCATCCCCTGAGTCAGCAATGTTCATGAAAATATTTGTGAAGCACAAGTGTAATTTTAAAATTTCTAGTGTTCATGTTAATGAAACAAAATAACCTGAAATTGATTTTAATAACTTAAGCCAATATATCCAGCATATTATTATGGCTTGACAATATAAATTTACTAATGAATATATGTATTTTTGGAAATTTATTTTAAAATCCCTTCTTTATTGAAGTCCCAGGTACATCTTAGTTCACCACATCCACATTCCGTGTTTGAGAGCTGTGAATTCCTTGAACCCAGTAAGGTGAAATGCCAGAACAAGTCATTTTATGTCCTAGGAAATGGAATGCACTACCTAGGCCATATTTTTATTAGGACCTAACAACAGGGGAGACAGTGTACTTTGGGAGAGTAGGCATCTCCAATGCAGAAGTGTACAAATGTGAATACTGATTCTCAAAAGAGGCTGAACACAGATCTATTCCTCTTTCTACTATAGCACTGTAAAACACAAATAATTGGTGTCCCAGGAGGTGGAGGGTGCCAGATCTTCCAGATTCAAGGGAATAAACACATGAAAAAAAATTTATTTTGCAATTTTGCCCTTAGCATAATGTCAGAGTTGTGATGTCTGTTTCCTTCTTTGGTTGGGGTACTGAGAGAATATTAGCACAAATCAAAAACCTAGATGTCTACACATATTTTTAAATAATTCATTACTACATAAAGAAAAATCCAACGTTAAACTAGAGAAGTGAAATCACTACCTATAAGATATTTGCTATTTTCCAGATAATTTCTGTACCACATGTAATTGAATCTTGACATCTTGCCTACAGTGGGTTTGCTGTTATTTATCACCATGTAAAAAGTCACTTGAAAATTTGCTGGCTCATATTTGGATTTTAATAATCTGGAATTATTTTGCTACATGTGTTTAGCTGATGATTGATAAGGTTACTGAACTTCAGAGGGCCATCTGACTGCCAAAAAATATCACCCTGATTCTCCTCCTCGAGGATATCTGATAGTCAAGTAAATTAATGTGGGCTCATTTTCATTGGAGGTGACAGTGTTCTGAAAGCAAAAGCAAAAGCTTTCAAAATGTTTCCTGACTACGTACCTGGCTAATGCTTTTTCATAGCCACAGCTTAACAGAAGCCATAAAAAATAAGAAGAACCCAGATCCAGAATTTGGGAAACACATTCTGCATTTTGGCTAGAGTAAGATAAAAAGAAAATTGCTAAGCTATTTGTTATACAAATAAGGCTAAAGAACTGCAAAAAATTTGGAACTCAGTATTATTCTAACTTTTGTAGATTAGGTCAAAACAGCTGTTCAGTGTCAAAGAACATTTTCAAAACCCCACAAGTAGTGTGTGTGTGTGTGTGTGTGTGTGTGTGTGTGTGTGTTACTGGTAATTAGACTGGGGGATTATTATCCCTGAACTGTATCCCCAGTTCTTTCTATTTATTTCTTTTTAATTTTGAGACATTTTCTATTAAATTGCTAAAATGTTTTTCAAACTTCCAATCCGCCCACCTCACTCTCACAGCTTATTGAGATTACAGGGTTGTATCACTGCACCAGGCAGAGCAATAATAATCAAGAAACTTGAACTGAATTCAGGATTATATATGCCTGACCACAAAGGCAAAACTTGCCCTCTCTAGATCTCATGATTCACCATACTTATTTTGTTCCCTTCAAATTTAAATAATGACATTTATTTAAAAAAGACTATCCACATGTGGTGGTTAATGTCTGTAATCCATGAATTTGTGAGGCTGAAGCAGGTGTATCACAAGTTCAAAGCTAGTATCAGTAACGTGGGAAGGCAATTTAGCAAGACTTTCTCTTAAAATTAAAACAACAACAACAAAAATTTTATAAGCTGAGTATAAAGCTCAGTAGTTAAGCACCCCTGGATTAAATACTCATTAGAAAAATAAGTAGAATTTGTGTTCACCTTGTTCTCTTTTACTTCAATGGGAAAAATGTTTGTGCAAAGACTTTCGAGCATGAGACAGCAGGAGCCGTCCTATTGCCGGACAGTGGGGGTCTATATACAACTGAAT
The DNA here is from genome assembly GCF_052094955.1 of Ictidomys tridecemlineatus. Lineage (NCBI taxonomy): Eukaryota > Metazoa > Chordata > Mammalia > Rodentia > Sciuridae > Ictidomys > Ictidomys tridecemlineatus. The sequence goes on from NC_135477.1 coordinate 193,468,218, forward strand.
ACACAGCCTGTTTCAATCCAGCATTATCCAGTCACAGCAATTATACACAGCTTAACTTAATTACCATCATCTTAATGGCTTGCTGGTGTCACCTCTCAACCATTCCTTCTGGCAAAATGCCAGTTGCCATTCCCACTCGGCTGTGGCTCTCAACACAACACAATTTTATGTATCTGATACTTTTCTTTATTCTGTAGAGATAGATACTGCATTGTATGGTTTAAGTCTTGAAGTGTGTTCTCTGTCAAGGTTATATGTAATTCAGTCACCATGGATAAACAAAAAGGTAAAACAACAAAAAAGCACCTCATTCTCCAGAGTCACTAGGATTGCAGGCATTTCCCATTACCTAATGCTGTAAACCCATCTTTTAAGAATGTTACAAAACAGCCAGGTATACTGTCATGTATTTCATTCTCAGTGAATCAATTTGCTGAGGCAGGAGGAGTACAAGTTTCAGATCAGCCTTTGCAACTGAGAAAGACCCTGTCACAAAACAGAAAAGAAAAATGGCTGGGAATGTAAGTCAGTGATAGAGGACTCATGAGTTGAATTCCTAGTTTTGCAATCTAGGAAAATATGAAACAAAATAATTATTTAGATTTTATTTATTATATAGACTCCTCTTTAGTTATAAACCCATCATAATTTTTCATAGGCATTGAACCAAGTATTCTAATGTAGCCCACAGAAAAGCACAGATGTTCTACACAATGAATAACATTTGCAAAATAAATCAAACTTTAGGCCATTACAAATTTTTTTTGATAAAATGGAATAAACAGATTACTGACAAAAATGGATAATATTACCTCATTATACATTCAAAGTAGGCCAGTGTTTAAACCTTAGGAAGAAAGGGGTGATTGTTACAGTTCTTTCTTTTAGCTATCCCAATTTTGCTTATTCACAAATCTAAATAGGACCAATATGGTGACATGTGTCTAGTTTCAGTGATTCAGAAGGGTGAGGCAGAAATATTTTAAGTTCAGAGCCAGCCTCAGCTACTCAGTGAAAAACTATTTTTGTGAAAACCTACAAGTGAGAATTTTCTATTTATTATATTTCAATTCATTGGTTTTTTTTTAAAACAAAATTTAGAAACTGCTTAGAAAGTGTTTCCTTATGTCAAGTAAATATAAAATTAAATTCTCCCATGTTTTCCTCTAATAATTTTATGTGTTTATTTTTAACTTTGGATTGTCATTCATTTAACATTTTAATATTATATAAAGGTTGGCATCTATTTTATATTTTGTTTTGTTTACGTATACCATGAGCCAGACTTGAATTTTTTTTTTGAGGTGATTGAACCAGGGGCACTTAACCACTGAGCCCACATTCCCAACCATTTTTTGTATTTTATTTAAATAAAGGGTCTCACTGAGTTTCTTAGGCCCTCAATAATTTGCTGAGGTTGGCTTTGAACTCACAATCCTCCTTCCTTAGCCTCCTGAGCTTCTTGGATTACAGGTATGTGCCACCATGCCCAGCTTGAATTTCAAGTATTAAAATAGTGCATTACCTCTTTTTTCAAAATTTGAAAAGGTTTCATATTCACTTTCTAAATCCATACGGAAAGTTTATATTATAATGTATTTCTACATTCCATTTCATTGATCTTGAGGTAAAGGCATAAAGTGATAAAAAATAGTTTTTAAAAGACTGTAATTAACAGCTTTTCCATTATACGAGGTATACATATATGTCTACATACAAATATATGGCAAAAAGAAGTGAAAAATCTTTATTAATTATCCTTGTATAAAACTTTTATTTAGATTTTTATTTTATATATATATATATATATATATATATATATATATATATTAAAATACATTTTGTCTAATTAAAATATAAACCAGTTAACCTTTTCTTGTGATCACAATGTTGACTTAAGTCAATATTGGAAGAAAATATATCTTCATGTGACCATCACTGCTGTCAACTTTTACTTTATTATAATTAACAAAGTTAAACACCGTGCTATAATAAAACCTACAACATATAGTTTTGTTAGTTGCAACAGGAAGGCTCAGAGATTTAGTAAAGTACTAAAGCACTTAACTTTATAAATGAAAATCTCAGGTAAATAAATATACATGAACTTGGCTGTGTATAAGCACCCATTGTGTGATGCCTAGAGCTTTTTTGACATTTTGAGCTACTTCATCTTAAATTGTCAGTCATTAGATTTTGAAATATCGACATGGTTCAATCAGTACCTGACTTAATATTTACAAAATTCAGCACTAGTGTAGTACTTTTTATGACATTGCTATCTTTAGTTTTATAGGGATTTGCCTTTCATAATGAATTTTCATTATGGAGTTATTGCATTTGATTTGTAAAACTATTATCTTATGTTAGTAAATCAAAAATCATTGTTTTCATTTATACTAAAGCTCATAGAAATTAAAGATTTTACTCAGGCAAAAAAATTAATAAGTAGCAAAACTAAAATATGATTTACAGTTCTTTTCATATGTTTCAATGTAACCATATTCTTTTTTCAATATTTCAAGAATCTATGCCTCAATTTAGTTTTCATTACACTCATTACTTATTGCCATGGTGTGTGAGCACATGTGTGTGAGCTTGAGCACAAATATGCATTATATTGGGGAAAATTATCATATTTGTTTTCTTGTATGAAAGAAGGAAAAAAGTCTACATTAATATGGAAATTTAAACTTGAGAAAGTAAATAACAAACAAAATATTTGTTATTTTATAGGGAATTGTTCCTTAACTTTAGCTTTCTTCTTTGTTCAGGGACTTTGAAGAGCTGATTTTTCTCCTCTCATATAAGTATCTAAGTAGTTTCCTTCCACTTAACCTTCGAACAACTGTAAGATCCGAAGTTCTCCCAATTTCAGAAAAATAAGAATAGGAAATAAATAAGCAGAAATTTTGAGAAAATTTGTTTAACCAAAATAGAAAAAAGTAGACATTAAAGAAAGAATGAATGCCAACTATAACAGAAGGCTTTGATCTTCATCACTATGTCCATAATTTTTGTGATTGTTGTGTGAATTTTCCACCTCTAGAAATTGTTGACTAAATATGTTACCCAAACATGAGCACTTTCATTCATATCACGACAGATAATTCTGGGGACTTGATGATGATTCATTTGCAAAAAAAATGGATAAAGAAGTACAGATAAATCTTTAGAATCCAGTTTTTAAAAATACAGAAAATTATACATTCTGCTCATAAAATAATGGAATACTCTTTAGGGTAGCTCTGGAAAAAAAGATGGCCACCTCAGAAGCAAGGGATTCTTTCTTACTCCCCTGGGACTCTGCTAATGCCTGACTTTTAAGATATTAACTATCCTTTTCATAGAGTCTTACCACTACATACAATGCTAATAACAAAACACTTTTGTGAAATCCTGGCATCTTTCACTTTATGGATTCTAACACAAATAGCAGTATGGAAAAATATGTGGTGTTGGGGATGAAGAAAAAAGGAATATCAAAGTAAAAAATCATACAGGATAAATTTACAAAGAGGTAACAAAGACTTTATTCAAGATTATCACAATAGCAGAAAGAGAATAGAACTAAATTTTAGCCCAAATCCATTAAAGAGAAAGAGTTAAAGAATATTTTCATTTCTGGGTGGGCAGATCATTAGGTAGTCTGTGTTTGCTAATTGATCTCACCCAAAAGGGGAAAAAAAATCTCCTCTCTTCTGAACAGAAGATAGTTTCATAAATTGGAGCAAGACTCCTATTTTTAGGGGCCCTATCTTCCTTGATTCAATTTCAAAGGGATGCCTCTGAGGTCCTTAAAAATACACTTCAAGGTTGGAAACCTGGCAAGAGCTTTAAAAAAGATTTACCTCTCAAAGAAATCAAGACATAATTTTAATCGCAAGTTTTCTAAAGTAGACATTCTAAGAAAAGGGATCTTAAAGGCCTGAAGTCAGGAAGACATCTATCTGAAGTTCCTCAAGTTGAGGAAAATATTAAGTCCACCAAGGTTGTGGGTATAATCTGTCCTGTCTATCTACATGTGTTCATTTTCATAATCCAATTTTTTACATTTCTTCAAGGCAAAAAAAAAATTACCATTACTCTATTTGGATTCACAAAACTTACTTATTATTGTAATGTTTTATAACATAACACATTTTCAAGAATTGTATTTGTTTTTCTTTTGGACATCAGCATATATGCATGGTGATGTCCAAAAGGAGAACAATTCTCAATTAGAAAAGAGTACACAGTTTGTAGAAGAGGCTTATCCATTTTTACACTAAACATGGGAATGCTGAGATCTATTGTCTTGTTGTTTTTGATCTCGTGTGGCTGTATCGCTCTACATCTGAATCACTCTCCTACCTCTTTCCCATTCTATCTCTCTCAGATTTGAGTCATCATAAGAAAGATGTGTCTTACTTTATAAGTCACTGACTAACTATGTGTGCTACTGTGGAGTAAGGATATCAGTTAAACCACATGTGGATGCTGGATTCTTCTATGTTCAGCCTAACAATGACAGACTTGGGTCCAAGTAAGGATCTGCCCTCAAAGCCTGATGCAGTCTGCACTGCATACTGACTATGTATGTAAGGACCTACTTTGAAGGGAGTTATGCTTTTGAAAGTATTAGTATTAGTTAATTTGGTCAAATGCATTTCTAAACAGAAGGATGTTCAATACCACTGTGAAGGAAGAACTTCCTTGAAATAAAAAAGAAACCAAATTCAGGAGGTTAGAAGTAGAAGGCACAAGCCCCAAAACAATCATAAAATTTCTAAGGGAAAGTGAGGAGAAAAACTTGAGACAATAAAGAGATCATACACTACATATGCATATATAAGTATGTACACATATGTATACATACACATACATGCATATATGTATAAAATTTCTAAACTCCTAATGTTAACTGATATTCCAAATGTTGTTCAAGTTTGGCTCTTTCTTATTTACTATAAATAAAACAACATCCAGCATCACTAAAGTTTGTTGATTGTTGGCATTATTAACATAACCACAGTAAAAACCAAGAAACAAAAGGATGTATGTCATATGAATTTTTGCAAATGTGTATTGTAGCAGAAATCATTCATATCTGTCTCTAGTGCATGCATTGTGTGCCAATACTCTAGTAGTTCTAATGGGTCTGTACATAGTAAGAACCTGAGCAAAATTTCCAATTATGAATGGCTGAGTGTCATTTCTGTCCTGAAGTCCAGTGTGTTGTTGAAAAGCTCCTCAAGCAATTCTAATGCACCCCTGTTGCTAAGAGCTACTGTTTTAACTTGATATTTTACAAAAATACTAAAATATAAACTTGTCAAACAGGTGCTCTTCAGTGATCATTTTGACAGGAAACCACATGCAAGTCTTTTTCCTCCCTATGAATGTCCTTAATATTCATACATTGTGAGTCAAAACAAGATATATTCATCCACAATACCATCAAGTTATTGTAAGAACATATCAACACTCAATACTCTCCTCCACTGTAATTTTAAATCATAATCCCATTGAAACTGTCACTTTTAAAGAAAAAAGTTAGAAATTGCTAATCAAAATCTAAATGAATAAGATGATTATAGATCAATCACAGCTTTTCATAAGCATTTTTGAATGCCAATCTGGATTAGATCATCTACAAAACAGATATAAGAAGAGTTCCATGAAACACATGTACTTATTTTAACAGGAAGAATTTTAAATTGATGCAGTTTCCTTAAAATTCAGAGATAACTATAAATTCATTAAGTCAAATGCTTATATTAAATTAAATTAATAGAGGTTATTGTCCTTCAGTTGAAACAAATTCAAGGATAACAAATAATTAATGTAATATAAATAATTCATGTATTCACTTGACACATATTTATTAAGCACCTACCCAAACAGATAATTTAGCAAAATTGTGGCGATCCTAATGCCTATTAAAATATTGTATCATCTCTGCCTTTAACATTTTATCTTCTAGCAAAGGAAATATTCTAGTTACATTTTCAAATGTTAATGTCACTACATTTTCCGAGATAGATGATTGAAAAATACAAAGACAAAAAATATTTAACCTAAGAGTGTTTTTTGCACACACTTGGTAAAAAAATAGTAATGAAGAACTCTATATAGAGAATAAAAATAAATTTTTCATCTAATATTACACAGGTAGAAAGAAAGAAAATGTAATTCTAAAACTTACAATATATATTAGTTTATACTGTTTCATTAATTATAGTTTAAATTTGTGTATTTAGGACATTAAGTGCCTTTCATTTCAACCCTCCCTGCTTATTTTCTCTGAGTTAAATTTGCATAACTAGCTCAAAGAACTAGTCATTAGAAACTCATATTTTATGTAAAAACTTAAATTTTATAATTTTTTGTTCAAAATGAAAATGTCTACAAAAATCCAACTGTTTAAAAATGAAGATGATGGATTTTCAAAAAAATTGCCCTATTATATTGATGATACTGCAATTTGAATGACATCTCAAATTACAAATTTCAATCTAAATAAAATTATCAGGTCATGGAATCCTCAAAATCAATTACACTATCAGAAGTACCTTTGAAATCTGTAGAAAAAAAGGTACATTTTCTAAAAGGGAAAGTTTGGACAATAAAAGTAAAATTCAACGGACGAAAATATCAAGAAAGAGGAAAGATTAACAAGTCTACTTACTACTCTAATAATCTTTAGCAAATTCTTTCCTTTTTATTTCTCTATTAACAATGTAAACTGGTAACTTTTTCCTTATAAAATGTTCTATCAAATATAAATATTTGAAATTGCTTTCTTAGATCCATAAATTTCCTATGGTATACATAAAATAAAACTTTAGACATATGCTTCCAAATATTATGAGAATTTTCTTTAATATTTTCAAAGAAATCATATGAAAAGATGTTTCACACCATATGTCATGATGAAAATGAAAATGAAACTGAGAAACCCCTCCATACCTACTAGCATGGCCAAAATCCAGAACACTGACTACACCAAATGCTGGTGAGGATGTTGAACAAAAACTCTTATTCATTGCTGGTGGAATGCAAAATCATAAAATCACTTTGGAAGACAGTTTAGTGGTTTCTTAGAAAACTAAACATACTCTTAGAATATGATCCAGGAATTGGACTTCTTGGTATTTAGCCAAAGGAGTTGAAAAATTCATGCCCACACAAAATCCTACACATGGATGTTTATAGCAGTTTCATTCATAATAGCTGAAACTTGGAAGCAACCAAAATGTCCATTAGGAGATGGATATATTAGGAGTGGATATATAAGCTGTGGTAAATCTAAACAATGGAATATTATTCAGAACTAAAATTAAATGAGTTATAAATTCATGAAAAAAAAACTTGGAGAAACCTTAAATGTATACTACTAAGTGAAAAAAGCCAATCTAAAAAGGCTAAATACTACACAATCCCAATTATTTAACAGGTGGGAAAAGGTAAATATGGAGCCCTTATAAAGATCAGAGTTTGCCAAGGGTTAGAGATGGGGAGGGAAGAATAGGAAGAGCACTTGAGACTTATAAGGCAGTGAATTAGACTGTATGATACAATAATGGTGAATACATATCATCAGGCGTTTATAGCTTTTGGGGGACATCTCATTTCCAAGCCATGACACTTTTGAGTCTGGATACTTAGAAAATATTTTGAAGTTCATCCACAACCACATTGTAACACATTGTAGTACTTTATTCTTTTTCTGTAGATGAGTAATATTCCATTGTTTGGATATCAAGTTTAGTTTACCCACTCATCTATTAATGGATATTTTAATGTATCTACCTTTAGGTAATTGTGTAGAGTGTGATTACAAATATTTGTATAAAAAATTTATCTAAATACCTCTTTTCAATCATTTTGCATACTTTGCTAAGGGTAGAATTGATGAATAATATAGTAACTATGCTTATTTATATTAGAAAGTATATTTTTACATAATAATTCATTTATAAAACACATTATGATTCAGAAGCTACCTTTAAACATGTTACCTCATTTGCTCATCAAAAACATCAAGGAACAAGTATAATTACTCATGTTTTATAGAAGTAAAACATGAGTAATTATATTCTCATGTATATGAGTAATTATATGAGTAATTATGTTACAGGGGTAGAAGCTAATACCTATTTAAATTAATCAACTTCTCAGTATTATTTCATAGTTTTAATAAAAATTTATTTTTTGTACTGCAGATTAAACCCAGGGATAATCTACTACTGAGCTGCATCGCCAGCCCTTTCTTTTGTTTTCTTTTTTTTTTTTTTGTGTGTGTGTGTGTGTGTGTGGCACAGTCTTGCTAAGTCAAAGAGGCTGGCCTCAAACTTATGATTCTCCTGCCTCAGCCTCCTGAATAGCTGAGATTATAGGCATGTGCCACCACACCAGGTTCAAGAAGATTATTTCTAATATTTACTCTGAACCTGAAATTCTATTATTCTAAAGTTTGAGGAGATCCACATGGTAGATTTTACATATATTCTTGTTTTCAAGGCACTGGGCAGCATCTTCAAGTTCCCTTATTATGGCCTCATCTCTCCATGCCTGGTTAGTGTTTCTTAAAACCTGGAAAAAAAAAGAAAACTTTAGTTTATGTCTTAGAACACCAATGACTCTCTCATACCTTTGGAGACATTTCCATTTTGTGAATCTTATTCACTCTTGCCAGTAACTTAATATAGATTCCTGCCTATTTTTTTCCTTGGCTAAATTTCAATCCTATAAATAGCTATAAAAATTCTGGTTTAACTATTTGATGAAATAAAAGAAGAATTTGGACTGGCTCAGATTATTAAAATGATAAGAACTGGGTATGGATATTTTGATGGAATATTAAAATGTAAAAACCCCTTTCAATGCAAGATTTGTAATCAACTACTGTTAGAGTTGTGGGTATTAAAAATAATGAGAATATAACATGAGTGACATGAAAACATGAATGAATGGAAAAGGCAAAAAGACACAGTATTGTTTGAATTCCTTTAGTTGGC